>NW_022589815.1:223655-395502 GCF_004348235.1 Phoca vitulina
ATGTTTTCTTTTCTTTACAATTTTGGGATTTAGTGTCATCTAAAACACAGACCAAAATACATTCAGGAACAACTAGATCACACTATTTTGTCCACACTGTGAGATAATATTCTCTAACCCCCCCCACCTTTTTTTTTTCTTTTTTGGTTTCTGACTTCTTTGGATTTGTCTAGTGTGTATTTTGCTTGGGTCGTGATTCATATTTTTGATTCTGCTTACTCATTCATTCATTCTTCTCTGGGCAAAATAACTAAAAGGAGTAATTCATAACAAAAGAAAGAACCAGACGTAATACTCTCTGCCACAGATCTAATCATATGGATATAAGTAAAATGTCAGACCTGGAATAAATAGAGGATAACAGTCATAAAGTTACTAGTTAGACTTGAAAAAAAGCATAAAAGACACTAGAGAATCTCTTAGTGCAGAAATGAGATCTAATCAGACCAAAATTTAAAATGCTCTAACTGAGATGCCGTCTAAATATCATGCCCCAACAGCTAGGGTAAATGAGGTAGAAGAGAGAATCAGTGAATAGAAGACAAATTGATGGAAAAGAAAGAAGCTGAGATAAAGAAAGCAAAACAACAAACAGGCCATGAGGAGAGGCTTCGAGAAATCAGTGATGCTATAAAATGTACCAACATCAGAATTACTGGGGTACCAGAGGGTGAAGGGGGGGCTGAAGGTGTATTTGAGTGAATCATAACTGAGAACTTCCCTAATCTGGGGAAGGAAACAAGCATTCATGTCCAAGAAGTAGAGAGGACCCCTCCCAAAATAGATAAAAATAGATCAGCACCCAGACATATAATAGTGAAGCTGGCAAATTTCAGAGATAAAGAGAAAATCCTGAAAGCAGCTAGAAATGAGAGGTTCCTAACCTACAGAAGTAGGAAAAGTCGACTGACATCAGACCTATCCACTGAGACCTGGCAGGCCAGAATGGGCTGGCATGATATATTCAGGGTACTAAATGAGAAAAGCATGGAGGCAAGAATACTTTATCCAACAAGGGTGTCATTCAGAATGGAGGGAGAGAAAGAACTTCCAGGACAAATAGAAACTGACAGAATATGTGATGACTAAACCAACCCTGCAAGGAATATTAAAGGGGATCCTGTAAGCAAAGAGAAAGCCCAAAAGTAACATAGACTAGAAAGAAACAGAGACAATCTACAGAAACAGGGACTTTACAGGTAATATAATGGCAAAAATTCATACCTCTCAATAGTTCCTCTGAATATAAATGGGCTAAATGCTCCAATCAAAAGACACAGGGTATCAGACTGGATAAAAAAGCAAGACCCATATGTATGCTGTCTACATGAGACTCACTTTAGACCTAAGGACACCTCCAGACTGAAAGTGAGGCAGTGGAGAACAATTTATCATGCTAATGAGCCTCCAAAGAAAGCTGGGGTAGCAATCCTAATATCAGACAAATTAGATTTTAACCTAAAGACTGTAGTAAAAGAAGAAGAAGGACACTACATTATTCTTAAAGGGTCTACCCAACAAGAAGATCTAACAATTATAAATATTTATGCTCTTAATTTAGGAGCAGGCAATTATATCAACCAATTAATAACCAAATTAAAGAAACACATGGATAAAAATAACACATTAATAGTAGGGGACTTCTACACCTCACTCACAGCAATGGACAAATCATCTAAGCAGAAGATCAACAAGGATAAAAGGGCTTTGAATGAGACACTGGAACAGATGGACTTCAGAGATGTGTACAGAACATTCCATCCTAAAGCAACAGAAGACATATTATTCTCGAGTGCACATGAAACATTCCCCAGAATAGATAACATACTGGGTTACAAATCAGGTCTCAACTGATACCAAAAGATTCAGATTATTCCCTGCATGTTTTCAGACCACAGTCCTTTGAAACTTGAACTCAATCACAAGAGGAAATTTTTAAAGAACTCAAAGACTTGGAAGTTAAAGAGCATCCTACTAAAGAATGAATGGATCTACCAGTAAATTAAGGAAGAATTTGCAAATATCATAGAAACTAATGAGAATGAAAACAAAACTGTTCACAACCTTTGGGATACAACAGAGGCGATCCCAAGAAGGAAGTACATTGCAATACAACCCTCTCTCAAAAAAATTTGAAAAATCTAAAATACACAAGCTAACCTTACACCTAAAGGAGCTGGAGAAAGAACAGCAAATAAAGCCTAAACCAAGCAGGAGAAGAGAAATAATAAAGTTTAGACAGGAAATTAATGAAATAGAAACCAAAAGAACAGTAGAACAGATCAACAAACCTAGAAGCTGGTTCTTTGAAATAATTAATAAGATTGATAAACCCCTAGCCAGACTTACCCAAAAGCAAAGAGAAAGGACCCAAATTAATAAAATCATGAATGAAAGAGGAGAAATCACAAAAAAAAAAACCCATGGAAATACAAATAAATTCAAGAACATATTATGAACAGCTATATGCCAACAAATTAGGCAATTTGGGGATGCCTGGGTGACTCAGTCGGTTGAGCGTCTGCCTTCAGCTCAGGTCATGATCCCAGGGTCCTGGGATCTAGTCCTGCATCAGGCTTTCTGCTCAGCATGGAGTCTGCTTCTCCCTCTGCCTCTCCCCCTGCTCGTGCTCTCTCTCCCTCACTCTGTCTCTCAAATAAATAAATAAATAAATAAATAAATAAATAAATAAATAAATAAAAATATTTTTAAAAAATTAGGCAATTTGGAAGAAATGAATGTATTCCTGGAAACTTATAAACTATCAAAACTGAAACAGGAAGAAATAAACAATCTGAACAGACCCCTAACCAGCAAGGAAATTGAAGCAGTAATCAAAAACCTCCCAAAAAACAAGAGTCCAGGTCCTGATGGATTCCCAGGGGAATTCTTCCAAACATTTAAAGAAGAAATAATACTTATTGTACTGAACTTGCTTCAAAAAATAGAAATGGAAGGAAAACGTCCAAACTCGTTCTATGATGCCAGCATTAGTTTGATCCCAAAACCAAAGACCCCATCAAAAAGAATTACAGACCAATATCCCTGATGAACATGGATACCAAAATATTCAACAAGATCCAACAGTACATTAAAAGGATTATTCACCATGACCAAGTGGGATTAAATCCTGGACCACAGGGGTGGTTCAGCATTTGCAAATCAGTCAACATGATACATCACATTAATAAAAGAAAGGACAAGAATCATATGATCCTCTCAAATAATGCAGAAAAATCATTTGACAAAATATAACATTCTTTCTTGTTTAAAACTCTCCAAAGTGTAGGGATAGAGGGAACATACCCCAATATCATAAAAGCTATCTACAAAAAGCCCACAGGGAATATCATTCTCACTGGGGAAACTGAGAGCTTTTTCCCTAAAGTCAGGAGCATGACAGGAATGCCCACTCTCACAACTGTTGTTCAACATAGGACTAGAAGCCGTAGCCTCAGCAATCAGATAACAAAAAGAAATTAAAGACATTTAAATTGGCAAAGAAGTAGTCAAACTTTCCCTCTTCATAGACGACATGATACTTTATGTGGAAAACCCAAAAGACCACCCCAAAATTTCTAGAATTCATACAATTTAGCAACATGGCAGGATACATAATCAATGCACAGAAATCAGTTGCATTTCTATACACTAACAATGTGACTGAAGAGAAATTAAAGAATTGATCCCATTTACAATTGTACCAAATCCATTAGATATGAAGAATAAACCCAACCAAAGAGGTAAAGGATCTTTACTCTAAAAACTACAGAACACTTATGAAAGAAATTGAGGAAGACACAAAGAGATGGAAAAACATTCCATGCTCATGGATTGGAAGTATAAATATTAGGATAATATCTATGCTACCCAGAGCAGTCTACACATTCAAAGTAATCTGTATCAAAACACCATTGACATTTTTCACAGAGCTGGAACAAACAATCCTAAAATTTGTATGGAATCAGAAAAGACCCCTAATAGCCAGAGGAATGTTGAAAATAAAACCAATGTCAGTGGCTTCACATTGCTGGACTTCAAGCTATATTACAAAGCTGTGATCATCAAGACAGCATGGTACTGGCACAAAAACAGACACATAGATCAATGGAACAGAATAGAGAGCCCAGAAATAGACCCTCAACTCTATGGTCAAATAATCCTTGGCAAAGCAGGAAAAAATATCCAATGGAAAAAAGATAGTCTCTTCAATAAATGGTGCTGGGAAAATTAGAGAGCCACATGCAGAAGAATGAAACTGGACCACTTTCTTATACCATACACAAAAAGAAATTCAAAGTGGATGAAAGACCTAAATGTGAGAGGAATCCATCAAAATCCTAGAGGAGAAGACAGGTATCATCAAAATCCTAGAGGAGAAGACAGGTATCATTTTGGCCTCGACCACAGCAACTTCTTGCTAGACACATCTCCAAAGGCAAGAGAAACAAAAGCAAAAGTGAACTACTGGGACTTCATCAGGATAAAAAAAAAAAAAAAAAGTGCACAGCAAAGGAAACAGGGAACAAAACTAAAAGACAACCTATGGAATGGGAAAAGATATTTACAAATGACATATCAGATAGTGGGCTAGTCTCCAAAACCTATAAAGAACTTCTCAACCTCAACACCCCAAAAAACAAAAAAAATCCAGTCAAAAAATGGGCATAAGACATGGACAGACATTTCTTCCAAAGACCTACAAATGGGTAACAGACCCATGAAAAAATGCTCAACATCACTTGTCATCAGGAAAATGCAACTCAAAACCATAATGAGATACCACCTCATACTAGTCAGAATGGTTAAAATGAACAACTCAGGAAATAACAGATATTGGCGAAGATGAAGAGAAAGGGGAACCCTCTTATACTGTTGGTGGGAATGCAAACTGTGGAAGCCACTCTAGAAAACAGTATGGAGGTCCTCAAAAAGTTAAAAATAGAACTGCCATATGAACCAGCAATTGCACTACTAGATATTAACCCAAATGATAGAAGCATCATGATTGGAAAGGGAAATTATACCCCAATGTTTATAGCAGCCATGTTTACAATAGCCAAAATATGGAAAGAGCCCAGATGTCCATTGACAGATGAGTGGCTAAAGAAGAGGTGTGTGTGTGTGTGTGTGTGTGTGTGTGTGTGTATACACAATGGAATATTACTCAGCCATCAAAAAGAATGAAATCTTGCCTTTTGCAATGATGTGGATGGAACTAAAAGGTATTATGCTAAGGGAAATGAGGGAGTCAGAGAAAGACAAATACCATATGATTTCAGTCATATGTCGAATTTAAGAAACAAAACAGATGAACATAGGGGAAGGGTTAGAAAAATAAAGTAAGATGAAAACAGAAAAGGAGGCAAACCAGAAGAAACTCTTAGCTACAGGAAACAAACTGAGGGTTGCTGGCGGGGGGTGGTGGTGGTGTGTGGCATTAAGGAGGGTTCTTGATGTAGTGAGCACTGGGTGTTATACGCAACTGATGAATCACTGAACTCTACCCTCTGAAACTAATAACACAATATATGTTATCTAAATTGAATATACATAAAAATTTAAAAATAAATCAATAATAAAATCTTTAAAAATGTATTCATTAGATATTTTGTAGAATGCCTATTAATTTGGGATTGTCTGATGTTTTCCCCATGAATAGTGTGGCGTTTTCCGTATTTTTGGCAAGAATACCACAGAAATAGTGTGTCCTTCTTATTGCATAATATCGGGGGTTACATTTTGTTGACATGATTTATGATTGGTGATGTTAACATTGATCATTTAGTAAGGTGGTTTCTCTGCTGGTAGGTTACTATTTTACTTTTCAATTTCTTACTTTTTTTTCTGTGAAATCCAGGACCTAAGTAAAGTTGATTAAAAAAAAAATTAAAATAAGCTCCACCTCCTGCAGGAAGGAAATTTAAGAAATTTTAAAACCTTCACAGCAATTAGTGAATATTTTGGGTGTGAATCTTTGAGGTTTTGCAAGTATCTTGTTTCGCCTGAAAAAAAAAATCAATGACAAAATTTCAGTTTGTAACTATTATTGCTGACTTGTCTATTTCTCTTTTCAATCCATCCATTTTTATTTCATGTATTTTGGGGATTTGAAGCCATGTGCGTATGTGTTTATAATTGTTACATCTTCCATACAGAATCTCTTGTCATTATACAATGCCTTTCTTTGTGTATAGAAATAGTTTTCTTTTCTTAACTCAGTTTTGCCTGTTAACATTATAGTTAACCTCATTCTATTTTGTTGTACTGCTTGCATGGTATATCTTTTTCCACCCTGTTGCTTTCAACCTGTGTATTTTAATATAAATCATGTCTCTTAAAATAACATATAGTTGAATCATAATGAAAAATCAATTCTACCTATCTTTGCATTTATTTATTATTTATTTATTTATTTATTTATTTATTTATTTATTTATTTTTAGAGAGGGGAAGAGGGAGAAAACGAGGAGGGTGAGGGGCAGAGGGAGAGGGAAAGAGAGAATCTCAAGCAGGCTCCATGCCCAGCACAGACAGAGCCTGATACAGGGCTAGATTCCACAACCTTCAGATCATGACCTGAGGCAAAAAGAAGAGTCAGACCCTGAACCAACTGAGGCACACAGGAACCCTCCAATCTTTGCATTTAAATTGGATGTTTAATCCATTTACATTTCATGTAATGACAGATAAGGTCATTGGGCATTTTGCTATTACAACTCTAAATGTCTTATCCCTTTTCAAACCATCTATCCTTCCATTATTACTTGTTTTGGTATTAAATATATTTTCTGGTACATCTTTTCAATTTCCTTGTCACTTCATTTATTATATGTTTTATTTGCTTAGCTATTTTGAGGTACTATTGACAAAATTGTATATATTTCAAATGTACATTGTGATGATTTGGTATATGCGTACATTGTTTAATGATCACCACAATCACACTAACATATTCATGACCTTCCATATGTACCATTTGTGGTGTGTGTGTGTGTGCGTGTGTGTGTGTGTGTGTGTGTGGTGAGAAAATGAAACTGCTATCTTAGAAATTTTCTGATAAGTAATACATTATTAAACTATAGTTACCATACTGTACATTATGTCTACCAAAATTATCCACCCTATAACCGAAATTTTGTAACCTTCAGTGTATCTTCTTTTACTACCCACACCCCCCAGATACTGGTAACCACCATTCTACTCTATTACAATGAACTTGGCTTTCTTTTTTATTCCATATGTAAGTGAGATTATGATACTTATCTTTCTGTGTCTGGGTTATTTCACTTACTGTAATGTTCTCCAGGCTCATTCTTGTTACAAATGATAAGATTTCCAATTTTTAAAGATAATAGTATTAATTGTAAATAGATAGAGATGGAGATATATAGATATATCTCATTTTCTTTATCCATGACTTGTCAACAGACACTTTAATGTTTCTATTCTTGGCTGCTGTGAATAATGTTGCAATGAATGTGGGAGTGCAGATATGTCTTCAAGGTACTGATTTCATTTCCTTTGGATATAATACCCAGAAATAAGATTGCTGGATCATGTGGTGGCTTTACTTTTAAATTTGTGATTAATTTCAACACTGTTTTACATAATGGCACTATTAATTTACATTCCCACTAACAGTGCACAAGGATTTACTTTTTTTCACATCATTGAAAAAACTTATTATCTTTTGACTTTTTGGTAATAGGCATTCTAACAAGTGTGAGGTGATACTCATTGTAGTATTGATTTGCATTTCCCTGGTGACTAGTAATGTCGAGCATGTTTTCATATTCCTGTTGACCATTTATGACTGCTTTGGAAATATGTGTATTCAAGTCCTTTGTCCATTTTAAATTAGGTTAATTTATTTTTGCTATTGAGATGTATATATTTGGATATTAAGATATAGGGTTTGCAAATATTTTCTCCCATTTCAAAGGGTATCCTTTTATTTTGTTGATTGTTTTTTTGTTATGTAGATTTTTTTTTGGTTCTGTTCTGTTTTGTTTTGTTTTAGTTTGACATAGAGTCACTTGCTTATTTTTGCTCTTGTGTTCTGTGCTTTGGTGTAAAATTTTAAGAAAATCTTGTCAAGACAAAATTTACAATTTCAAGTCTTTAATCCATTTTGAGGTGTGTGTGTGTGTGTGTGTGTGTGTGTGTAGTAAGATAAGGATCACATTTCATTAGTTGCATATAGATATACAGTTTTCCCAGAAGCACCCAGTGAAGAGATAGTATTTGCCTCACTTTGTGTTCTTGGTTAATTTGTTGAAAATTAGCTGACCATAAATCTGTGGGTTTATATCTCAGTGCTTTATTCTGTTCCATTGGTCTGTGTCTGATTTTGCACATGATTACTACAGCTTTGTAATATGCTTTTAAAACAGGAATTGTAAAACTGCTAGTTGTATCATTCTTGCCCCACATGGTTTTAGCTATTTATTTTTTGTTTCCATACAAATTTTAGGATTGCTTTTTTCTATTACTGGGAAAAATATCATTAGAAGTTTGATAGGGATCCCATTGAATATGTATATTGTTTTTGGTAGAAGAGAAATTTTAACAAGCTAATGCTTCCATTCTCTGAACAGGAATATCTTTCCATTTTTGTATTTCAGTAAATTTCATTATTTTCAAATATTTTTAGTGTACAGATCCTTCCCTTCTATGGTTAAATTTATTAGTACTTATTTTATTATTTTTGATGCTATCATAAATGGATTTGCTTTCTTATTTAGGAGGGAAGTTTACTGATAGTGATTAGAAATGCAAATGTTTTGAATGTTGATTCAGTGTCCTGAATTTTACTGAACTTTTATTAGTTTTAACAATGTTTTGGTGGAATATTTAATATTTTCTACATATAACATCATGTTATCTTCAAACAGACAATTTTACATCATTTTTTCCTAATTAGATATGTTTTTTTTCTTTTTCTCCCTTTAAAGTTTTTATTTAAATTCCAGTTAGTTAACATTCAGTGTTATATTAGTTTCAGGTGTACAGTACACTTGTTCAACAATCCTTTATATCATATTTTTTTCACACAGCAGCTGCACCAGTTTGCATTCCCACCAACCGTGCACAAGTGTTCCTTTTTCTCTACATCCTTGCCAATAGCTGTTGATTCCTCTATTGTTGATTTTAGCCATTCTGACAGGTGTGAAGTGATATCTCATTGTAGCTTTGATTTACATTTCCCTGATGGTAAGTGATGCTGAGCATTTTTTCTGTGTCATTTGCCACCTGTATGTCTTCTTTGGAGAAAAGTCTGTGTGTGACTTCTGCCCATTTATTAATTGGATTATTTGTTTTCTTAGGTGTTGATTTGTATCAGTTCTTTATATACTTTGGATACTAACTCTTTAACATACATATCCTTTGCAAATAGCTTCTCTTGTTCGGCAGATTGCCTTTTATTTTTGTTGATTGCTTTCTTCACTGTAAAGAAGCGTTTTATTTTGATGTAGTCTTGATGGATTACTTTTGCTTTTGTTTCCCTTGCCTGAGGAGACATACCTAGAAAAAAGTTCCTATGGCAGAAGTAAAAGAGGTTACTGCCTATGTTCTCTTCTAGGATATTTATTGTTTCAGGTCTCACATTTAGGTCTTTCATCCATTTTGAATTCATTTTTGTATATGGTATAAGAAAGTGATCCACTTTCATTCTTTTGCATGTAGCTGTCCAGTTTTTCCAACACCATTTGTTGAAGATACTGCCCTTTCCCCATTTGATATTCTTTCCTGGTTTGTCAAAGATTAATTGACCATATACTTGTGGGTTTATTTGTGGTTCTGTTCCATTGATCTATTGTGTATTTTTGTGCCAGTACCATACTGTCTCAATGACTACAGCTTTGTAATATAGCTTGAAGCCTGGAAATGTGATGCCTCTAGGTTTTCTTTTCATTTTCAAGATTGCTTTGGTTGTTCAGGTTCTTTTGTGGTTTCATATCCATTTTGGGATTGTTTGTTCTAGCTTTCTGAAGCATGCTGTTAGTATTTTGATAGGGATTGCCTTAAATCTGTAGATTTTTGTGGGTAGTACAAATATTTTAATATTTGTTCTTCCAATCCATGAGCATGAAATATCTTTCCATTTATTTTTGTCATCTTCAATTTCTTTCATCAGTATTTTATAGTTTTCAGAGTACAGTTCTCTCACTTTCTTTAGGTTTCTTCCTAGATATCTTACTATTTTTGGTGCAATTATAAATGAAATTGTTTGCTTAATTTCTCTTTCTGTGGCATCATTATTGGTGTATAGAAATGCAATAGATTTCTGTACATTGATTTTGTATACTTCCCTGAATTCATTTGTCACTTCTAATAGGTTTTTTGTTTCAGTATTGAGTTTTCTGTATATAATGTCATGTTATAAAAAAAAATCATGTCATCTGCAAATAGTGGAAGTTTTACTTCTTCCTTACCAATTTAGATGCCTTTTATTTCCTTTTATTATCTGATTGTTGTGGCTAGGATTTCCAATACTATGTTGAATAAAAGTCAAGAGAGTGGATATCCGTGTCTTGCTCCTGACCTTAGGGGAAAAGCTCTTTTTCCCCCGTTGATTATGCTTGTTGTGGGGGTTTCATATATGGCCTCTATTATGTTTGAAGTGTGTTCCCTCTAAACTTACTTTGTTGAGGATTTTTATCATGAATGAATGTTGTACTTTGTCAAATGCTTTTTCTGCATCTATTGAAATGGTCATATGGTTGTGACGTATCATGTTGATTGATTTGCAAATATCGAACTGCCCTTGTAATACAGGGAAAAATCCTACCTAATCGTGGTGCATGATTTTTTAATATGTCATTGAATTCTGGTTTTTAGTATTTTATTGAGCAATTTCTACATCTATGTTCATCAGGGATATTGACCTGTAGTTCCCTTTTTTAACTGGACAGAACAAAAGTGAGCAACACAAGAAAGGAACAGAGAAAATCTCCAGAAAAAGTACAAAACAAGTAATAAAATGGCAATAAATACATATCTCTCAAGAATTACCTTGAATATAAATAGACTAAATGTTCCAATCAAAGACATATGATGTCAGAATGCATAAAAAAAAAAATGACCGATCTGTGCTGCCTACAAGAGACTCATTTTAGACCTAAAGACACCTGCAGATTGAAATTGAGGGGATGGGGAAACATTTCTCATGCAAATGGGTGTCAATAGAAAGCTGGAAGTGTAATACTTACATCAGACAAACAAGGCTTTAAAACAAAGACTAACAAGAGTCAAAGAAGGGCAAATATCATAATAATGGGGACAATCCAAAAAGATCTAACACTTGTAAATATGCCCATAATTGGGTGCAGCCCAGTATATGAAAAAATAACAAACATAAAGGAACTAATTGATTGTACTTCAATAATATCAAGTGACGTTAACACCCCACTTATATCAATGGACAGATTACCTAAACAGAGCATAGACAAGGAAACAAAGGTTTTAAAACACATACTGGACCAGATGGTCTTAACAGATATATTGAGAAAATTCCATCCTAAACCAGCAGAGTGCACATTCTTCTCAAATGCACTAGGGACTTTCTCCAGACTAAATCATGTAATAAGTCACAAGTCAGGCCTCAACAAATGCAAAATATTGAAATCATACCATGCATCTTTTCTGACCACAAAGCTATGAAGCTAGAAGTCAACCATAATTAAATATTTGGAAAGACCACAAATTCACAGTGGTTAAACAACATGCCACTAAACAATAAATCTACCAAATACAAAATCAAAGGAGAAATAAAATACATGGAAGCAAATAAAAATGAAAACACAATGGCACAAAATCTTAGGGATGCACAAAAACATTCCTAAGAGGGAAGTATATAGCAATAAAAGCCTACATTAACAACCAAGGAAAATCTCAATTAACAGCCTAACTATACATGTAACAGAGCTAGGAAAAGAATGATAAACAAAGAATAAAGCCAGCAGGAGGAAGGGAATAATAAAGATAAGAGCAGAAAAAATGATACAGAAACTAAAAAAGCTTTAGAATATATCAGTGAAACCAGGAGCTGGGTCTTTGAAAAAAAAAATCAATAAAATTGATAAATTCTTAGCCAGCCTTATCAAAAAGAAAAGACAAAGGACCCCCCCCCAAAAAAATCGCAAATGGGAGAGGTGAAATAACAACTAACACCACAGAAATACAAACAATTAAAAGACAATATTATGTAAACTTATATGCCAAAATATTGGACAATCAAGAAGAAATGGATAAATTCCTAAAAATGAATTAGTGACATAGAAGACAAAATAATGAAAAATAATGAAAGAGAGAAAGAAAGAAGAATTATTCAGCATGAGAATAGAGTTAGGGAACACAGTGACTCCATCAAACATAATAATATTCGGGGTGCCTGGGTGGCTCAGTGGTTAAGTGTCTGCCTTCGGCTCAGATCATGATCCCAGGGTCCTGGGATCGAGTCCCACATCAGGCTCCCTGCTCAGCAGGAAGCCTGCTTCTCCTTCTCCCACTCCCCCTGCTTGTGTTCCCTCTCTCGCTGTCTCTGTCTGTCTGTCAAATAAATAAATAAAATCTTTTTAAAAAAGTAATAATATTCATATTATAGAAGTTCCAAAAGAAAAGAGAGAAAAGGGGGCATAAAGTTCATTTGTAGAATTAGTAGCTGAAAACTTCCCTAATCTGGGGAAGGAGACAGCCATCCACATCATGGAGCCACAGAGAACTCCCAACAAAATCAACAAAAGTAAGCAAACACCATGACATATTGTGATTAAACTTGCAAAATATGGTGATAGAGAAAAAAAAATCTTCAAAGCACAAAGATACAAGATGTCCTTAACTTACAAGGGAAGACCCATAGCCTGGCTGCAGATTTCTCAACAGAAACATGGCAAGCCAGAAGGGAGTGGCATGATATATTCATCGAGCTGAATGGGAAAAATCTGCAACCAGGAATAATCTATTCAGTGAGGCTATCATTCAAAGTAGAAGGAAAGAGAAAGAGTCTCCCAGATTAACACTAACTAAATGTGTTCATGACTACTAAACCAATGTACCAAGAAACATATCTCTGTGAATGCTGCCTCTCGAGGACATGATGAGAAAAATGAATAATCTCCCCATTGTGTGCCTTGGAACTCTTCAGATGGCTGTTTCCACACGGTCTGCCTCTGGGTTGTTTGCCTGCTTTCTCTCCAAAAGCAGGGCAGTGCATTCTAGGCTCTATCCCAGCAAAACCTGCTGACCTTTAAAACTCCAGGCTTTAAAGCCCTGCTGGTTGGAAGAACTTGAGGAAATTCAGTCCCTCTCATTTTCCATCCCAAAGGCTGTGGAGAAACATTCTCCTTGTGCCTCTCCCTATGTGTTCTACTCTCACCCTATTCCACAACCATGGTTCCCTCCCCTCCACAATCACTGTGATCTTTTTCTCCCCTATATCATGACTCTGGTTGTGTTACCTTCTTTGATGTGGCCTCCTCTCTCCCTTTTGTTGTGAGATTTGTTCTGTCAGACTTCAGGTTGATTTATGGGATATTTACAACTACTTGATAATTATCTTGTGTTTGTAGGATGATATGAGCCTTGCATCCTCCTACTCCACTTTTACCTTCCTATCCCCAGTTCTTGTTTTGTAATCCATTCTGTCAGCCATATGTCTTTTGATTGGAGTGTTTAGTCCATTTGAATTCAAAGGAATTATAGATAGTTTTGTATTTTTGTACTGTTACACGTTTTATGTATTTTTCTATAGATTTTCTCTGATTCTTTCTTGTCTTTCTGTCTTTCATGGTTTGCTGATTTTCTTTAGCGAGATATTTGAATTTCTTTCTCTAGTCTTTGAACATTTATTGTTTTTGGATATGTGCTCACCATTGAGTATGTGTATAAACTCTTCTGCCTATATCAGTCTCTTTAAGTTGATGGTTGTTTATCTTTGAACACTTTCTTTTACTCCTCTCCTTCACATGTTTTAGGTATATATTTTTATGTTTTATATCCTTTTATTTTGTGAGATTCCTTACTGAATTTTTTACAGAAATATTCACTTTTATGGCTTTTGTGTTTCCAACCTCTCTACTGACAATTCTGGTCTATCCTTTCCACTCAAAGCATCCACTTCAGTATTTCTTGCAGAACTCATTTAGTCACGAGTAACTCATTTATATTTTTATTGTCTGACAAACTATTCCTCCTTTAGTATTATTATTGTTGTTACTATTATTATTAGTCATCGTTGTAGTAGTAGTAATATGTTCATGTAGTCAACATATAGTACATCATTAGTTTTTGAGGTAGTGTTCAACAATTCATTAGTTGCATATAACACACAGTGCTCGTCACCACACGTGCCCTCCTTAATACCCATCACCCGGTTACCCCATCTCACCACCCCTCTCCCTCTGTAAGCCTCAGTTTGGTTCCCGGAGTCCAGTGTCTCTCAAAGTTTGTCTTCCTCTCTGATTTCTTCCCATTAAGTTTTCCCTCACTTTCTCTGTGGTCCTCCATGCATTCCTTATGTTCCACCAGTGAATGAAACCATATGATAATTATCTTTCTCTGCTTGACTTATTTCACTTAGCATAATTCCCACCAGTTCCATCCAGGTTGATGAAAATGGTAGATATTCATCCTTTCTGATGGCTGAGTAATATCCCATTGTATATATGAATGACATCTTTTTTTCCATTCATCTGTTGAAGAACATCTTGGATCCTTCCACAGTTTGGCTCTTGTGGACATTGCTGCTATGAACATTGAGGTGCATATGCCCCTCCTTTTCACTACATCTGTATCTTTGGAGTAAATAACTAGAAGTGCAATTGCTGGGTCATAGGGTAACTCTAATTTTAATGTCCTGAGGAACCTCCATGCTGTTTTCCATAGTGACTGTACCAGCTTGCATTCCCACCAACAGTGTAAGAGGGTTCCCCTTTCTCCACATCCTCACCAAAATTTGTTGTTTCCTGTCTTAATTTTTGCCATTCGAACTGGTGTAAGGTGGTATCTCATTGTAATTTTGATTTGTATTTCCCTGATGGCTAGTGATGTGGAATATTTTTTCATGTGTCTGTTAGCAATTTGTATGTCTTCTTTGGGGAAGTGTCTGTTCATTTCCTCTGGCCATTTATTGACTGGTTTATTTGTTGTTGTTGTTGTTGTTGTTTTTTTAAGTGTTAAGTTTCAGAATGTCTTTATAGATTCTGGATACCAGCCCTTTATCTGTAATGTCATTTGCAAATATCTTCTACCATTCTGTGGGTTGCCTCTTGGCTTTGTTGATGGTTTCCTTTGCTGGGCAAAAGCTTTTTATCCTGATGAAGTTTCAATTGTTCATTTTTGATTTTGTTTCCCTTGCCTCTGGAGACGTGTCATGAAAGAAGTTGCTGTGGCCAGTGTCAAAGAGGTTACTGCCTATGTTCTCCTCTAGGATTTTGATGGATCCTTGACTCATATTTATGTCTTTCATCCATTTTGAGTCTATTTTTTATATGATGCAAAAGAATGGTCCATTTTCATTCTTCTGCATGTGGCTGTCCAATATTCCCAGTACCATTTGTTGAAGAGACTGTGTTTTTTCCATTGGATATTCTTTCCTGATTTGTCGAAGATTAGTTGACCATAGAGTTGAGGGTCTATTTCTGTGGTCTCTATTCTTTTCCATCGGTGTATATGTCTGTTTTTGTGCCAATACCATGCTGTCTTGATAATCACAGCTTTGTAATAAAGTTTGAGTTCAGGCATTGTGATTTTCCCATTTGTTTTTCCTTTTCAACAATTCCCTGGTAATTCAGGGTCTTTTCTGGTTCCATACAAATTTTAGGATTGTTTGTTCCAGCTCTGTGAAAAATGCCAGTGGTATTTTGATAGGGATGGCACTGAAAGTGTAGATTGCTCTAGGTAGCATAGACATTTTAACAATGTTTATTCTTCCAGTCCATGAGCATGGAATGTCTTTGCCTCTCTTTGTGTCTTCCTCAATTTCTTTCATAAATGTTTTGTAGATTTAAGACTAAAAGTCCTTTACCCCTTTCGTTAGGTTTATTCCAAAGTATCTTATGGTTTTTGGTGCTATTGTAAATGTAATCAATTCCTTAATTTCTCTTTCTTCAGTAACATTGTTAGTGTTTAGAAATGCAACTGACTTCTGTGCATTGATTTTGTATCCTGCCACATTGCTGAATTGCTGTATGAGTTCTACTAATTTGGGGGAGGAGTCTTTTGGGTGTTCCACATAAAGTATCATGTCATTTGTGAAGAGAGGGAGTTTGACTTCTTTGCCAATTTGAATGCCTTTTATTTTGTTTTGTTGTCTGATTGCTGATGTGAGGATTTCTAGTAATATTTTGAACAAAAGTAGTGATAGTGGGCTTCCCGGTCATATTCCTCAACTTGAGGGAAAAGCTCTCAGTTTTTCCCCATTGAGAATGATATAAGCTGTGAGCTTTTCATAGATGGGTTTTATGATATTGAGATACGTTCCCTCTATCCCAATATTTTGAAAAGTGTTAATTAGGAAAGGATGCTGTATTTTGACGAATGCTTTTTCTGCATCAATTGAGAGGATCATAAGGTTCTTGTCTCTTCTTTTGTTAATGTGATCTATCATGTTGATTGATTTGCGAATGTTGAACCACCCTTGCATCCCTGGAATAAATCCCACCTGGTCATAGTGAATAATCCTTTTAATGTACTGGTGGATCCTATTGGCTAGGATCTTGTTGAGTACTTTAGCATCCATGTTCATCAGGGATATTGGTCTGTAATTCTCCTCTTTGATGGGGTCCTTGTCTGATTTTGGGATCAGGGTAATGCTGGCCTTATAGAATGAGTTTGGAAGTTTTCCTTCCATTTCTACTTTTAGAAACAGCTTCAGAAGAATAAGTATTATTCCTTCGTAAATGTTTGGTAGAATTCCCCTGGGAAGCCTTCTGGCCCTGGACTCTTGTTTTTGGGGAGGTTTTTGATTACTGTTTCAATTTCCTTGCTGGTTATTGGTCTGTTTAGATTGTCTATTTCTTCTTATTTCAGTCTTAGTAGTTTATAAGTATCTAGGAATGTATCCACTTCTTCCAGATTGCCTAGTTTGTTGGCATATATCTGCTTATATTAAGTTTTAATAATTATCTTAATTTCCTTGATTTAGTCAAGATTTCTCCCCTTTCATTCATGATTTTATTAATCTGCGTCCTTTCTCTTTTCTTTTGGATAAGTCTGGCCAGAGGTTCATCGATCTTATTAATTCTTTCAAAGAACCAGCTTCTAGTTTCATTGATCTGTTCTACTGTTCTTCTAGTTTCTGTTTCGTTGATTTCTGCTCTAATCTTTATTATTTATGTTCTCCTGCTTGGTATAGGCATTATATGCTGTTCTTTCTCCATTTCCTTTATTTGTGAGGTTATCTTGTGCATTTGGGAGTTTTCTAATTTTTTGAGAGAGGCTTGGATGGCTATATACTTCCCTCTAAGGACCACCTTTTTAGTATCTGATAGGTTTTGAACTGATGTGTTTCATTTTCATTAGTTTGCATGAATTATTTAAGTACCTCTTTAATTTCCTGGTTGACCCATTCATCCTTTAGCAGGATGCTCTTTAACCTCCAAGTGTTTGTGTTCCTTCCAAATTTTTCCTTGTGGTGAGTTCCAGTTTCAAAGCATTGTGTTCTGAAAATATGCCGGGATTAATCTCAGTCTTTGTGTATGGGTTGAGACCTGATTTGTGAACAAGTATGTCATCTATTCTGGAGAAAGTTCCAAGTATCCTCAAGAAGAACGTGTATTCTGTTGTTTTAGGATGGAATTTTCTGTATATATCTACAAGGTGCATCTAGTCCAATGTGTCATTAAAAACTCTTGTTTCTTTGTTGATCTTCTGCTTAGATAATCTATTTGTTGCTGTGAGTGGAGTGTTGAAGTCTCCTACTATTAAGGTATTATTATCAATATGTTTCTTGGTTTTGGTTATTAGTTGGTTTATGTAATTGGCTGCTCCCAATTTGGGGCATACATATTTACAGTTGTTAGATTTTCTTGTTCGATAGAACCTTTAAGTATGATATAGTGTCCCTACATCTCTTACTACAGTATTTGGTTTAAAATATAATTTGTCTGATATGAGGACTGCTACCCCAGCTTTCTTTTGAGTTTCGTTGGCTTGGTAAATGGGTCTCCATCCCCTCACTTTCAATCTGGAGGTGCCTTTAGGTTCCAAATGAGTCTCTTATAGACATGTGGATGTGTCCTGCTTTTTAATCAATCTGAAAACCTGTGTCTTTTAATGGGAGCATTCAGCCCATTCACATTGAGAGTAACTATTGAAAGACAAGAAATTAATTCCATTGTATTGCTTGTAAATCCTTGTTTCTATAGATTGTCTCTTCTACTTTCTGGTCTATATTACTCTTGAGGTCTTTCTTCTTTTATAGAATCCCTCTTAATATTTCTTTCAGGGCTGGTTTGGTGCTCACATATTCTTCCTGTTTCTGCTGTTCCTGGAAGAGCTTCATCTCTCCATCTGTTCTGAATGACAGCCTTGCTGGATAAAGTATTTTTCACTGCATGTCTTCTCACTTAGTACCCTGAATATGTCTTGCCAGCCCTTTCTGTCTTGCCAGGTCTCTGTGGATAGGTCTGATGTTAATCTGATGTTCCTCCCTCCATATGTAAGAAATCTCTTCCCCCTAGCTTCTCTTAGGATATCTGTTTTGTCTCTATGATTTGCAAGTTTCACTGTTATATGTCAGCGTGTTGATCTATTTTTATTGATTTTGGGAGGGGTCTTCTCTGCCTCTTGGACTCCAACTCTTATTTCCTTCCTTAGATTAGGGAAGTTCTCAGGGATGATCAAATATACCTTCCAGTCCTCTCTCTCTCTCCACCCCCTCAGTGATCCCAATAATTCGGACCTTGGGACTTTTCATAGCCTCACTGATCTCCCTAAGTCTGTTTTCATGGGCTATTAGCTGCCTATCCCTATATTCCTTGGTTTCTTTCATTTCCATCAGCTTATTTTCTAGATCACTGATTCACTCTTCTGCCTCATTTGCCTTGGCTTTTAGAGTATCCAGTTTAGACTGCATCTCATTCATAGCATTTTTTTTTTCGTTCACCTTATTAGATCTCATCTACCCTTAGAGATTCTATATTGTCACTAATGCTTTTTTCAAACTTACTATTGACTTCATGATTGCTATCCTGAATTCTGTCTCTGACATCTTGCTTCTATCCATATCCATTAGTTCTGTGGCAAAGTACATTGTCTCTGCTTCTTTTCTTTGTTGAGAGTTCCTCTGCCTCATCATTCTGTCTAGGGATGGTTGAGCGAATGAACAGAGTCCAAAATATCAACCATGACCCAAGAGAAATGCACCGTAGAAAAAATCCATAGTGGTCAAAAGCTACCAAAGATACGCAACCAAAGCCAAGATGATCCAAAACACTTTTAAAAAAATGGGATGGGGAGAGAGACTATAATCTCTCAGGGTGGAGAAAGCAGGGTGACCTTCCTGTTCCTGATTGATTTTTGGTCTCTGTGTTATAACACAGAGACCAAATATATATATATCTCAAAATAAAATTGAATGGATTGAAAAAATGGGCTAGTATGGGGCATAAATCTATAAAACGTAGATGTGAAAAAGATAAATGTTAAAAAGCAATTTAGAAGCATAGGTTGGGAAATAAGAATATATTTGAAATGGGAACAGTGTAAAAAAAGTAAAAAAGAAAGAGAGAATAAGGAAAGAAGCAAAAAAGAAATGTAAAATTTTAACCTGACATATAAATGAGTCGCAAGGGAACACCTGGAGCTCACTATATTATTTTCCCCTTGTGCTGGAGTTTTACAGTCCTGTGGGAAATAAACTCATCATTCACCTGTTCTTCTAGTCTGTCTTCTGGGAGAGGGGCCTGCAGCTGGGCTTCTTGGGCATCTTTGCCTGGGTGGAATTGCCCCCATCCCTTGTCAGGGGGATGAGCTTAATGTGAACTGGTCCAAGGTGTGGCTTTTGTTCCCGGGCAGCTTTCCCCTTCTCTTAGAGGGTCAGAGCAATTATGTCCCTGTGGGAATCTCTGGCCTAGAGCTGCAAGTTTGCAGTCCCCTCTCTTCAATAATTCCTCTGGGTGAAACCGTCTCCCCTTCTGCTTGTACCAAACTCCAGAGACTCGAGCTATTCATGCCCGCTGCACCTTTCCATGGGTAGTTACGGGGATCTGGGAGCATTTCTGTGCTTTGTGACTTCGCAACCGCTGGTGGCTGTAGGCTCGCACATGCCTGCTCTTCCACAGCTCCCAGGTCACGCTGGGTTCTGCCCCAGTGTCCTTTCGATGGCCACACAATCCTGAGAGCTATTGTCCTGTTTTGAGTGCAAGCCATTTTATATCTCCCTTAGGATGTTAAATAGCCCGCACCTTTTTGTCCTTTTCAGGGTGGTCACACACAGAGGGGTCTTCCTATCAGCTCGACTCATGGTTTATGGTGACCGAAGCTGAGAGACCCTTCTGGGCTTGCTGATCATAACCAGTCTCCCTGCTCCACTGCTTGGGCACTCTGTAGGTTCAGGCTTCCCCATTCTTTCTGAGTCTCTTGGAATGCTGAGACCACAATGACCCACCTAGAATTCTGCCCTATTCTTTCCCTGTGCCCTTTTAAGAAAGGGGTGTCTCTCACTACAGCAGATTTCCAAGGGTCCCATTTTTTTGCTCCGGTGTTGTATCACTTCCCGGTGGCTGGCTTATGGAGGCTCCCTCCCTGCTCCATTTATCTTCCAATATTTCCCCTAAGATTCAAGGTCCCACACCTCCTACCTTGCAAAAGTAGTCATTTTTCTGCTTGTAGAGACCCAGATAAATCTTCTTACATCTCAGGTTGAATTTGTGTGTGTTCAGAATGGTTTGATTGATATCCAGCTAAATTTGAGGGTCCAGATGAAACAAGGTCCCTTATTCAGCTGCCAAATAAAATTCCACATATGAGTGAAATTATGTGTTATTTGTCTTTCCCTTACTAACGGATTTCACTTAGCATGATACACTTTAGCTCCATCAATGTTGTTGCAAATGGCAAGAGTTCATTCTTGTTTTTTTTTTTTTAATTTTATTTATTTATTTGTCAGAGAGAAAGAGGAGCACACAAGCACGGGGGGAGCGGTAGACAGGGGGAGAAGCAGGCTCCTTGTTCTGCAAGGAGCCTGATGCAGGGCTGGATCCCAGGACCCTGGGATCATGACCTGAGCCTAAGGCAGGCGCTTAACTGACTGAACCACCCAAGTGTCCCAAGAATTACATTGATCTGTTGATGGATATATGGTCTCTTTCCATAGTTTGGATATTTTTGATAATGCTTCTCTAAATATTGGGGTGCATGTATCCCCTTCCAATCTGTATTTTTGTATCTTTTGGATAAATACCTAGAACTGCAATTGCAGGGTCATAGGGTAGTTTTACTTTTAACTTTTTGAGGAACCTCCATACTGTTGACTAGAGTGGCTGCACCAGGTTGCATTTCCACCAAAAGTGTTAGAGGATACCCTTTCTCCACATCCTAACCAATACCTGTTGTTTCCTGTGTTCTACCTTTAGCCATTCTCACAGGTATGAGGCGGTAACTCATCATGGTTTTGATTTGTATTTCCCTGATAATGAATGATATTGAGCATCATTTAAAGTGTTTGTTACCAATCTGTATCTTTTTTTTTTTTTTTTTACAAAAATGACTATTTCTGTCTGCTATCCAGTTCTTAACTGGATTATTTGTTTTTTGGGTGTTGAGTTCGGTAAGTTCTTATAGACTGTGGATACAAACTCTTTATCAGATATGTCATTTGCAAACATCTTCTCCCATTCTGTAGGCTGCCTTTTAGTTTTGTTGATTGTTTCCTTCATTGTGAAGAAGGTTTTTACCATGATGAATTACCAAGAGTTCAATTCTACTTTCGTTACCCTTGTTTTCAGAGAACTGTATAGTAAGAAGTTGCTATGGCCAATATCAAAGAGATTGCTGCCTGTGTACTCCTCCAGGATTTTTATGGTATCTTTCTCACATTTAGGTTTCTCATACATTTTGAGTTTATTTTTGTTTATGGTGTAAGAAAGGGGTCCAGTTTCATTCCTCTGCATGTGGCTGTCCAGTTTCCCCAACATTATGTTGAAGAGACTGTATTTTCTCCATTGGATATTCTTTCCTGCTTTGTCAAAGATTAACTCACCATAAAATTGTGGGTCCATTACTGGTTTCTCTATTCTGTTTCATTGATCTATTTGTCTGCTTTTGTGCCAGTACCATACAGTCTTGATCGCTACACTTTTGTAATACAACTTGAATCCAGAGTTGTGATGACTCCAGCTTTGCTTTTCTTTTTAAACATTACATAGGGTATTAAGGGTCTTTTCTGGACCCATACAAATTTTAGGATAGTTTGTTCCAGCTCTGTGAAAAATGCTGGTGGTATTTTGATAGGGATTGCATTAAATGTGTAGACTGCTTTGGGTAGCATAGACATTTTAAGAATATTTGTTCTTCCAATTCATGACCATGGAATATTTTTCTATTTCTTCATCTCTTCCACTGTTTCATTCCTAAATGTTCTATAGTTTTCAGAGTACATATCTTTTACCTCTTTGGTTAGGTTTACTCCTAGGGATCTTATGGTTTTTGATACAATTGCAAATGCGATTGATTCCTAGATTTCTCTTTCTTCCTCATTGTTGGTAGAAATGCACCTGACTTCTGTGGATTGATTTTATATCCTGAAACTTTGCTGAATTCCTGTATGAGTTCCTGCAATTTTGGGGTGGAGTCTTTTGGGTCTTCAACATAGAGAATCATTTTATCTGAGAAGAGTGAAAATTTGACTTTTTTGTCAATTCTGAAGCATTTTATTTTTTTTTTTTATGTTTTCTGATTGCTGAGGCTAAGCTTCCAGTACTCTGTTGAAAAACAATGGTGAGTGTTGCCATCCCTGTCATGTTTCTGACCTTAGGGAAAATCACTCAGTCTTTCCCTGTTAAGGATGATACTCACTGTGAGATTTTCATATACAGCTTTTATGGTATTATGGTATGTTCCCTCTATCCCTACACCGCAGAAAGTTTTCATTAAGCAAGGATGAGGAATTTTGACAAATGCTTTACCTGCATCTATTCAGAGGATCATAGGGTTCCAATACTTTCATTAATTAATGCGGTGTATCACAATGATTGATTTGCAGATATTGAAACACCCTTGCATCCCAGGAATAAATCTTTTTAATGTACTGTTGGATCCTATTAGCCAGTATCTTGGTGAGAAATTTTATATTAATTTGCATCAGAGATATCGATCTGAAATTCTCTTTTTGGTTGGGTTTTTGTCTTATTTTGGGATCAAGGTAATGCTGACCTCATAGAATGTATTTGGAAGTTTTCTTTCCATTTCTATTTTTTTGGAAGAGCTTCAGAAGAATCAGCATTAATTTTTCTTTAAATGTTTGGTAGAATTCCGCTGGGGATCCATCCGGCCCTGACTCTTATTTCTGGGGGGATTTTTGGTTACTGCTTCTATTTCCTTCTGGTTATTGGTCTGTTCAGTTTTTCTATTTCTTCTAGTTTCAGTTTTGGTAGTTTATATATTTCTTGCAATGCGTTCCCTTCTTCCATACTGCCTAATTTGTTGGCACATAATTGTTCATAAAAGTAAATTCTAATTGTATTTCTTTGCTATTGGTTGTGATCTCACCTCTTTCATTTATGATTTTATTTATTTGGGTCCTCTTTTTCTAAGTCTGCCTAGGGATTTATTAATCTTATTAATTCTTTCAAAGAACCAGCTCCAAAGTTTGTTGATCTGTTCTACTGTTCTTTAGATTTCTATTTCATTGATTTATGCCTTAATCTTCATTATTTCTCTTCTACTGCTGGATTTAGGCTTTATTTGCTGAATGTTCTATAGCTCCTTTAGGTGATGTATTAGGTTATGTACTTGAGGTTTTCTTGTTTCCTGAGAAAGGCCTGTATTGCTATATATTTCAATCTTGTATGTCTCTTGCTGTATCCCAAGGATTTTTAACTGTTGTGTTTTCATTTTCATTAGTTTCTATGTTTTTTTGAATATTTTCTTTAATTTCTTTTTTTAGTTTGATTTTATTTTGTTATATTATGTTAGTCACCATACAGTACATCGCTGGTTTTTGATGTAGTGTTCCATGATTCATTGTTTTTGTATAACACCCAGTGCTCCATACAAAACATGCCCCCTTAATACCCAGTACTGGACTAACCAATCGCCCCATGCTCCTCCCCTCTAAAATCCTCAGTTTGTTTCTCAGAGTCCATTTTTCTCATGGTTCATCTCCCTCTCCAATTTTCCTCCCTTCATCTTTCCCTTCCTTCTCCTATTGTCTTCCATGTTATTCCGTATGTTCCACAAATAAGTGAAACCACATGATAATTGACTTTCTTTGCTTGCCTTATTTCACTTAGCATAATCTCCTCCAGTCCCATCCATGTTGATGTAAAAGTTGGGTATTCATCCTTTCTGAATGCTCAGTAATATCCCGTTGTATATATGGACCACATCTTCTTTATCCATTCGTCTGTTGAAGGGCATTTTGGCTCTTTCCACAGTTTGGCTAGTGTGGACATTGCTGCTATGAACATTGGGGTGCATTTGACCCTTTTATTCACTACATCTCTGTCTTTGCGGTCAATGCCCAGTAGTGCAATTGCTGGGTCATAGGGCAGCTCTATTTTTAATTTTTTCAGGCAAGTTCACATTGTTTTCCAAAGTGGCTATGCCAACTTGCACTGCCACCAACAGTGTAAGAGGGTTCCCTTTTCTCCACAACCTCTCCAACATTTGTTGTTTCTTGTCTTGTCAATTTTTGCCATTCCAAGTGGGGTAAGGTGGTATCTCATTGTGGTTTTGATTTGAATTTCCCTGATGGCTAATGATGATGAACAATTTTTCATGTGTCTGCTAACCATTTGTATGTCTTCTTCAGAGAAGTGTCTTTTCATGTCTTCTGCCCACTTTTTGACTTCATTATTTGTTTTTTGGGTGTTGAGTTTGAGAAGTGCTTTATAGATCTTGGATATCAGCCGTTTGTAGTGTCATTTGCAAATATCTTCTCCCATTCTGTGGTTTCACGCTTTGTTTCGTTGACTGTTTCTTTTGCTGTGCAGAATCTTTTTAGCTTGATGAAGTCCCAAAAGTTCATTTTTGCTTTTGTTTCATTGTCCTTTGGAAATATATCTTGAAAGATGTTGCTGTGGCCGATATTGAAGGGCTTACTGCTTATGTTCTCCTCTAGGATTTTGATGGATTCCTGTCTCACTTTGAGGTCTTTCACCCATTTAGAATTTATCTTTGTGTATGGTGTTAAAGAATGATCAAGTTTCATTCTTCTCTATAGAGCTACCCAAATTTCCCAGCACCATTTATTGATTTCCATTGCATATTTTTTCCCTGCTTTGTTGAAGATTATTTAACCATAGAGAAGCCCACATCTGGGCTCTCTATTCTGTTACATTGGTCTATATGTCTGTTTTTTGTTTTTGTTTTTGTTTTTGTTTTTGTTTTTGTTTTTTTGCCAGTAACGTGCTGTCTTGGTGAACATGGTTTTCAAAATAGCTTGAAATCAGACAATGTGATGCCAACAACTTTTTTTTTTTTTTCAACATTTCCTTGGTGATTCAGGGTCTTCTCTGACTCCATATTAATTTTAGGGTTGTTTGTTCCAGCATTTTGAAAAATGTCATTGGAATTTTGATCAGGATGGCGATGAAGGTACAGATTGCTCTGGGTAGCATAGTCATTTTAACAATGTTTATTCTTCCAATCCATGAGCATGGAATGTTTTTCCATCTTTTTGTTTCTTCAGTTTCTTTCATGAGTGTTCTGTAGTTCCTAGAGTATAGATCCTTTACCTCTTTGGTTAGGTTTATTCCAAGTTATCTTATGGTTTCTGGTGCTATTGTAAATGGAAATTATTCCCTAATGTTTGCCTTCTAAGAAAGCAACTGATTTCTGTGCATTGATTTTGTATCCTGCCACATTACTGAATTGCTGTATGAGTTCTAGTAATTTGGGGGTGGAGGCTTTTGGATTTTCCACATAAAGTATCATGTCATCGGCAAAGAGAGAGAGTTTGAATTCTTTGCCAATCTGAATACCTGTTATTTCTTTTTGTTGTCTCATTGGTGGTGCCAAGACTTCTAGTACTATGTTGAACAATAGTGGTGAGATTGGGTATCCTTGTCTGGTTCCTGATCTTAAGGGAAAGGATCTCAGCTTTTCCCCATTGAGGATATTTGCTGGGGGTTTTTCATAGATGGATTTTATGAACTTGAGGAATGTTTTCTGTACCCCTATATTCTGAAGAGTTTTAATCAGGAAAGGATGGTGTATTTTGTCAAATGCTTTTTCTGCATCAATTGAGAGGACCATATGGTTCTTCTCTCTCCTCTTATTAATGTGATCTATCACATTGATTGATTTGCAAATGTTGAACCACCCTTGCATCTGGGGATAAATCCTACTTGGTCGTGGTGGGTGATCCTTTTAATGTACATTGGATCCTATTATCTAGGATTTTGTTGAGGATTTTGGAATCCATATTCATTAGGGATATGAGTCTGAAATTCTCCTTTTTGATAGGGTCCTTGCCTGGTTTGGGGATCAAGGTAATGCTGGCCTCATAGAATGAGTCTGGAAGTTTTCCTTCTGTTTCTATTTTTTTTGAAAAAGCTTCAGGAGAATAGGTGTTATTTTTTCTTTAAATGTTTGGTAGAATTTCCCAGGGAATCCATCAGGCCTTGGACTCTTGTTTTATGGGAAGTTTTTGATCACTGCTTCAATCTCGTTACTGGTTATTGGCCTATTCAGGTTGTCAATTTCTTCCTGTTTCAGTCTTGGTAGTTTATAGGTTTCCAGGAAGGCATCCATTTCATCCAGGTTGCTCAATTTATTGGCATATAGTTGTTGATAATAATTTATAATAATTGTTTCCATTTCCTTTGTTAGTCGTGATCTCTCCCCTTTCATTCATAATTTTATTAATTTGGGTCCTTTCTCTTTTCTTTTGGATAATTCTGGCCGGTATTTTATCAATCTTATTAATTCTTTCAAAGAACCAGCTTCCAGTTACTTTGATCTGATCTACTGTGTTTCTCGTTTCTAATTCATTGATCTCTGCTCTAATCTTAATTATTTCTCTTCTAATGTGTGGCTTAGGCATCGTTTGTTGCTTTTTCTCTAGTTCTTTAAGGTGTAAAGTTAGTTGGTGAATTCGGGATTTTCCTATTGTTTTTGAGAGAGGTTTGGATGGCTATGTATTTGCCCCTTAGGACCACCTTTGCATACAGTATCCCATAGGTTTTGGACGGATGTGTTTTCGTTCTCATTGGATCCATGAATTGTTTAAGTTCTTCTTTGATTTCCTGTTTTACCCAAACATTCTTGAGCAGAGTGGTCTTTAGCTTCCAAGTGTTTGAATTTCTGACAAATTCTTTCTTGTGATGATTGAGTTCCAGTTTTAAAGCATTGTGGTCTGAGAATATGCAGGGAATAATCTCAGTCTTTTGGTATTTGTTGAGACCTGATTTGTGACCCAGTATGTGGTCTATTCTGCAGAATGTTCCATGTGTGCTGAAGAATGAGTATTCTGTTGTTTTAGGGTAGAATGTTCTGTATATGAGGTCCGTATGGTCCAGTGTATCATTCAAAGCTCTTCTTTCTTTGTTGATTTTCTGCTTAGATGATTTGTCTATTGCTGAGAGTGGAGTATTGAGGTCTCCTACAATTAATGTATTGTTATCATTATGACTCTTTATTTTGGTTAACAGTTGGCTTATATAGATGGCTGCTCCCATGTTGGGGGCATAGATATTTACAATTGTTAGATCTTCTTGTTGAATAGATCCTTTAAGAATGATATAGTGTCCTTCTGTGTCTCTAACTACAGTCTTTAGTTTAATATTTAATTTGTCTGATATAAGAATTGCTACCTCAGCTTTCTTTTGATGTCCGTTCGCATCAAGATGGATGCTCATCTGTTCACTTTCAGTCTGGATGTATCATTAGGTTCAAAATAAGTCTCTTATAGACAGCATATGGATGGGTCCTGTTTTTTTAATCCAATCTGCATCCCTGTGCTATTTTATGGGAGCATTTAGGCTGTTCACATTGAGAGTGAGTATTGAAAGATATGAATTAATTGTCATCATGTTGCCTGTGGAGTCCTTATTTCTATAGATTGTTTTTGTAAATTTTCAATGATGTGGATGGAACTAGAGGGTATTATGCTGAGCGAAATAAGTCAACCAGAGAAAGACATGTATCATATGGCCTCACTGATATGAGGAATTCTTAATCTCAGGAAACAAACAAGTGTTGCTGGAGTGGTGGGGTGTGGGAGGGATGGGGTGGCTGGGTGATAGACATCAGGGAAGGTATGTGCTATGGTGAGCACTGTGAATTGTGTAAGACTGTTGATTCATAGACCTGTACCTCTGAAACAAATAATACATTATATGTTTAAAAAAAAGAAGAAGAAGAAGAAGATAGCAGGAAGGGAAAAATGAAGGGGGAGGAATCGGAGGGGAAGATGATGTCCATGAGAGACTATGGACTCTGAGAAGCAAACTGAGAGTTCCAGAGAGGAGGGAGTGAGGGGATGGGTTAGCCTGCTGGGTATTAAAGAGGGCACGTACTGCATGGAGCACTGGGTGTTATATGCAAACAATGAATCATAAAACACTACTTTGAAAACTAATGATGTAATGTATGGTGATTAACATAACATAATAAATAAAAAATAAATGAATACTAATGAAAAATTTCTGTTCTTTGTCACTCGTGGGGTCTTTCTCCTTTTATAGAAGCCTCCTTATATTTCTTGCAGGCCGACTTAGTGGTCACATATTCTTTCAGTTTCTACAGGTCCTGGAAGCTCTGTATCTCTCCATCCATTCTAAATAACAGCCTTGCTGGATAAAGTATTCTTGGTTACATGTTTTTCTTGTTTAGTACCCTGAATATGTCTGGCCAGACCTTTCTTGTTTGCTATGTCTCTCTGGATAGGTCTGACGTTATTCTGATGTTCTTTCTTTGTATGTAAGAATCTCTTCCCCCAACTGCCCTTAAGCTGGTTTCCTTGGTTCTAAGATTTGTGAGTTTTATTATCTTATGCCAGGGCTTTAGTCTGCTCTGCTTGATCTTGGGATGGGTCCTCTCTGCCTCTAGGACATGAATGTTGGTTTCATTCCCCAGAATAGGGAAGTTCTTAGCTACGATTTGCTCAAATATATCTTCTAGTCCTCTCTCTCTCCACCCGCTCAGGGATCCCAATAATTCTGACATTGGAACGTTTCATGGTGTCACTTATTTCTCTAATTCTGTTTTCATGGATTTTAAACTGTTTCTCACAGGCTTCCTCATTTTCTTTCTTTTCTATCAGTCTTCTAGATCACTAATTCATTCTCCTGCCTTGTTTACTCTAGCTCTTAGAGTATCTAGATTAGATTGGATTTCATTGACAGCATTTTTAAATTCTGCCAGTTCAGCTCTCATTTCTGCCCTTAGAGGCTCTATGTTGCCATTAATCAATTTCTCCATCCTAGCTATCATCTTCATAACTGTTACGCTGAAGTCTATTTTAGACATCTTGCTTATATCAATATGCATTAGGTCTGCAGGAGAGGCCATTTTCTCTGGGTCTTTTCTTTGTTGGGAGTTCCTCCTCCTAGTCATTCTGTTGAGTTGTGGTTGAGGGAATGTACAGTCAAAAATATCAACCACAATCCAGGGAAGATGCACCCTGGGAGATTTCAGAGCAATTGGAAACCACCACCAAAAATACCCAGCCCAAATGAAACCCAAGAATAAGATTTCTAAAGTACCAAAAACAAACAAACAAACAAAACCCACAAAAAAACCCAAAAACCGACAAAAAAAAAAAAAAAACAAAAAAAGATGGGGGTGAAGGGAAGGTGGCTATAATTCCTCTATGTTCATAAGGTGGAGTGTTTCAGCTCTTCCTGGTTGGATTTTGTTCTCTTTGTTAGAGAATAGTACTTCCTAGTGATACAGGGAAATTAAAACTGGTAGTTTAATTTTAATTTAATTTAAAGGTAGTATTGAGTAGGGAAAAAGGTCTACTTTGAAGCTTATATCTCTCTATATATATATATAAAAGAAAAAGAAAAAAGTATATGTGTGAAAAAGTTCAAGTTAAAACGTTATAATGGAATATTTTGTATCAAACATCTGGTTGAAATGATAAGTAGGTTAAAAAAACAGAAGAAGCATGAGAAAGAATTAATAAAAAGAGAGATAAAAGTTGTATCTAAGAAATACACAGGCCATGAGGCAACCCTGGTGTTGGGGTTTTATAGTTTTTTGGAGACCCTGGGGTTGTTGTCCCTTTGTTCTTCCAGCTTGTCTTCTGGCGGAGGGGCTTGCTGCATTGTTTTTCAGTCAATCTTGCTTGGGCAGAGTTGCCCTGCCCCCTATCAAGGACCTGGGCTCCGTAGAAACTGTTTTTTTTTGGCTTTTGTTCTCTGGCGGCTTTTGTTCTCTAGCGGCTTTTCACGCCCTTTTGGAGGGTCAGAACAAAGGAAGATGTCTGCACCCATACTTCTGCCCCAAGGGAGGGAAACCACAGTCTGCTCCTCTCTGATGCCTCCAGAACACACAGTCTCCCGCTCTGTAAGCACTGCTGAAAACTGCAGCCTCCCATAGGCAGTGCACACCCCCAGTGATCCTCTCAGTGGTGAACCCTGGCCTCCACTTTTCTCTGCCCCCTGTACCACCCAAACTGCAAGTGATCCCAGTCTGGGCGGGCCTGGGCCATGGCAGGAGTGGTGTCTGGCTCCCCGTGTCTGTGGGAATAGGTCCGAATGGGGTCCTCTCTAGTGCTGGTGTCTACACATAGAATTCATGTTTTTTTTCCCCATGATTCTTTAGTCTTTCAAAGTTAATTTTTAAAATTTTCTTTATTTTTTTTTCTATTTTATAGTTGAATTTTTCATCTTTCCTTTTTCAAACATCTAATCTTATCAATTCCTTTTTAAAAAACTTTTTTCATTTTCATTTTTGAAGTCTTATTTTATCCCTTGTATTTAACCTCATATTTGTATATATATATATTTTTTCTTTCTTTAAAAGTTTGGGATACAGTTTTTTCTAACAGACCAAAATATACCCTAAATCTAGTGTATGACTTTGTCCTAGTCTCCCGCTGATCACATTTACTCTTTTTTTGTTGAAAAATTTATTCGTTCTTTCTTCAACCAACTTCTTATCAATTCCTTTTTTAAAATCTTTTTTTAATTTTCATCTTTAGAGTCATATTCCATCCCTTCATTGTATTTACTCTTATTTTTGTATATATATATGTTTTTCTTTCTTTAAAATTTTGGGAGGAAATTTCATCTAACAGAGCAAAATACACCTAAAATCTACTGTGTGGCTCTGTTTGATTCACCAGCCTGACCATACTCTTTTTTTTTTTTCCTTTTCCTTTATTTCCCCCCACCCCAGTTTCGGGTCTCTTCTGATTTGTTTAGAGTATACTTTTCTGGGATCGTTGTTACCCTTTTAGCATTTTGATCTCTCATTCATCTATTCTCTGGACAAAATGACAAGATGGAAAACTCACCTAAGGGGGGAAAAAAAAACAAGAGGCAGTTCCAACTGCCAGGGAAATAATCAATTCAGACATTAGTAAGATGTCAGAACTAGAGTTCAGAATGATGATTATAAAGATACTACTGGCTTGAAAGAAGCATGGAAGATACTAGAGAATAATTTTTGGAGAAATAAAACAAATAAAATCTAACCAAGTCGAAATCAAAAAGACTATTAATGAGGTGCGGGGATCTCCCTTTGCTATTCAGGTGGGAACTTTCCCTGGACTTCTCACCTCCCTCTCAGAGCTTCCGTATTCACATATGGGAAATAAAGGTAACTATTCCATGAACTCAGGGATTGTGCTATCATTACAGACATAGCAAAGGTCAAAGGGCTGTCCCAGAGCAAGGGTGCAGCCCATGGGACACAAGAGCTCGCTCAGAACACAGGCTGTTCCAGGAGGAGGGGGAAAGATGGCAGAGGAGTAGGGGACCCTATTTCAACTGGTCCCTGGAATTAAGCTGGATATCTACCAGAACACTCTGAACACCCACAAAACCAGCCTGAAATGTAAGAAGATCTTGATCTCTACAAACAGAATATCGCAGGCGGTTGGTTTTGAGGTACGAAGCAGGGAGCCATGATTCTGGGAGCAGATATTGGAGGATAAACAGCAGGGGGAGGGTGCCTGGCCATGAGGATGCTACACTGCCAGTGAGTGACAGTCTCGTGCACTGAGGACAGGGCACAGACTCGCAGACAGGTAGCGGTGGGGAAAGGAATTTAGGGCAACACCCGGGGCTGAAACCCGGAGCGGCGGGGTCACACCTGCGAACTGCAGACCCCAGGGCGCAAAACCAGAGTGGCAGGGTTGCAAGCGCGAGAACTGGGAGCCACTGGCAGTTTTAGAAGCACAAAGGGCAGAGACATGCCCCGACCTGGAGGCAGGACTGGGAGCACTGCGGAGGGGCGCACAACTCAGGACACTGCAGTTTATAGCACCACAGACAGAAACGGAGATGATGTGGCCTGGAGAGCTCACTGAAGAACAGACTGCGATCTCTCTGCTCTGAGGCAGAGGGTTGGAAATGGTCTCTAATGCTCTGACTCACGGAAGAGACACGGAAAGCTGCCAGGGAAAGCCGCCAGAGAACAAAAGTCTCAAAAACTGATTCCCGCTGAGCCCATTCCCCACCACTGGGGGGCAGGGCAACACCGCCCAAACAGGGTTCCCTGAGTAACAGCGCGGCAGGACCCTCCCCCAGAAGACAGGCTGGGAAAACAAGAAGACAGCAACCCTAAGGTCCAAAGAAAACAGGTGCATCTTGCTTGGGTTCTGGTCAATAATTTGGACTCTATACATTCCCTCAAACACCCATCAACAGAATGACTAGGAGGAACCCAAAACATAGAAAAGACTCAGAGATTATGACTTCTGCTACAGATATAAAAATGGATGGAGATATAACCAAGATGTCGGAGATAGAATTCAGGCTAGCAATTGAGAAGACAGTGGTTAGAATGGAGAAATCAATTACTGGCAACATAGAGTCTCTAAGATCCGAAAAAAAAGGTGAATTGGCAGAACTTAAAAATGCTATCAATGAGATCCAATCCAATCTAGATAATCTAACAGCGAAGGTAACTGAGGCAGAAGAGCAAATAAGAGACTTGGAAGACAATATAATAGATAAGAAGGGAAAAGAGGAAGCCAGGGAAAAACAACTGAGAATCCATGAAAATAGAATCAGAGAAATAAGGGACACCATGAAGCGTTCCAATGTCAGAATAATTGGAATCCTGGAAGGAGTGGAGAGAGAGAGAGGACTAGAGGATGTATTTGACCAAATCATAGCTGAGAAATTCCCTGATCTGGGGAATGAAACAAACATTCCAGTCTTAGAGGCAAAGAGGACCCCTCCTAAGATCAAGGAAAACAGGCCAACATCCCAGCATGTAATAGTAAAACTTGCAAATCTTAGAACCAAGGAAACCATCTTAAGGGCAGTTAAGGGGAAGCGATTCCTTACGTACAGAAGGAGGAACATCAGAATAACGTCAGACCTATCCACAGAGACCTGGCAAGCCAGAAAGGCCTGGCAAGACATATTCAGGGTACTAAATGAGAAGAACATGCAGCCAAGAATAGTTTATCCGGCAAGGCTTTCATTTAGAAAAGATGGAGAGATGCAGAGCTTCCACGACCGGCAGAAACTGAAAGAATATGTGACCACTAAGCTGGCCCTGCAAGACATATTAAGGGGGGTTCTATAAAAGGAGAAAGACCCCAGGAGTGATCTACAACAGAAATTTACAGGGACAATCTATGAAAACAGCATCTTTCCAGGCAACATAATGACAATTAATTCATATCTTTCAATAATCACTCTCAACATGAATGGCATAAATGCTCCCATAAAACGGCACAGGGTTGCAAATTGGATAAAAAGACAGGACCCATCCATATGCTGTCTACAAGAGACTCATTTTGAAACGAAAGATACATGCAGACTGAAAGTGAAGGGATGGAGATCCATCTTCCATGCCAGCGGACCTCCAAAGAAAGCTGGGGTAGCAATTCTTATATCAGATAAATTAGATTATAAGCTAAAGTCTGTAATAAGAGACACAGAAGGACACTATATCATTCTTAAAGGGTCTATCCAACAAGAAGATGTAACAATTGTAAATATCTATGCCCCCAACATGGGAGCAGCCATCTACATAAGCCGACTGTTAACCAAAATAAAGAGTCATATTGACAACAATACGTTAATTGTAAGAGACCTCAATACTCCACTCTCAGCAATGGACAGATCATCTAAGCAGAAAATCAACAAGGAAACAAGAGCTTTGAATGATAATTCGGACCAGATGGACCTCATAGATATTTACAGAACATTCCACCCTAAAACAACAGAATACTCATTCTTCTCGAGCGCACATGGAACTTTCTCCAGAATAGACCACATACTGAGTCACAAATCAGGTCTCAACCGATACCAAAAGATTGAGATTATTCCGTGCATATTCTCAGACCACAATGCTTTAAAACTGGAACTCAATCACAAGAAAAAAATTGCAGAAATTCAAACACTTGGAAGCTAAAGCCCACTCTGCTCAAGAATGTTTGGGTCATGGGCGCCTGTGTGGCTCAGTCGTTTAGCGTCTGCCTTCAGCTCAGGTCATGAGCCCAGCGTCCGGGGATCGAGCCCCACATCAGGATCCCTGCTCAGCGGGAAGCCTTCCTCTCTCTCTCCCACTCTCCCTGCTTGTGTTCCCTCTCCCGCTGTGTCTCTCTCTGTCAAATAAATAAAAAAAGCTTAAAAAAAAAAAAGAATGTTTGGGTCAAACAGGAAATCAAATAAGAACTTAAACAATTCATGAAAATCAATGAGAATGAAAACACATCGGTCCAAAACCTATGGGATACTGCAAAGGTGGTCCTAATGGGGAAATACATAGCCATCCAAGCATCACTCAAAAAAAAAGAAAAATCCCGAATTCACCACCTAACTCTACAACTTAAAAAACTAGAGAAAAAGCAACAAATGATGCCTAAGCCACGCATTAGAAGACAAATAATTAAGATTACAGCAGAGATCAATGAAATAGAAACCAGAAACAGAGTAGATCATATCAACAAAACTAGAAGTTGGTTCTCGGAAAGAATTAATAAGATCAATAAACCAATGGCCAGACTTATCCAAAAGAAAAGAAAAAGGACCCAAATTAATGAAATTATGAATGAAGGGGAGAGATCATGACTAACACCAAGGAAATAGAAACAATTATTAGAAATTATTATCAACAACTAAATGCCAATAAACTGAGTAATCTGGATGAAATGGAGGCCTTCCTGGAAACCTATAAGCTGCCAAGACTGAAACAGGAAGAAATTGACAACTTGAATAGGCCAATAACCAGTAACAAGATTGAAGCAGTGATCAGAAACCTCCCAAAAAACAAGAGTCCAGGGCCTGATGGATTCCCTGGGGAATTCTACCGAACATTCAAAGAAGAAATAATACCTATTCTACTGAAGCTTTTTCAAAAAACAGAAACAGAAGGAAAACTTCCAAACTCATTCTATGAGGCCAGCATTACCTTAATCCCCAAACCAGGTAAAGACCCTATCAAAAAGGATAATTTCAGACCAATATCTCTGATGAATTTGGTTTCCAAAAACCTCAAAAAAATCCAGGCTAATAGGATCCAATAATGCATTAAAAGGATCATCCACCATGACCAAGTGGGATTTATCCCCGGGATGCAAGGGTGGATCAACGTTCGAAAAACAGTCAATGTGATAGAACACATTAATAAGGGGACGGTGAAGAACCATATGCTCCTCTCAATTGATGCAGAAAAAGCATTGGACAAAATACAACATCCTTTCCTGACTAAAACTCCAGAGTATAGGGATAGAGGGAACATTCCCCAAGTTCATAAAACCCATCTATGAAAAACCCCCAGTGAATATCATCCTCAATGGAGAAAAGCTGAGAGCCTTTCCCTTAAGATCAGGAACACGTCAAGGATGCCCACTCTTGCCGCTATTGTTCAACATAGTACTAGAAGTCCGAGCAACAGCAATCAGACAACAAAAAGAAATAAAAGATATTCAAATTGGCAAAGAAGAAGTCAAACTCTCTCTTTTTGCAGACGACATGATAGTTTATGTGGAAAACCCAAAAGACTCCACCCCCTAATTACTAGAACTCATACAGGAATTCAGTAATGTGGCAGGATACAAAATCAATGCACAGAAATCAGTTGCTTTCTTATACACTAACAACGCAATTGTAGAAAGAGAAATTAGAGAAACGATTCCATTTACAATCACACCAAACACCACAGGATACCTCGGAATAAACATAACCAAAGAGGTAAGGGACCTATACTCTAGGAACTACAAAACACTCATGAAAAAAATTGAAGAAGACACAAAAAGATGGAAAAATATTCCATGCTCATGGATCAGTAGAATAAACATTGTTAAAATGTCTATGCTGCCCAGAGCAATCTATTCCTTCAATGCCATCCCAATCAAAATCCCAATGACATTTTTCAAAGTGCTGGAACAAACAATCCTAAAATTTGTTTGGAATCAGAAAAGACCCCGAATCGCCAAGGAAATGTTGAAAAAGAGAAACAAAGCTGGGGGCATCACTTTGCCCGATTTCAAGCTATATTTCAAACTAGTGATCATCAAGACAGCATGGTACTGGCACAAAAACAGACCTATACACCAATGGAACAGAATAGAGAACCCAGATATGGACCCTCAACACTATGGTCAAATAATCTTTGGCAAAGCAGGAAAAAAAGACAGTCTCTTCAATAAATGGTGCTGGGAAAATTGGACAACTACATGCAGAAAAATGAAACTCGACCATTCTCTAACACCATTCACAAAGATAAACTCAAAGTGGATGAAAGACCTCAATGTGAGACAGGAATCCATCAAAATCCTAGAGGAGAACATAGGCAGTAACCTCTTTGACATCGGCCACAGCAACCTCTTTCAAGATACATCTCCAAAAGCTAGTGAAACAAAAGGAAAAATGAACTTTTGGGACTTCATCAAGATAAAAAGCACCTGCACAGCAAAGGAAACAGTCAACAAAACAAAGAGGCAACCCACAGAATGGGAGAAGATATTTGCAAATGACACTACAGATAAAGGGCTAGTATCCAAGATCTATAAAGAACTTCTCAAACTCAACATCCAAAAAACAAATAATGTAGTCAAAAAGTGGGCAGAAGACATGAAAAGACACTTCTCTGAAGAAGACATACAAATGGCTAACAGACACATGAAAAAATGTTCATCATCATTAGCCATCAAGGAAATCCAAATCAAAACCACATTGAGATACCACCCTACACCAGTTAGAATGGCAAAAATGGACAGGGAAAGAAACAACAAATGTTGGAGAGGTTGTGGAGAAAGGGGAACCCTCTTGCACTGTTGGTGGGAATGCAATTTGGTACAGCCACTTTGGAAAACAGTGTGGACGGTTCCTCAAAAATTAAAAATAGAGCTACCCTATGACCCAGCAATTGCACTCCTGGGTATTTACCCTAAAGACAGAGATGTAGTGAAAAGAAGGGCCATATGCACCCCAATGTTCATAGTAGCAATGTCCGCAATAGCTAAACTGTGGAAAGAGCTGACATGCCCTTCAAGAGATGAATGGATAAAGAAGATGTGGTCCATATATACAATGGAATATTACTGAGCATTCAGAAAGGATGAATACCCAACTTTTACATCAACATGGATGGGACTGGAGGAGATTATGCTAAGTGAAATAAGTCAAGCAGAGAAAGTCAATTATCATATGGTTTCACTTATTTGTGGAACATAAGGAATAGCATGGAGGACATTAGGAGAAGGAAGAGAAAAATGGGGGGGGATTGGAAGGAGAGATGAACCATGAGAGACTATGGACTCTGAGAAACAAACAGGGATTTAGAGGGGAGGGGAGAGGGGGGATTGGTTAGCCCGGTGATGTGTATAAAGGAGGGCACATACTGCATGGAGCACTGGGTGTTATACGAAAACAATAGATTGTGGATCACCACATCAAAAACCAATGATGTATTGTATGGTGACTAACATAACATAATAAAATTTAAAAAAATATTATTAATGAGGTGCAATAAAAAATGGAGGCTCTAACTGCTAGGATGAATAAGGCAGAAGAGAGAATTAGTTATATAGAAGACTAAATGATAAAGCATAAAGAAGCTGGGAAAAAGAGATAAACAGCTAGTGGATCAGGAGCTGGGAATTCGAGAGATAAGTGATACCATAAGACGAAACAACATTAGAATAATTGGGATCCCAGAAGAAGAAGAAAGAGAGAGAGGGGCAGAAGGTATATTGGAGCAAATTATAGCAAAGAACTCCCCTATTTTGGAAAAGGAAGGAGGCATCAAAATCCAGGAGGCACAGAAAACCCCCCTCAAAATCAATAAAAATAGGTCAACAACCCAACATCTAAAGTAAAACTCAGAAGTCTCAGAGACAAAGAGAAAATCCTGAAAGCAGTTTGGGACAAGAGGACTGTAACCTACAACAGTACAAACATTTGATTGGCAGCAGACTTATCCAAAGAGAACGGGCAGGCCAGAAAGGACTGGCATGATATATTCAGAGCACTAAACGAGAAAAATAGGCAGCCAAGAATACTATATCCAGCTAGGTTATCATTGAAAATAGAAGGAGAGATAAAACCCTTCCACGAAATATTTCACTTAGCATAATCTCCTCCAGTCCCATCCATCAAAACCTAATGACATACTGTATGGTGACTAACATAACATAAGAAAAAAATAATAAAATAAAATAAAAAATAAAAAAAATTGGAACCCAAAAGCTTCCAGGACAAACAAAAACTAAAAAAATTTTGGAACACAAAAGCAGCCCTATGAGAGATAGTGAAAGGTGTCCTCTAAGCAAAGAAAGAGCCTGAAAGTAACAAAGGCCAGAAAGGAAAAGAGACAATATATAGTAACAGTCACATTACAAGCAATAGAGTGGCCCTAAATTCATATCTTTCAATAGTTACCCTGAATGTAAATGGGTTGAATGCCCCAATCAAAAGACACAGGGTATCAGATTGGATTTAAAAAACAAGAAAGCAAGAGATTCATTTTAGACCCAAAGATACCCCCAGATTGAAAGTGAGGGGGTGGAAAACCATTTACCATGCTGTTGACATCAAAAGAAAGGTGGAGTGGCAATCCTTACATCAGGCAAATTAGATTTTAAACCAAAGACTATAATAAGAGATGAGGAAGGACACTATATCATACATAAAGGATCTATCCAACAAGATCTAACAATTGTAAATATCTATGCCACTAAGATGGGAGCAGCCAATTATATAAGCCAATTAATAACAAAATCAAAGAAACACATCAACTATAGTACAATAATAGTAGGGGACTTTAACACCCCCCTCACTGAAATGGACAGATCATCTAAGCAAAAGATCAACAAGGAAATAAATGCTTTAAATGACACACTGGACATGATGGACTTCACAGATATATTCAGAATATTCCATCCCAAAACAACAGAATACACATTCTTCTCTAATGCACATGGGGCATTTTCCAGAATAGATCACATCCTGGGTCACAAATCAGGTCTCAACTGGTACCAAAAGATTGGGATCATTCCCTCCATATTTTCAGACCTAAATGCTTTGAAACTAGAACTCAGTCACAAGAGGAATGTTGGAAAGAACTCAAATACATGGAGGCAAAGAGCATCTTACTAAAGAATGAAGGGGTCAACCAGGAAATTAAAGAAGAATGTAAAAAAATTCATGGAAACAAATAAAAATTAAAACACAACTGTTCAAAATCTTTGGGATGCCACAAAGGCAGTCCTAAAAGGAAAGTATATAGCAATACAAGCCTTTCTCAAGAAACAAGAAAGGTCTCAAATATACAATCTAACCCTACCCCTAAAGGAGCTGGAGAAAGAACAGCAAATAAAGCCTAAACCCAGCAGGAGAAGAGAAATAATAAAGATCAGAGCAGAAATCAATTAAACAGAAACCAAAAGAACAATAGAACAGATCAAGGGAACTAGGAGCTGGTATTTGGAAAGAATTAATAAGATTGATAAACCCCCAGCCAGAATAATGAAAAAGATAAGAGAAATGACCCAAATAAATAAAATCATGAATGAAAGAGGAGCGATCACAACTAACACCAAAGTAATACAAACAATTATAAGAACATACTATGAGCAACTATATGCCAGCAAATTAGACAATCTGAAAGAAATAGATGCATTTCAAGAGATGTATAAACGACCAAACCTGAACCAGGAAGAAATAGAAAACCTGAACAGACCAATAACCAGTAGGGAATTTGAAGCAGTAATCAAACATCTCCCAACAAAGAAGAGCCCAGAGCCAGATAGCTTACCAGGGGAATTCTACCAAACATTTAAAGAAGAATTAATACGTATTATTCTGAAACTGTACCAAAAAAAAAAAAAAAAAAAAAAAAGAGAGAGAGAGAGAGAGAGAGAAAGAAAGAAAAAGAAATGGAAGGAGTACTTCCAAACTCATTTTATGAGGCCAGCATTACCTTGATTCCCAAACCAGACAAAGACCCCATCAAAAAGAATTAGAGACCAATATCCCTGTTAAACATGGATACAAAAATTCTCACCAAAATACTAGCCAATAGGATCCAACAGTACATTAAAAGGATTATTCACCACGACCAAGTCGGATTTATTCCTGGGTTGCAAGGTTGATTCAACATCTGCAAATCAATCAATGTGATACAATACATTAATAAAAGAAAGAACAAGAACCATATGATCCTCTCAAGAGATGCAGAAATAGCATTTGACAAAGTACAGCATCCTTCCTTGATTAAAACCCTTCAGAGTGTTGGGATAGAGTGTACATACCTCAATATCATAAAAGTCATCTATGAAAAACCTACAGCGAGTATCATTCTTAATGGGGAAAAACTGAGCTTTCCTCGTAAGGTCAGGAACACAGCAGGGATGTCCACTATTACCACTGCTGCTATTCAACATAGTATTAGAAGTCCTAGCCACAGCAATCAGACAACAAAAAGAAATAAAAGACATTCAAATTGGCAAAGAAGAAGTCAAACTCTCACTCTTTGCAGATTATATGATACTTTATGTGGAAAACCCAAAAGACTCCACCCCAAAACTGCTAGAACTCATACAAGAATTCAGTAAAGTGGCAGGATATAAAATCAATGCACAGAAATCAGTAGCATTTCTATACACCAACAACAAGACAGAAGAAAGAGAAATTAAAGAGTTGATCCCATTTACAATTGCACCCAAAACCATAAGTTACCTAGGAATAAATCTAACCAAAGAGGCAAAGAATCTGTACTCAGAAAACTATAAAATAATCATGAAAGAAATTGAGGAAGACACAAAGATACGGAAAAACGTTCCATGCTCATGGATTGGAAGAACAAATATTGTGAAAATTTCAATGCTACCTAGAGCAATCTACCCATTTAATGCCATGCCTATCGAAATACCATCAACTTTTTCAAAGAAATGGAACAAATAATCCTAAAATTTGTATGGAACCAGAAAAGACCCCAAATAGCCAGAGGAATGTTGAAAAAGCAAAGCAAAGCTGGTGGCATCTCAATTCCAGACTTCAAGCTCTACTACAAAGCTGTAATCATCAAATCAGTGTGGTACTGGCACAAAAACAGACACATAGATCAATGGAACAGAATAGAGAACCCAGAAATGGACCCTCAACTCCATGGTCATCTAATCATTGACAAAGCAGTCAAGAATGTCCAATGGAATAAAAGACAATCTCTTCAACAAATGGTGTTGGGAAAATTGGACAGCCACATGCAGAAGAATGAAACTGGGCCATTTCCTTACACCACACACAAAAATAGACTCAAAATGGATGAAAGACCTCAATGTGAGACAGGAATCCATCAAAATGCTAGAGGAGAACACAGGCAGCAACCTCTTCGACCTCAGCCGCAGCAACTTCTTCTTAGTAACATTGCCAAAGGCAAGGGATGCAAGGGCAAAAATGAACTATTGGGACTTCAATCGAGATAAAAATATTTTGCACAGCAAAGGAAACAGTCAACAAAACCAAAAGAAAACCAACAGAATGGGAGAAGATATTTGAAAATGGCATATCAGATAAAGGGCTAGTATCCAAAATCTATAAAGAACTTATCAAACTCAACACCCAAAGAACAGATAATCCAATCAAGAAATGGGCAGAAGACATAAACAGACATTTCTGCAAAGAAGACATCCAAATGGCCAACAGACACATGAAAAAGTGCTCAACATCACTTCGCATCAGGAAAATCCAAATCAAAACCTCAATGAGATACTACCTCACACCAGTCAGAATGGCTAAAATTAACAAGTCAGGAAATGACAGATTTTGGCGAGGATGTGGAGAAAGGGGAACCCTCTTACACTGTTGGTGAGAATTCAAGCTGGTGCAGCCACTGTGGAAACTAGTCTGGATGTTCCTCAAAAAGTTGAAATTAGAGCTACCCTATGACTCAGCAATTGCACTACTGGATATTTACCCCAAAGATAGAAATGTAGTGATCCAAAGGGATACGTGCACCCCAATGTTTATAGCAGCAATGTCCACAATAACCAAACTATGGAAAGAACCAAGATGTCCATCAACAGATGAATGGATGAAGAAGATGTGGTATATATATACACAATGGAATATTATGCAGCCATCAAAAAACATGAAATCTTGCCATTTGCAATGACGTGGATGGATCTAGAGGGTATTATGCTAAGCAAAATATGTCAATCAGAGAAAGACAAGTATCATATGATCTCACTGATATGAGGAATTTGAGAAACAAGACAGAGGATCATAGGGGAAGTGAGGGAAAAATGAAACAAGATGAAACTGGAGAGGGAGACAAAGCATAAGAGACTCTTAATCTCAGGAAACCAACTGAGGGTTGCTGGAGTGGATGGGTGTGGGAGCTATGGGGTGGCTAGGTGATGGACTTTGGGGAGGTTGTGTGCTATGGTGAGTGCTGTGAATTGTGTAAGCCTAATGAATCACAGACCTGTATCCCTGAAACAAGTAATACATTATATGTTAATAAAAAAAAAAAATCACCAAGATACTAGCCAATAGGATCCAACAGTGCATTAACAGGATTATCCACCAGGACCAAGTGGGATTTATTCCTGGGATGAAAGTGTGCTTCAAAATTTGCAGATCAATCAATGTGATAGATCACATTAATGGAAGAAAAGACAAGAACCATATGATCCTCCCAATTGATGCTGAAAAAGCACTTGCAAAATATTGCTTCCATTATTGGTTAAAACTTTTTACAGTATAGGAATGCAAGGAACATACCTCAATGTCATAATACCCATCTACAAAAAGTCCACAGTATATACCATTTTCCATAGGGAAAAACTGAGAGCTTTTCTCTAAGGTCAGGAACATGACAGGGATGCCCACTCTCACCACTGTTCTTCAACATAGTACTAGAAATCCTAGCTTCAGCAATCAGAAAAGAAAAAGAAATAAAAGCATTCAAATTGGCAAAAAATAGTCAAACTCACACTTTTTGCAAATAACCTGATAATTTATGTGGAAAACCCATGTGGACTCCACCCCAAAATTACTAGAACACATACAGCAAATCAGCAACACGGTAGGATATAAAATAAAAGCACAGAAATTAGTTGCATTTCTATACACTAAAATTTGACTGAAGAAAGAGAAATTAAGGAATTGATCCTTTTTACAAATGCACCAAAAATCCTAAGATACCTAGGAACAAACCTAACCAAAGAGGTAACGAATCTGTACTCTAAAAACTACAGAACACTTATGAAAGATATTGAGGAAGACATAAAGAAATGGAAAAACATTTCATGCTCATGGATTTGAAGAATAAATATTGTCAAAATGTCTATGCCCCCCATAGCAAACTACACATTCAAGGAAATCCCTTTCAAAATACCACTGACATTTTTCACAGTGCTGGAACAAACAATCCTAAAATTTGTATGGAATCAGAAAAGCCAAAATAGCCAAAGGAATGTTGGAAAATAAAACCAAAGCCGGTGGCATCAAAATATCTGACTTCCAGCTATATTACAAAGCTGTGATCATCAAGACAGCATTGTACTGGCACAAAAACAGACACATAGATCAATGGACAGAATAGATAACCCAGAAATGGACCCTCAACTTTATGGTCAACTAATCTTTGACAATGCAGGAAAGAATATACATTGGAAAAAAAGACAGTCTTTTTAATAAATGGTGCTGGGAAATTTGGACAGCCACATGCAGAAGAATGAAACTGGATCCTTTTCTTACACCATACACAAAAATAAACTCAAAGTGGATGAAAGACCTAAATGTGAGACAGGAATCCATGAAGATCCTAGAGCAGTACACAGGCAGCAACCTCTTCCACCTCGGCCATAGCAACTTCTTTTAAGGCACGTCTCTAAAAGCAAGAGAAACAATAGCAAAAATGAAGTATTAGGACTAATCAAGACAAAAAACTTCTGTGTAGTAAAGGAAACAACCAACAAAACTAAGATGCAACCCTCAGAATGGGAGAAGATATTTGCAGATGACACTACAGATAAAGGGCTGGTATCCAAGATCTATAAAGAACTTCTCAAACTCAACACCCAAAGAACAAATAATCCAGTCAAGAAATGGGCAGAAGACAGAACACCAAAGAAGACCTACAAATGGCCAACAGATTATGAAAAAATCCTCCACAGCTCTTGCCATCCAGAAATGCAAATCAAAACTACAATGAGATACCACCTCACACCAATTAGAATGGCTACAAGACAGGAAAAAACAAATGTTGGTGAGGATGTGGAGAAAGGGGAACCTTCTTATACTTATGGTGGGAATACAAGCTGATACAGCCACTGTGGAAAAGAGTATGGACGTTCCTCAAGAAGTTAAAAATAGAGCTACCCTATGACCCAGTAATTGTACTACAAGGTATTTATCCCAGTGATACAGATGTAGTGAAGTAAAGGGGCACCTGCACCCCAATGTTCATAGAAGCAATGTCTTCAATAGGCAAAGGGTGGAAGGAGCCAAGATGTCTTTCAACAGATGAATGGATAAAGATGTGGTTTGTATATAAAATGGAATATTACTCAGCCATCAGAAAAAATGAATACCTACCATTTACATTGACATGGATAGAACTGGAAGTTATTTTGCTAAGTGAATTAAGTCAATCAGAGAAGGACAATTATCATATAATTTCACTCATATGTGAAAATAAGAAATAATGCAGACGATCATACGGGAAACAAGGGAAAAGCAAATGGGAAGAAATCAGAGAGAGAGATAAACCATTAGAGACTTGGTTCTGGGAAACAGATGAGGTTTTCTGTAGGGGAAGTGGGTGGGGAGATAGGGTAACTGGGTGATGGGCATTAAGGATGGCATGTGATGTAATGAACACTGGGTGTTATACGCAACTGATGAATCATTTAACTGTGCATCTGAAACTAATGTTGTAGTGTATGTTGGCTAATTGAATTTAAGTTAAAAAAAATGACTGGGGTATGATATCTGATGTGAACACAACGATAAGCACATAGTGGCTCAAACTTGCCATTTGACCACACAGGGACCAAGTCTTGCCCATAACAGTCAAGGACAGCCACTGCAGCCAACTTGATGGACAGCAAATGCAGCTAAACAGCAAAAACTAGTGTGCATGCAACACAGATAGAATACACCACTGAAGCACCAGGTTTTGGGATCTATGGAGTATTGCATTACATGGCACCTACTGGACCTCTTCATATAACCAATACTATTTCGATAAGAACACATAGCTGACTTTCTTTTTTTTTTTCTTTAGTTTCTTATGTTATGTTAGTCTCCATACAATACATCATTAGTTTTTGATGTGGTGATCCACGATCCACTGTTTTAATGTAACACCCAGTGCTCCATACAGTATGTGCCCTCCCTAATATCCATCACCGGGCTAACCCATTCTCCCTCACCCCTCCCCTCTAAAACCCTGTTTGTTTCTCAGGGTCCATAGTCTCTCATGGTTCATCTCTCCCTCCGATTGTCCCCCTTCCTTTTTCCCTTCCTTCTCCTAATGTCCTCCATGCTATTCCTTATGTTCCACAAATAAGTGAAACCATATGATAATTGACTTTCTCTGCTTGACTTATTTCACTTAGCATAATCTCCTCCAGTCCCATCCATGTTGATGTAAAAGTTGGGTATTCATCCTTTCTGATGGCTGAGTAATATTCCATTGTATCTATGGACCACATCTTCTTTATCCATTCATCTGTTGAAGGGCATCTCGGTTCTTTCCACAGTTTGGCTATTGCAAACATTGCTGCTATGAACATTGGGGTGCATATGGCCCTTCTTTTCACTACATTTGTGTCTTTGGGGTAAATACCCAGGAGTGCAAGTGCTGGGTCATAGGGTAGCTCTATTATTAAATTTTTGAGACACCTCCACACTGTTTTCCAAAGTGGCTGTACCAACTTGCATTCCCACCAACAGTGCAAGAGGGTTCCCCTTTCTCCACAACCTCTCCAACATTTGTTTCTTTCCCTGTCCATTTTTGCCATTCTAACTGGTGTAAAATGGTATCTCAATGTGGTTTTGATTTGAATTTCCATGATGGCTAATGATGATGAACATTTTTTCATGTGTCTGTTAACCATTTGTATGTCTTCTTCAGAGAAGTGTCTTTTCATGTCTTCTGCCCATTTTTTGACTTGATTATTGGTTTTTTGGGTGTTGAGTTTGAGAAGTTCTTTATAGATCTTGGATATCTGCCCTTTATCTGTAGTGTCATTTGCAAATATCTTTTCCCATTCTGTGGGTTGCCTCTTTGTTTTGTAGACTGTTTCCCTTGCTGTGCAGAAGCTTTTTATCTTGGTGAAGTCCCAAAAGTTCATTTTTGCTTTTGTTTCACTAGCTTTTGGAGATGTATCTTGAAAGAAGTTGCTGTGGCCGATGTCAAAGAGGTTACTGCCTATATTCTCCTCTAGGATTTTGATGGATTCCTGTCTCACATTGAGGTCTTTCATCCATTTTGAGTTTATCTTTGTGTATGGTGTTAGAGAATGGTCCAGTTTCATTCTTCTGCATGTGGCTGTCCAATTTTCCCAGCACCATTTATTGAAGAGACTGTCTTTTTTCCATTGCATGTTTATTCCTGCTTTGTCGAAGATTATTTGACCATAGAGCTGAGGGTCCATATATGGGTTCTTTACTCTGTTCCATTGATCTATATGTCTGTTTTTGTGCCAGTACCATGCTGTCTTGGTGATCACAGCTTTGTAATATAGCTTGAAATCAGGCAACGTGATGCCCCCAGCTTTGTTTTTCTTTTTCAACATTTCCTTGGCGATTCGGGGTCTTTTCTGATTCCATGCAAATTTTAGGATTGTTTATTCCAGCACTTTAGAAATGTCATTGGAATTTTGATCGGGATGGCATTGAAGGTATAGATTGCTCTGGGTAGCATAGACATTTTAACAATGTTTATTCTACTGATCCATGAGCATGGAATATTTTTCCATCTTTTTGTGTCTTCTTCAATTTCTTTCATGAGTGTTCTGTAGTTCCTAGAGTATAGATCCTTTACCTCTTTGGTTAGGTTTATTCCGAGGCATCTTATGGTTTTTGGTGCTATTGTAAATGGAATCGTTTCTCTAATTTCTCTTTCTACGGTTGCATTGTTAGTGTATAAGAAAGAAACTGATTTCTGTGCATTGATTTTGTATCCTGCCACATTACTGAATTGCTGTATGAGTTCCAGTAATTTGGGGGTGGAGTCTTTTGGGTTTTCCCTATATAGTATCATGTCGTCTGCGAAAAGAGAGAGTTTGACTTCTTTGCCAATTTGAATACCTTTTATTTCTTTTTGTTGTCTGCTGTTGCTAGGACTTCTAGTACTATGTTGAAAAATAGTGGCAAAAGTGGGCATCCTTGATGTTTTCCTGATCTTAAGGGAAAGGCTCTCAGCTTTTCCCCATTGAGGATGATATTCACTGTGAGTTTTTCATAGATGGATTTTATGAACTTGAGGAATGTTCCCTCTATTCCTATACTCTGGAGAGTTTTAATCAGGAAACATTGCTGTATTTTTTCAAATGCTTTTTCTGCATCAATTGAGAGGACCATATGGTTCTTCACTGTCCTCTTATTAATGTGATCTATCACATTGATTGATTTGTGAATGTTGAACCACCCTTGCATCCCGGGGATATATCCCACTTGGTCGTGGTGGATGATCCTTTTAATGTATTGTTGGATCCTATTAGCTAGGCTTTTGTTGAGGATTTTGGAAACCAAATTCATCAGAGATATTGGTCTGAAATTCTCCTTTTTGATGGGGTCTTTGTCTGGTTTGAGTATTAAGGTAATGCTGGCCTCATAGAATGAGTTTGGAAGTTTTCTTTCTGTATCTATTTTTTGAAACAGCTTCAGTAGTGTAGGTATTAATTCTTCTTTGAATTTTTGGTAGAATTACCCAGGGAATCCATCAGGCCCTGGACTCTTGTTTTTTGGGAGGATTTGGATCACTGCTTCATTCTCGTTACTGGTTATTGGCCTATTCAGGTTGTCAATTTCTGCCTGTTTCAGTCTTGGCAGACTATCGGTTTCCAGGAAGGCCTCCATTTCATTCAGATTGCTCAGTTTTTGACATATAGTTGTTGATAATAATTTCTAACAATTGTTTCTATTTCCTTGGTGTTAGCCGTGATCTCTCCCCTTTCATTCATAATTTTATTAATTTGGGTCCTTTCTCTTTTCTTTTGGATAAGTCTGGCCAGTGATTTATTGATCTTATTAATTCTTTCCGAGAACCAACTTCTAGTTTTGTTGATCTGATCTACTGTGTTTCTGGTTTCTAATTCATTAAGCTCTGCTCTAATCTTAATTATTTGTCTTCTAATGCGTGGCTTAGGCATCGTTTGGTGCTTTTTCTTTAGTTCAAGGTGTAGAGTTAGTTGGTGAATTGGGGATTTTTCTATTTTTTTGAGTAAGGCTTGGATGGCTATGTATTTCCCCCTTAGGACTGCTTTTGCAGTATCTCATAGGTTTTGGACCGATGTGTTTTCATTCTCATTGATTTCCATGAATTGTTTAAGTTCTTCTTTGATTTCTTGGTTGACTCACACATTCTTGAGCAGAGTGCACTTTAGCTTCCAAGTTTTTGAATTTCTGCCAATTTTTTTCTTGTGATTGAGTTCCAGTTTTAGAGCATTGTGGTCTGAGAATATGCAGGGATTAATCCCAACTTTTGGTCTCCATTGAAACATGATTTGTGACCCAGTATGTGGTCCATTCTGGAGAAAGTTCCATGTGCACTCGAGAAGAATGAGTATTCTTTTGTTTTAGGGTGGAATATTCTGTATATATCTGTGAGGTCCATTTGGCCCAGAGTATCATTTAAAGCTCTTGTTTCCTTGTTGATTTTCTGCTTAGATGATCTGCCCATTGCTGAGAGTGGAGTATTGAGGTCTCCTACAATTAACGTATTGTTATCAATATGACTCTTAATTTTGGTTAACAGTTGGCTTATGTAGATGGCTGCTCCCATGTTGTGGGCATAGATATTTACAATTGTTAGATCTTCTTGTTGGATAGACCCTTTAAGAATGATATAGTGCCCTTCTGTGTCTCTAACTACAGACTTTAGTTTAAAATCTAATTTATCTGATATAAGAATTGCTACCCCAGCTTTCTTTTGAGGTCCACTGGTATGAAAGATGGATCTCTATCCCTTCACTTTCCGTCTGGATGTATCTTTAGGTTCAACATGGAGTCTCTTGTAGACAGCATATGGATGGGTCCTTTTTATCCAATCTGCAATCCTGTGCCATTTTATGGGAGCATTTAGGCCATTCACTGAGAGTGATTATTGAAAGGTATGAATTAACTGTCATCATGTTGCCTGTGAAGATGTTGTTTTTATAGATTGTCCCTGTAAATTTCTGTATCACTCTCGGGGTCTTTCTCCTTTTATAGAACCCCCCTTTATATTTCTTGCAGGGCCGACTTAGTGGTCACATATTCTTTCAGTTTCTGCCGGTCTTCGAAGCTCTGCATCTCTCCATCCATTCTAAATGACAGCCTTGCCAGATAAATATTCTTGGCTGCATGTTCTTCTCATTTAGTACCCTGAATATGTCTTGCCAGGCCTTTCTGGCTTGCCAGGTCTCTGTGGATAGGTCTGACATTATTCTGATGTTCCTCCCTCTGTACATAAGCAATCTCTTCCCCCTGACTGCCCTTAAGATGGTTTCCTTGGTTCTAAGATTTGCAAGTTTTCCTATTACATGCCGAGGTGTTGGCCTGTTTTCCTTGATCTTGGGAGGGGTCTTCTCTGCCTCTAGGACATGAATGTTTGTTTCATTTCCCCAGATTAGGGAATTTCTCAGCTACGATTTGCTCAAAAACATCTTCTAGTCCTCTCTTTCTCTTCAGTCCCTCCAGGATTCCAATTATTCTGACATTGGCATACTTCATGGTGTCACTTATTTCTCTGATTCTATTTTTATGGATTCTCAGTTGTTTTTCGCTCGCCTCCTCTTTTCCATTTTAATTTATTAAATTGCCTTCCAGGTTGTTTATTCGTTCTTCTGCCTCACTTACCCTAGCTGTTAGTTTATCTAGATTAGATTAGATCTCATTGATAGCATTTTTAAGTTCTGCCAATTCGGCTTTCATTTCTGCCCTTAGAGACTCTATGTTTCCAGTAATTGATTTCTCCATTCTAACCATTGTTTTCACAATTACTAGCCTGAATTCCATCTCCGACTTCTTGGTTTTATCTGCATCTATTTGTAAATCTGCAGCATAAGTCATAATCTCTGAGTCTTTTCTATTTTGGGGGCTCCTCCTCCTAGTCATTCTGTTGATGGGTGGTTGAGGGAATGTATAGATTTTAAATTATTGACCAGAACCCAAGCATGATGCACCTGTTTTCTAGGGATCTTAGGGTTGCTGGCCTCTTGTTTTCTCAGCCTGTCTTCTGGGGGAGAGGTCTGCTGTGCTGTTACTCAGGCACCCTTGTTTGGGCAAATTGCCCTGCCCCCCTGTGGCAGGGTATAGGCTCAGTGGGAATCAGTTTTTTGGGGCTTTTGTTCTCTGGCAGCTTTCCCTGGTGGCTTTCCACGTTTCTTCTGAGAGTCAGAGCAGAAGATACCGTTTCTAACCTTCTGCCTCAGAGCAGAGAGATCACAGTCTGTTCTTCAGTGAGCTCTCCAGGCCACACTATCTCCGTTTCTGTCTGTGCTGTTATAAACTGCAGCATCCTGGGTTGTGTGCCCCTCTGCAGTGCTCCCAGTCCTGCCTCCAGTTCGGGGCACATCTCTGCCCTTTGTGCTTCTAAAACCGCCAGCCACTCCCAGGTCACACATGCAACCCCTCCGCTCTGGATTTCCATCCCAGGACCTGCCCTAAAGTCCTTTCCCCACCACTACCGGTCTGCGATTCTGTGGCCTGTCCCCAGTGCATGAGGCTGTCACTCACCGGTGTAGGGTCTCCACTGCTAGGCTCTCTCCCACTGCCGTTTTTTCTCCGATATCTGCCCACAGAGTCACGGCTCCCTATTTCATACCTTGAAACCATCCACCCATGATATTCTGTTTGTAGAGATCCTGATCTATTTTCTTACATCTCAGGCTGATTTTGTGGGTGCTCAGAGTGGTCTGGTAGATATCCAACTCAATTCTGGGGACCAGTTAAATAGGGTCCCCTACTCCTCTGCCATCTTTTCTTCTCCTTAGCTGACTTTCTTAATACATAAAGACAGACACAGATGGTTGGACAAAATGAAGAGACAGAGTAATATATGCCAATTTACATAACAGGAAAAATTTCACAGCAGAAAAGCTAAATGAAATGGAAATAAACATTATCCCTTTTATACAATTCAAAGTCATGTTTATAACGATACTATACTTGAGAAAAGAGTGGAAGATCTCAGTAAGATATTTAAGAAAGACAGTAAATATAAAAAAATCTCAGAGATGTAAAACTCAATAATTGTAATTGAAAATATAACCAAATGAATAAATAGTAATCTAGAGGAAACAGAAGAACAAAGCAGTGAACTGGGAGATAGAGTAATAGAAAGTAACCAAATGGAATAAAAAAAGTCAAAAGAGTAATAAAAAGTGAAAATAAGTTCAGGCAACTCAGCAAAAACATCAAGCATAATAACATTTGCAATATAGGGAAATCAGAAAAATAATAGAGAGAATATAAAGCAGAAAACTTATTTGAAAAATAACAACAGAAAATTTCCTAACTGGAGGAAGGAAACTGACATGCAAACCTAGGAAACATAAAGAGCCCCCCCAAAATTAACTCTACTAGGTCCACAATAAGACACAAAATAATTAAAATGTCAAAAATAGTGATAAAGAGAGAATTTGAAAGCAGCAAAAACAAAAGAAAAGAGTTACATATAAGATAAACCCTAGAAGGTGATCAGCTGACTTTTCAACAGGAACTTTTCAAGCCAGAAGGTAGTACCATGATATACTACATGTGCTAAAAGGATAAAACCAACAACTATTCTATCCAGCAACTCTATCCTTCAGAATAGGAGAGATAAAGAATAAAGTTTCCTAAACAAAAGTGAATGGAATTTCTCACCACTTAAATCAGCCTTATAAAAAATGTTAAAGGACTTCTTTGAGTGGTAAGGAAAGGACATAATCAGGAGTAAGATAATTAAGAAAGGAAACAATTTGATAATTACAAAAAAACAATAAAAGTAGTTGATTAATCACTTATCAGTACAGAGGTTAAATCACAAAATCACTAAACTCAGTTATATCTATAAAAATCAGTCAAGGTATTCACAAAATAAAAGGATGTAAAGTATGGCATCATATACCCAAAACATGGAAAGGGTATGAAAATGTTTTGATTTGAGAATGCATTCAAATGTAAGTGACCATAACCTCATATAGACTCTATATGCATAGAATGTTATATGTAAACCTAATGGTACCCACAAATCAAAATCCTGTAATAGTTATGGAAAAAATTAAGAAAAAGAAATCCAAGCATATCACAAGAGAAAGTCATGAAAAAGACAAGGTAAGAGAATAAGAGTAGAAAGAAATAATGAAGAACTACAAAAACAACCATAAAAGAAGTAACAAAATGTCAGTAAGTACATACCTATCAATTTTTACTTTAAATGTAAATGGACTAAACACTCTAATCAAAAGATATAGTGAGATGGAATGGATAAAAAAACAAAACCTGTCTATATGCTGCCTACAAGTGAATAATTTTAGACCTAAAAACACATGCACATTGAAAGTGAAAGGAAGGAAAAGCATTTATAATGGAAATGGAAGTGAAAAAAAACAAAACCTGGGGTAGCAATACTTATATTGGACAAAATAGACTTAAAATACAGATTGTAACAAGACACAGAGATGGACACTATATAGTTATAAAGTCAACAATCCAACAAGAATATATGACAATTGTACATATTTATATACCCATCATGGGAGCAGCCAAATACATAAAACAGCTAATAACAAACATAAAGGAAGTAATTGAGGGTAATACAATAATAACAGGGGACTTTAACACCACACTAACATCAATGAATAGATAATCTATACAGAAAACCAAAAAGGAAACAGTAGTATTGAATCAAAATGGGGCCAGATGGATCTAACAGATAAACTAAAAACATTCCATCCAAAAATAAAAAAAATAAAATTATAACATTCTTCTCAAGTGCACATGGAATATTCTCCAGAATAGCTAACATGCTGGCCACAAAATAACTCCAAACAAATTCAAAAAAATTACATCATATCATAATCTTTTTTGATAACACAATGAAACTGGAAATCAACCACAAGAAAAAAACCTGGAAAGAATGCAAAATCATAGAAGTTAAGTAACATGCTACCAAACAATGAATGAGTCAATCAAGAAATCAGAGAGGAAACTAAAAAACACAAGGAGAGTTGGAGCTAAGATGGTGGTGTTGTAGGCATAGTAGGAGGACCTTAGGTTCATCTTGTCCCTCAAATACAACTACATAACTACCAATCATTCTGAATAACCCAGAAATTAACCTGAAGACTGAAAGAACAAATTCTACAACTAAAGGGAGAGAAGAAGCCACATTAAAGGAGGTAGGAAGTGCAGAGACATGGTTTTGAGGAGAAACAGATCACAAGTGTTACAGAGGGGAGGGAGCCTTGGTCACAGAGATAGGTGAGAGAGAGAGAGGAGCACACAAGGGAATGCACAAGGAGAACATTTCCCCAGTCATTGGATGTGAAAACGAGAGGGGCTGATTTTCATGAGGTCTTGAAATCAGTGAGGCTTAAAGAATGGAATTTTGAGGAGGGCACGTGCTATGATGAGCACTGGGTGTTGTATTAACTAATGAATCATTGAACACTACATCAAAAACTAATTATGTACTATACAGTGGCTGAATGAACATAAGGAATAGCATGAACATAATTAAAAAAAAAAAAGGAGTTTTAAAGGTCAGCAGGTTAGGCTGGAATAGAGCCCTGAGGGCACTGCCCTACTCCTGGAGAGAAGGCAGGCAAATAACCCAGGGGCAGACAGTGTGGAAACAGCAGTCTGAGGAATGCCTGGGGCACACAGTGGGGAGATCATTCACTCTTCTTGGAGCATATCTCTGAGAGGTAGCATTCACCAAGACCCCTCTCTGGAGACAAAGGAGGCAGCTGGACCGTTTCCCTACCCCACACCTCAGCATAAACACAGAGTCACCTGTTAAAGCAGCTCAGCCCCAACACTGGCTGCTTAACCTGCTTACACCAAGTCACACACCTCTGGGTTCTGGCACAACCACCCTTTTCAGTAAAGCACATCATTCCCAGATGGGGAGACCTGCTCCCAAAAGTCCAGTGTGGATCCTTAACCCAAAAATGTCCTTTAAACCTGGAGTTTAATAAGTCAGCAAGATTGGCTGGAATAAAGCCTGGAGGGCATGGCACTGCTCCTAGAGAAAAGGCAGACAGTGTGAAAACAGTGATCTGAAAAACACCTGGGATACACGGGGGGAGAAATTATTTGCTTTATGGAGATTGCTTCACTTAGAGACAGTGTGCACAAAGACTCCTCTCCAGAGACAAAAGAACTGGCTGGTGCCATTTCCCTCCCCTGCCCTTCAGTGAAATCACGGAGCCACCTGTGGTAAACAGCACAGCACTGACACTGAGTGTCTAACCTGCTTACACCAAATCTGACACCTCTGCCCTTCATGGTCAAATCGGCCTCAGTCTAAGCATAGTGGGACCCTTCCTCAGAAGACTAGCAGAATTACCTGCCTACACCACCTCTCCCAACAGAAAGTTCTGCATGGTTTCAGTTCTCGTGGAAGTAGTATCAGGTCTCATTTAACAAGCAGACCAGAGCACACCTAGTTGAAATGTGCCACAACCTGGCCAAGGACCAAACACTGACCACTGCAGGTAAGGAGAGCCTCTGCAGATGACTGCCCAGAAGCATAGCCAAAACACAGCAGCAGAGTACATGAAGCACACACCAGTGACACTTCCTGAAGTGCCAGGCCCTGGAAACTATATGACCTTTTCTTCATAAAGCCATTAATCTCAGGAACATAACAGGCTTTTCTAGCACACAGAAGAAGACAGAGGCTTAGACAAAATGCCAACACAGAGGAATTCATCCCAAATGAAAGAATAAGATAAGGTAAAGACAGAGATCTAAGCAAAGCAGATATAAGTAACATGCCTGATCCAGAATTTAAAGCAACAATCATAAGGGTACTCAATGGGCTTGAGAAAAGAATGGAAGACTTCAAGGAGACCTTTACCACAGAGATAAAAGAGTTAAAAAACAATCAGTCAGAAATAAACAATGCAATCACTGAGATTCAAAACGGAATTGATGCAATGAACACAAAATTGGAAAAACCAGTGGAACAAATAAATGATACAGAAGATAAAACACGGGAATATAATAAAGCTGAACAAAAGAGAGAAGGAAGAATTATGCAACCCAAGAATAGACTTAGGGAACTCAGTGACTCCACCAAACATAATGACATTTGTAGTATAGGAGTCACAAAAGAAGAGAAAAAAGGGGGAAAGAAAATTCATTTCAAGAATTAATAGCTGAAAACTTCCCTAATCCAGGGACAGAAACAGACAACCAGATCCATGAGACACACAGAACTCCCATCAAAATAACAAAAGCAAGCCAACACCAATTAATATTGTAATTAAATTTACAAAATATAGTGATACAGAAAAAATCCTAAAAGCAGAAAGACAAGAGAAGCTCCTAACTTATAAGGGAAAGCCCATAAGCTTAGCTGCAGATCTCTCAACAGAAACATGGCAAATAAGAAGGGAATGACATAATATATTCAAAATGCTGAATGGAAAAAAAACTTTAGCCAAGAATACTTTATATAGCAAGGCTAGCATTCAGAATAGAAAGAGAGATAAAGAGATTCTCAGACAAACAAAAACTAAAGAAGTTCATGACCAGTAAACCAGTCCTGCAAGAACTATTAAAGGGGCCTTTTGAGTAGAAAGGAAAAACCAAAAATTACAAATAAAAGAAAGAAATAGTGAAAATCTGCAGAAACCACAACAAAACAAGTAATAACTCATTGATAAAACTCATTGATAAAAATACAATAATAGTAGGGAACTTTAACACCACCTTTACATTAATGCACAAATCATGTAAGCAAAAAATCAACAAGGAAACAATGGCTTTGAATGACACACTGGGCCAGATGAACTTAACATATATATTCAGAACATTCAATCCTAAAGCAGCAGAATGCACAGTCTTTTCAAGTGCACATGGACCATTCTCCAGAATAGATCACATACTAGGTCACAAATCAGTCTTCAAAAAGTAGGGAAAGATTAAGATCATACCATGCATATTTTCTGACCACAACACTATGAGACTCAAATTGAACCACAAGAAAAAACTTAAGATCACAAATACATGGTTAAACAGGATGCTAATAGGGCGCCTGGGTGGCTCAGTTGGTTAAGCATCTGCCTTTGGCTGAGGTCATGATCCCAGGGTCCTGGGATTGAGTCCTGCATTGGGCTCCCTGCTCACTGGGGAGCCTGTTTCTCCTTCTCCTCCCCGCTCATACTCTCTCTCACTATCTCTGTCGCTACCTCTCTCTCAAATAAATAAAAATTAAAAAAAAAAAAACCAGGATGCTAATAAACAATGAATGCATCAAAAAGGAAATCAAAGAAGAAATGAAAATTACATGGAAACAAATGAAAATGAAACATGACAGTCCACAAACTTTGGGATGCAGCAAAAGTGGTCATAAGTGGGAAGTATATAGCAATACAGGCCTACCATAAGAGGCAAGAAAAATCTCAAATAAACAATTTAACCTTACACCTAAATTAGCTAGAAAAAGAACAACAAATGAAGCCTAAAGTCAGCAGAAGAAGGGAAGAAATAAAGATTAGAGCAGAAATAAATGATATAGAACCTATAAAACAATAGAACAGATCAATGAAACAAGAAGCTGGTTCTTTGAAAAAATTAATAAAATGGATAAATCATAAGCCAAACTTATCACAAAGAAAAGAGAAAGGACCTAAATAATTACAAATGAGAGAGGAGAAATAATAGCCAACACCACAAAAATACAAATAATTCTACAAAAATATTATGAAAAACTACATGCTAACAAATTGAACAACTTGGAAGATATGGATAAATTCCTGAAAACATATAAACTACAAAAACTGAAACAGAAGAAATAGAAAACGTGAGCAGACTAATAACCAGCCAGAGAAATTGAATCGGTAATCAAAAACCTCCCAACAAACAAAAATCGAGGGCAAGATGCCCTCACAGGAGAATTCTACCAAACATCTAAAGAAGGGTTAATACCAATTCTTCTCAAATTTTTCCTAAAAATAGAAATGGAAGGAAATTTCCAAATTCATTCTATGAGGGCAACATTACCCTGTTCCCAAAACCAGATAAAGACTCCATTAAAAAAGAGAACTATAGGCCAATGTCCCTGATGTGCATTGATGCAAAAAAATCTCAACAAAATACTGGCAAACCGAATCCAAGAGTACATTAAAAGAATCATTCATCACAATCAATCAATGAGGATTTATTCCTGGGCTGCAAGGGTGGTACAATATTCACAAATCAATTAACGTGATCCACCACATTAATAAAAGAAAGGATAAGAACCATACGATCTGCTTAATAGCTGCAGAAAAAGTATTTGACAAAGTATGACATCATTCATGATAAAAACCGTCAACAAAGTATGGTTAGAAGGAACACACCTCAACATAATAAAGGCCATATATGAAAAACACAAAACTAGTGACATCCTCAGTGGGGAAAAACAGAGCTTTTCCTATGGTCAGGAACAAGACAGGGATGTCTACTCTCACCCTTGTTCATTGACATAGTACTGCAAGTCCTAGCCTCAGAAATCAAAAAACAAAAGCAATAAAAGTATCCAAATTGGGAAGGAGGAAGTAAAACGTTCTATATAGACAAGATACTCTATATAGAAATCATGACAGACTCCACCAAAAAAAAAAAAAAAAAAATTGCTAGAACTGATACACGAATTCAGTAAAGACTCATGCTACAAAGTCAACATACAGGTATCTGTTGCATTTCTATAGACCAATAATGAAGCAGCGGAAAGAGAAAGCAAGGAATTAATCCCATTTAGAATTGCTACAAAAAGTGTTGATACCTCCTAGGAATAAACCCAAACAAAGAGGTAAAAGACCTATACTCTTAAAACTATAAAATGCTGTTGGAAGAAATTGAAGGTGGCACAAAGAAATGGAAAAACATTCCATGCTTATAGATTGGAAGAACAAATATTGTTAATATGTCTATAGTACCCAAAGAAATCTACACATTTAATGCATCCCTATCAAAATACCACCAGCATTTATCACAGAGTTAGAACGAACACTCCAAAAGTTTGTATGGAACCACAAAAGGCCCCTAATAGCCAAAGGACTCTTGAAAATGAAAAGTAAACCCAGAGGCATCACAAATCTGGACTACCAATCTGTATATCACAAGGCCGTATGATTGAAACAGTATGGCACTGGCACAAAAAATACACATAGATCAGTGGAACAGAATAAAAAAAAAAAAAACACAGAAATCAACCCACAACTCTATGGTCAATTAATCTTTAACAAAGCAAGAAAGAATATCCAATGGAAAAAAGACAGTCTCTTCAACAAATGGTGTTGGGAAACCTAGGGAACAACATGCAGAAAAATGAAAGAGGACCACTTTCTTACACCATACACAAAAAATAAAATCAAAATTGATGACAGACAATGTGGGACAGGAAACCATTACAATCATAGGGGAGGACAGAGGTAGTAACCTCTGCGACATCAGCTATAGCACCTTCTTACTAGATATGACTCTTGGAGCAAAGGAAGCAAAAGCAAAAATGAATGATTGGTACTTCATCAAAAGAAAAAGCTTCTGCACAGTGAAGGAAGCAATGAACAAAAATAAAAGGTAACCTAAGGAATGGGAGCAGATTATTGCAAGTTACATGGCTGATAGATATATTAAAGGGTTAGTATCCAAAACACAAATTACATCCAAAATGTAAAGAACTTACAAACTCAACACCCAAAAACCAAATAATCCAGTCAAAAAATGGACATAATTCATGAATAGAGATTTTCTTTTCTAGAGAAGATATACAGATGGCCAACAGATACATTAAAAGATGCTCAACATCTCTAATAACCAAGGTAATACGAATCAAAGCAAATGAGATATCACCTCAACCCAGTCAGAATGGCTTAAATTAACAACACAAGAAACAAGTGTTGGTAAAGATGCAGAGAAAGGGGAAATCGCTTGCACTGTTGGTAATACAAACTGGTGCAGCCACTCTGGAAAACAGTATGGAGATTCCACAAAAAGTTAAAAATAGAGCTACCTAGAATACGGCAATTGCCCTACATGTTTACCAAAAAAAATACAAAATAATTAATTCAAAGGGATACATGCATACTGGTGTTTATAGCAACACTATGAACAATAGCCAAATTATGGAAAGAACCTAAATGTCCAAGGTATATATAAATAATGGAATATTACTCATCCATATAAAGGAATTAATTCTTGTTATTTGCAATGACATGAATGGAGCTAGAGTGTATTATGCTAAGCGAAATAAGTCGGTCAGAGAAAGACAAAGACCATTGATTTCATTCATTTGTGGAATTTAAGAAACAAAACAAATTAACATGGTGGGGGAAAGATAGGAAAACCAAGAAACAGGCTGTTAACTATAGATAATAAAATGATGGTTAGCAGAGGGGAGGTGGCTGAGGGGATGGGTTCAGTTGGTGTTGAGGATTAAGGAAGTCACCATTTTGATGAACACTGGGGGTGGTATATAAGTGTTGAGTAACTAAATTTTACGCCTGAGACTAATATTACAATGTTAAGTAAGTGGAATTTAAATTAGAAATAGATCTCTCCTTCATACCATATACTGAAATAAGTCACACAGGAAGAAAATAAAAGCACTAAAAAAATAAAAATTAAAAAAAAACAAGGAAACAAATGGAAATGAAAGCACAGTGTCCCAAAACCATTGGGATGTAGTAAAAGATGTTCTAGTAGGAAAAATTATAGCAATAAATGCCTACTTCAAAAACAAGAAAGGGAAGAAGGCAAGATGGTGGAGGAGTAGGGGACCCCATTTCAACTGGTCCCCTGAATTTAGCTGGATATCTATCAAACCATTTGAACACCTATGAAATCAACCTGAGAAGTAAGAATATATAACGATCTCTACAAGCAGCAAAAATACTGCATTTGGCAATGTAGGAAGGGCGGAGTCATGAATCTGCAGGGAGATATTGGAAGAAAAACAGAAGGGAGAGGGAGCCACCATAAGCTGGCGCCTGGAATGTGATATAATACCAGAGCGCAAAATTGGAACCCTTAGAAATCTGCTCTAGTAAGAGACACCCCTCCCTGAAGGGGGCTTTGGAAATGAAAAGGTAGAATCCTAGGTAGGGCATTGTGGTCTCAGGATATGAGGGACCACAGAGCAAAAGGAGATTTCTGAAATGGTAGAGGGCCCAAGCATTGGAGCCAGGAAGCAGGTTATGGTCAGTGAGCACAGGAAGGGACTCTCAACTAGGATCCCCAGAAACCTCCAACCAGGTGGGTCAATATCCATTCTCTCCTTGAACAGCCTGAAAAAAACTGGAACCAGCACCCACGACAGGGCAAAAACCTCGCAAAGCAGTAGTGACCGGGAAAGGGCTTTAGAGCGGAACCAGACCAGATTCCTAGCTTCGGGTGCAGGAGTGAGCCCACAGCCACTTAGGGTTTTAAAAGCACAGAGGGCAGAGATAATCCCAGACACCTGAAAACACTTCTGAGAGAGTAGCTGTGGACGTGCACCGTGGGAAGCTGTGGTTTTCAGCAGTGCAAGCAGAAGTGGAAACTGTTTGTCATGCAGAGTTTATTAAATAGGGCAGACACCGAATTAACTGCTCTGGGCCACAGGTTTGGCTGTGGCCATTTTTGCTCTGATCTCCTGAAGAGGCACGGAAAGGCCTCAGGGTAGAAAAGACACTCAGAAATCTGCTCAAACTCAACACCCAAAAAACAAATAAGGAAGTCAAAAAATGGGTAGAAGACATGAACAGACACTTCTCTGAAGAAGACATACAAATGGCTAACAGACACATGAAAAAAAGTTCATCATCATTAGCCATCAGGGAAATTCAAATCAAAACCACACTGAGATACCACCTTATACCAGTTAGAATGACGAAAATTGACAGGGAAAGAAACAACAAATGTTGGAGAGGTTGTGGAGAAACGGGAACCCTCTTACACTGTCGGTGGGAATGCAAGTTGGTAGAGCCAATTTGGAAAACTGTGGCGGTGCCTCAGAAAATTAAAAATAGAGCTACCTTAGGACCCAGCAATTGCACTCCTGGGTATTTACCCCAAAGACAGAGATGTAGTGAAAAGAAGGGCCATATGCACCCCAATGTTCATAGCAGCAATGTCTGCAATAGCCACACTGTGGAAAGAGCCGAGACGCCTTTCAACAGATGAATGGGTAAAGAAGGTATGGTCCATATATACAATGGAATATTAGCCATCAGAAAGGATGAATACCCAACTTTTACATCAACATGGATGGGACTGGAAGAGATTATGCTAAGTGAAGTAAGTCAAGCAGAGAAAGTCAATTATCATCATATGGTTTCACTTATTTGTGGAACAGAAGGAATAGCATGGAGGACATTAGGAGAAGGAAGGGAAAAATGAAGGGGGGGGATATCGGGGGGAGAGATGAACCATGAGAGACTATGGACTCCGAGAAACAAACTGAGGGTTTTAGAGGGGAGGAGGATGAAGGGATGGGTTAGCCTGGTGATGGGTATTAAGGAGGGCACGTACTGCATGGAGCACTGGGTGTTATAGGAAAACAATGAATCGTGGATCACTACATCAAAAACTAATGATGTATTGTATGGTGACTAACATAACATAATAAAATAAAATTTAAGAAAAACAAAACAAAACAAAAAGTCTGGTTTCCACGGAACTCATCCCCCAGATAGGGGGTGGAGCAACTCCGCACAGGCAGGATTACCTGAGAAAAAGAGCAGCTGGCCCATTGCCCAGAAGACGGGCTGGAAGAACAGGTGGATGGCAATCCTCTGGATCCTATAGGACTGTAAAATCCCAACACAAGGGGAAAAATGCATATGGAGATCCAGGTGTGGCCTCACAACTTGTTTATTTTTCAGATATTCTTTTCTTTTTTTTTCCACTCATTTGTTTTATATTTTTTTCTTTTTACTTTTCTCATGCCATTTTCCCCTGCTGTATTCTTCTTTACACCTTCTCCTCATTTCAGCAAGACGTCTATTATACCAACTCATTTTTTAAAAGATTTTATTTATTTATCTGACAGAGAGTGAGAGAGCACAAGCAGGGGAAGCAGCAAGCAGAAGGAGAGGAAGAAGCAGGCTCCCCACTGAATAGAGAGCCCGATGTGGGGCTTGATCCCAGGACTCTGGGATCATGACCTGAGTTGAAGGCAGCCACTTAACCGACTGAGCCACCCAGGAGCCCCCCAACTCATTTTTTCATAGGGGCTTTTTAACTTGTATTTTTGCACACCTATATTTTTATGCATGCATATATGCTTTATTTTAGCCCAATTTCACTCTACTCAGTTTTACATTTTTATATATACAAGTTTTACTTTCCTAGTAATTTTGGGACACAGTGTCCTCTAACACACAGACCAAAATACACCCAGGAACAACTAAAGCACCCTGCTTTGTCTACCCTAAGAGATTGTAGCCCTCCTTTCATTCCCCCCTTTTTTATCTAATATATATATATAATTTTTTTTTAATTTTCAATTATTTAATTATATTCTTCTGTTTCATTTTGGCTTTGTTCTTTCAGTGGTAGCGTCTAACCACTTCGGATTTTCTAGGGTGCATGTAGCTTGGGTCCTGGTTGATATTTTGGACTCTGTCCATTCGTTCAACCATCCATCCACAGAATGACTAGGAGGAACTCTCAACAACAACAACAAAAGAACCAGACACAATGATCTCTGCCTCAGAACTAATGGATATGGATATAAGCAAGATATCAGAGACAGACGTCAGGATAGCAATCATGAAGTCAATAGCTACACTTGAAAAAAGCATTAGTGACAATATAGAAACTAAGGGCAGAAATGAGATCTCATTAGGATGAACTTAAAAATGCTATGAATGAGATGCAGTCAAGACTGGATACTCTAAAAGCCAAGGTAAATGAGGCAGAAGAGTAAATTGGTGATCTATAAGATAAGCTGATTTAAAGGAAGGAAGCTGAAGAAGATAGGGATAGGCAGCTAGTGGCACATGAAAATAGACTTAGAGAGATCAACGACGCCATGAAACTTTTGAATGTCAGAATTGTTGGGATTCCCCAAGGGGGTGGAGAGAGAGAGAGAGAGAGAGAGGGCTAGAAGGTGTATTTGAGCAAATTGTAGCTGAGAACTTCCCTAATCTGGAGAAGGAAACAAGCATCAAGTACAAGAAGCAGAGAGGACCCCTCCCAAAATCAGTAAAAAATAGATCAAACCCCTGACACATAATAGTGAAGCTTGAAAACCTTAGAGCAAAGGAAGCTATCCAGAGAGCAGCTAAGGGGAAGAGATTATTTACATATGGAGGGAGGAATATCAGAATAGCATCAGACCTGTCCACATAGACCTGGCAAGCCAGAAAGGACTGACAGGATGTATTTAATGTATGAAATGAAAAGAACATGCAGCCAAGAATATTTTACCCAGCAAGACTGTAATTCAGAACGGATGGAGAGATAAAGAGCTTTCAGGACAGGCAGGAACTGAAAGAATATGTGACTGCTAAGCCAGCCCTGCAAGAAATATTAAGAGGGATTCTGTAAATGAAGAGAAACCCCAAGAGTTTCTTGGGTTAGACTAGAAAGGAACAGAAAACCTACAGAAACAGGCACCTTACAGGCAATACAATGGCACTAAATTCATACCTTTCAATAGTTACTCTCAACGTGAAAGGGCTGAATGCTCCCATCAAGAGACACAGGGTTTCATATTGGATAAAAAAGCAGGACCCATTCATATGTTGTTTACAAGAAACTCATTTTGAACCTAAAAACACCAACAGATTGAAGATAAGGGGATGGAGAACAATTTACCATGCCAACAGACCTCAAAAGAGAGCCAGGGGAGCAACCCTCATATCTGACAAATTAGATTTTAAACCAGACTGTAGTAAGAGATGAAGAGGGACACTATATCATAGTTAAAGGGTCTGTCCAAGGAGAAGATTTGACAATTGTAAATATCTATGCCCCCAACATGGGAGGAGCCAATTATATAAACCAGTAAATAAAGAAAATAAAGAAGTGTATGGATAATAATACATTAATAGTAGGAGAACTCAACACTCCACTCACTTCAATGGACAGATCATCTAAGCAGAAGATTAACAAAGAAACAAGAGCTTTGAATGACACATTGGACCAGATGGACTTTGTAGATATATACAGAACATTCAACTCTAAAAAACGAGAATACATATTCTTCTTGAGTTCACACAGAATGTTCTCCAGAATAGACCACATACTGGGTCACAAATCAGGTCTCAGTTGATACCAAAAGATTGAGATTATTCCTTGAAAGTTATCACACCATAATGCTTTGAAACTGGAACTAAATCACAAGAAGAAACGTGGAAAGAATTCAAACACTTGGAAGCTAAATATCATCCTACTAAAGAATGAAAGGGTCAACCATGAAATGAAAGGAGAACTTAAACAATTCATGGAAACCAATGAGAATGAAAACACATTGATCCAAAACCTATGGGATACTGCAAAGATGGTCCTAAGGGGGAAATACATAGCCCTCCAAGGCTCTCTCAAAAACTTAGAAAATTCCCAAATGCACAAGCTAACACTACACCTAAAGGAGCTGGAAAAAGAACAGCAAATAAAATTTAAACCAAGCATGAGAAGAAAAAATAATGAAGATTAGAGCAGAAATCAATGAAATAGAAATCAGAAAAACAATAGAACAGATCAACAAAACTAGAAGATGGTTCTTTGAAAGAATTAATAAGATCGATCAACCACTGGCCAAACATATCCAAAAGAAAAGAGAAAGGACCAGAATTAATGAAAACATGAATGAAAGAGGAAAGATCACGACTAACACCAACCAAATAGAAACAATTATTAGAAATTAAGGCAACTGTATGCCAACAAATTAAGCAATCTGGAAGAAATGGATGCATTCCTGGAAACTTACAAACTACCAAGACTGAAACAGGAAGAAATGGACAATCTGAATAGACCAATAACCAGTAATAAGATTGAAGCAGTGATCAAAAACCTCTGAAAAAAACAACAGTCCAGGGCCAGATGGCTTCCCAGGGGAATTCTACCAAACATTTAAAGAAGAAATAATACCTATTCGACTGAAGCTGTTCCAAAAAAAAAAAAAAAGAAAGAAAGAAACAGAAGGAAAACAGCCAAACTCGTGCTATAAGGCCAGCATTACCCTGATCCCCAAACCAGGCAAAGACCCCAACAAAATGGAGAATAACAGACCAATATCCCTGATGAACATGGATCCAAAAATACTCAACAAGATCCTAGCTAATAACAACCAACAGTACATTAAAATGATTATTTACCACGACCAAGTGGGTTTTATGCCTGGGATGCAAAGGTGGTTCAATATTTCCAAAACAATCAACATAGTAGAGCACATCAATAAAAGAAAGGACAAGAACTATATGATCCTCTCAACTGATGCAGAAAAGGCATTTGACACAATACAACATCTGTTCCTGATTCAAACTCTTCAGAGTATAGGGATAGAGGGAACATTCCTCAATACCATAAAAACCTTTTATGAAAAGCCCACAGAAAATATCATTCTCAATGGGGGAAAGCTGAGAGCCTTTCCGTTAAGATCAGGAACATGACAGGAATGTCCACTCTCACAACTATTGATCAACATAGTCAATATGGAAGTCTTAGCCACAGCAATCAGACAACAAAAAGAAATAAAAGGCATTCAAACTGGCAAAGAAGTCGAACTCTCCCTCTTTACAGATGACATGATTCTTTATGTGGAAAACCCAAAACACTCCAACATCAAATTACTAGACCTCATACAGCAATTCAACAATGTGGCAGGATACAAAATCAATGCACAGAAATCAGTTGCTTTTCTATACACTAACAATGTAACTGTAAAAAGAGAAATTAAGGAATCAATTCCATTCACAATAGCAACAAAAACCATAAAACACCTAGGAATAAACCTAACTAAGGAGGTAAAGGATCTATACTCTAGAAACTACAGAACACTTATGAAAGAAATTGAGGAAGGCACAAAAAGGTGGAAAAATATTCCATGTTCATGTACTGGAAGAATAAGCATTTTTAACATGCCTATCCTCCCCAGAGAAATTTACACTTTCAATGCCACCCATATTAAAATAACGTTGGCATTTTTCAAAGAGCAGGAACAAAAAAATCCTAAAGTTTGTATGGAACCAGAAAAGGCCCCAAATCGCCAAGGAAATGTTGAAAAAGGAAAACAAAGCTTGGAGCATCACGTTGCCTGACTTCAAGCTATATTACTATGCTGTGATCACCAAGACAGCATGGCATTGGTACAAAAACAGACACATAGACCAATGGAACAGAACAGAGACTCCAGAAATGGTTTCTCAACTCTATGGTCAACTAAACTTTGACAATCAGGAAAAAATATCCAATGGAAAAAAGACAGTCTCTTCAATAAGTGGTGCTGGGAAAATTGGACAGCTACATATAGAAAAATGAAAATGGACCTTTTGCTTACACCATACACAAAGATAAACTCAAAATGGTTGAAAGACCTCAATGTGAGATAGGAATCCATCAAAATCCTAGAGGAGAACATAGGCAATTACTTCTTCGACATCGACCATAGTAACTTATTTCAAGACACATCACCAAAGGCAAGGGAAACAAAAGCAAAAATGAACTTTTGGGACTTCATCAAGATAAAAAGTTTCTGCACAGCAAAGGAAACAGACAACAAAACTAAGAGTCAGCCCACAGAATAGGAGAAGATATTTGCAAATGATATTACAGATAAAGGGCTGATATCCAAGATCTATAAAGAACTTCTCAAACTCAACACTCAAAAAACTAATAACCCAGTCAAAAAGTGGGCAGAAGACATGGATAGACACTTCTCCAAAAAAGACATACAAATGGATAACAGACACATGAATAAATGGTCAACATCACTAGCCATCAGGGAAATACAAAACAAAACCACAATGAGATATCACCTTATACCATTTGGAATGATAAAAAATAACAAAACAAGAAGCAACAAATGTTGGCGAGGATGTAGAGAAAGGGGAGCCCTCTTATACTGTTGGTGGGAATGCAAGCTATTATAGCTACTCTGGAAAATAGTATGGAGATTCCTCAAGATGTTAAGAATAGAGCTACCCGACGACCCAGAAGTTGCACTACTAGATATTTCCCCAAAAGATACAGATGTAGTGAAATGAAGGGGCACCTGCACCCCAGTTGTTCATAGCAGCAGTGTCCACCATAGCCAAACTGTGGAAGGAGCCATGATGTCCTTCAACAGATGAATGGATAAAGAAGATGTGGTGGCTATACACAATGGAATATTATTCAGCCATCAGAAAGGATGAATACTCACCATTTGCATCGACATGAATGGAACTGAAGGCGATTATGTCAAGTGAAGTAAGTCAAGCAGAGAAAAACAATTATCATATGGTTTCACTCATATGTGGAACATAAAATCAATAGCACAGAGGACCATAGGGGAAGGGAGGGAAATCCAAAGGGGCAGAAATCAGAGAGGGAGATGAACCATGAGAAACTATGGACCCTGAGAAACAATCTGGGGGTTTCAGAGGGGAAGAGGGTGGAAGCAGTTGGTAACAGGGTGATGGGTATTGAGGAGGGCATGTGCTTTTATGAGCAACAGGTGTTATACTTACCTAATGAATCATTGAGCTCTACATCAAAAACTAGTTGTGTACGATACAGTGGCTAAATGAACATAATAATAATAAAAAAATTACCCCCCTCCAAGAAAAGATACATCTCTAAAGGTAAGGGAAACAAAAGCAAAACTGAACTTTGGGACTTTATCAAGATAAAAACTTCTGCACAGCAAAGGAAACAGTCAACAAAACTAAGAGGCAATCTATGAAATGGGAGAAGATATTTGCAAATGACATTACAGATAAAGGGCTGGTATCCAGTATCTATAAAGAACTTCTCAAACTCAACCCCCCCAAAACAAATAATCCCATCAAGAAATAGGCAGAAGCCATGAACAGACACTTCTCCAAAGAAGAAATACAAATGGCTAACAGACACATGAAAAAATGTTCAACATCACTAGCCATCAGGGAAATACAAATCAAAACCACAATGAAATACCACCTCACACCAGCTAGAGTGGCCAAAATTAACAACACAGGCAACATGTGTTGGTGGGGATGTGGAGAAAGGGGAACCCTCTTACACTGCTGGTGGGAATGCAAGCTACTACTGCCACTCTAGAAAACAAGGTGGAGATTCCTCAAGATGTTAAAAATAGAGCTACCCTATGATCCAGCAATTGCACCACTAGGTATTTTCCCAAAAGATACAGATGTAGTGAAAAGTAAGGGCACCTGCACCCCAATGTTCATAGCAGCAATGTCCACCATAGCCAAACTGAGGAAGGAGCCAAGATGTCCTTCAACAGATGAATGGATAAAGAAGAACTGGTACATATATGCAACAGAATATTATTCAGCCATCAGAAAGGATGAATACCCACCATTTGCATCAACATGGATGGAACTGAAGGGGATTATGCTAAATGAAGTAAGTCAAGCAGAGAAAGACAATTATCATATGATTTCACTCATATGTGGTACATAAGGCATAGAGCGGAGGACCTCAGGGGAAGGGAGGGAAAACTGAATGGGAAAAAGTCAGAGAGGGAGACAAAGCGTGAGATTCTCTGGACTCTGGGAAACAAACTGAGGCTTATAGAAGGGAGGGGGAGGGGGTCTGCAGTAGCCAGGTATGGGTATTAAGGAGGGTACATGTATTGTGATGAGCACTGGGTGTTATACGAAACTAATGGATTTTTGAACACTACATCAAAACTTATGATGTACTATATGTTGGCTAATTGGACATAAAAAAAAAAAAGCAAGACAGTGTAAAATAAATGACCTAACATTACTCCTAGAAGACTAGAACAAAGAAAACCCCAAACCAGTAGAAGGAAATAGTAATAAAGATTAGAACAGAAATAAATGAAATAGCAACTAAAAAAACAGTAGAACAGATTAATGAAACCAAAAGCTAAACGTTTAGCCAGACACATCAGAGATAGAGTGAGACAGAGACAGACAGAGAGAGATTGAGAGAGTGAGAGAGAGAGAACACAAATAAAATCAGAAATGAATGAAGAGAAATAAACACCACCACAGAAATACAAAGGATTATAGGAGTTTATTATGAAAAATATGCCAACGATTTTGGCAACCTGGAAGAAATGGATAACTTCCTAGTAACATATAAACCAACAATATCGAATCAGGAAGAAATAGATAATTTGAACATATTGATTACCAACAATGAAATGATATCAGTAATAAACACCCAACAAAAACTTGCAAGCCAGGCCCAGATGGCTTCCCAGTTAATTCTACCAAACATTTAAAGAAGAGCTAATATCTATTCTTCTCAAGCTATTTTGAAAAACAGAAGAGGAAGGAAAACTTCCCAATTCATTTTTTAGGCATGAACTATATTGATATGAAAAGCAGATAAAGACACCACAAAAAAAGAGAACTGCTGTCCAATAACTCTGATGAACATAGATGCAAAAATGCTCAACAAAATATTAGCAAACTGAATGCAACATACAGTAAAACAATCATTCACCACTATCAGTTGGAATTTATCCCTGGGTTGCAAGCATGATTCAATATTCACAAATCAATCAATGTGATATATCACATCAACTAGAGGAAGGTTGAAACCATCTAATCATTTGAGGGCTGCCTGTGTGGCTCAGTTGGTTAAGCATCTGCCTTCAGGTGAGGTCATGATTCTCGGGTCCTGGGATCAAGTTCCACTTCAGGCTACTTTCTCAGCGGGGAACCTCCTTCTCCCTCTGCCTGCCACTCTCCCTGCTTATGCTCTATCTTTCTGACAAATATATAAATAAAAATTTAAATAAAAGAAACCAGTTAGTCATTTGAATAGCTACAGAAAAAGCTTTTGGCAAAGTACAGCGTTGATTCATGATAAAATCACTCAACAAAGTAGGTTTGAAGGGAGCATACCTCAACATAAGAAAGGCCATAATGATAAACCAACAGATAACATCATCCTTCATAGGGAAAAATGAGAGCTTTTCCCGTAAGATCAAGAACATGATAAGGATGTCCACTCTCACCAATTTTATTCAACATACTGCTGGAAACCTAGCCACAACTATCAGACAACAAAAAGAAATAAAAGGCACCCAAAATGAAAATGAATTAAAATGTTCACTATTTGCAGATGACATAATACTAAACATAGAAAACCTGAAATACTCCACCAAAAAAAGTACCAGACCTGATGAATGAATTCAGTAATTTGCAGGATACTTTCATTTTCTATCTCTAATGATGAAGTGGCAGAAAGAGAAATTAAGAAAACAATTCCATTTACAATTGGAGCAACAATATAAAGAACCTAGTAATAAACTTAATTAAGGCGGTGAAGGAGCTATAATCTGAAAAGTATAAAACATTGATGAAAGAAATTGAAGATGACAAAAACAACTGGAAGACATTCCATTCTCATGTATTGTGAGAACAAATGTCAAATAGTCCATACTACACAAAGCAAATTACAGATTTAATATAATCCCTATTAAAACACCACCAGTATTTTTTACAGAACTATAGCAAATATTCTTAAATTTTTTATGGAACCATGTAAGACCCAAAATAGCCAAAGCAATCTTGAAAAAAAAAAAAAAAAACAAAACTTGAGGTATCACAATTCTACATTTGAAGATATACTAAAAGCCTGTAGTAATCAAATCAGCATGGTTGTGGCACAAAAACAGATACACACATCAATGGAATAGAATAGAAAGCACAGAAATAAATTCACAATTGTATGGCCAATTCATCTTCCACAATGGAAACAAGAATATGTAAAGGGAAAAGGTCTCTTTGATGAATGGTGGAGGGAAAACTAGATAGCTACATGCAGAAGAATGAAATTGGATCACTTTCTTAAGTAATACATAAAAATAAACTCAAAATGGTTTAAAGACCTAAATGTGAGACCTGAAGCCATAAAAATCCTAGAAGACAGGCAGTAATTTCTCAATCACCGGCCTTAGAAACATTTTTCTAGATATGTCTCCTAATACAATGGAAACAAAAGCAAACCAACATAAAAAGCTCCTGCACAGCAAAAGAAGCAATCAACAAAACTAAAAGGCAACCTATGGAATGGGAGAAGACATTTGCAAGTGACATATTTGACAAAGGGTTAGTATCCAAAATACCTAAAAAACTTATACAACTCAATACCAGAAAGACACATGAAAAAATGTTCAACATCACTCATCATAAAGGAAATGAAAATAAAAAATCACTTTAAACCTGTCAGAATGGCTAAAATAATACAAGAAACAACAGGTATTGACAAGGATGTGGGGAAAAAGGAACCCTCCTGCACTTTTGGTGAGAATGCACAGTGTTGCAGCCATTGTGGAAAACAGTATAGAGGTACCTCAAAAATTAAAAATAGAGGCTGTGGAGGATTTAAGATGGCAGAGTAGTAGGGGGTAACTATACTTTCCTCGGCCCTTGAACACAGCTAGATAATCATGGAACACTACATCAAAAACTAATGATGTAATGTATGGTGATTAACATAACATAATAAAAAATAAAAGATGGCAGAGTAGTAGGGGGTAACTATACTTTCCTTGGACCTTGAACACAGCTAGATAAATATCAAATCATCCCAAACACCCAAGAAAACTACCTGAGGCCTGAGAGACCAAACTGCACAACTAGAGGGAGAAAAGAGACTACATTGTGGAAGGTAGGAGGTGTGGAGATGTGATTTGAGGGAGAAAAGAATTGCGGGTGTTGCAGAGGGGCGTGAGTCTTGATCATGGACAAAGGAAAGAGAGAGAGAAAGCGAATCACACTGGGGTTCACACAGGAAAAACATTTCCCCAAAACCACTAACTGGCAAAATGAAAGCGGCTGGTTATTGTGAGTTTTAAAAACCAGTGGAGCTTTGTCAAAGAATGAAGTTTTAGAAGTCTGAGTCATTGCTGGTGTGGTGCCTGGCAGGAGCAGTAGTGCTCCTGTGGAGAAGGACAGAGGCCCAAGAGTGGACAGTGCAAACTGAGGATCCCCTGGGATGCACTGGGAGAGAAGGTTCCCCATTTGTGGAGTGCATCTGGGAGAAGTGACACTGTCTCTCAGGAGACAAAAGAACCAGCAGGTGCCATTGTGCTGCCCAGTTCCTTAGCATGGGGGCAGAGACACCTGCTGAGGGCAATTAACCTGGCTGCCAGCTTTTGGCTTTCTGCTGCACTTTAAACTCCAAATTCCTGCACATTGGTGCGTCTGCCCTTCTGGGACAAACCGGCACCACACCCAGTATGGTAATACCATCCCCCGGAGGGTCAGCATGAGCCTACACCATGCCAGACCCCTAAATTATGAAGTTTAAAAACTCAGCTGGTCTCCCTGAGAGAACACAGGTGTACTGCACTGACAGTTGGGCAGACAGACAAGACAAAGACAGGGTGAAAGCAGGGATCTGAGGGACACCTGGAACAACGAGGGTAAATGGTTCACTCTTATTTGGGGGGTTTCCAAGACACCTGCAGGTGTGGACTCCCCACTCCAGGGAGGAGAGAGTGGGCTGGTGCCTTTTTTCTCCCATACACATCAGCACAGACTGACTTCAGTGAACAGCACAGCACCCACAATGAATTCTTGAGCTGCCTACACTAAGTTCTGGTCCCCTGCAGTCTGCAGGTGCTTCTTTACTAGGTCAAGTGTGCCTGAGAACCAGAGCAGTGGGACCTTCCTCCAGAAGACCAGCACAAACCCCCTGCACAAACCAAGTCTACTGAACATAGAGTGCTGCAAAGCTTCAGATTTAGTGGAAATACTATCAGGCTTTTTTAGCAAGAAGACGACAGCACACCAAGCTAAAACTCACCACACACTGGACAAGGTCCAAACACTCCTCACTGTAAGCAAGGAGAAACTCTTCAGAGGACTGACCTGAGAGAAAGAGCAGCCAAGACACAGTGGCAGAGTTCACACAGCATACACCAGAAACACTTCCTGAAGCACCAAGCTCAGGACAGTATATGACCTCTTCTTAATGAAGTCATTACTCTCAGGAACAGGAAAGATGACAGGCTTTCCTAACACAGAGAAGAAGACAGAGACTGAAATAGAATGCCCAGATAAAGAATTCATCCCAAAAGAAAGAAGAAGGAAAAGTCATGGCCAGTAATCTAATTGAAAGAGATATAAGTAATATGCCTGATCCAGAACTTAAAACAACAATCATAAGGATACTACCTGGGCTTCAGAAAACCATAGAAAACACCAGGGAGTCCCATCCTGCAGAGATAAAAGACTTAAAAACTAGTCAGGACAAAATTTTTAAAAAATGCTATAATGGAGATGCAAAACTGACTAGATGTAAAGATTACAAGGATTGGAGAAGCCGAAGAAAGAATAAGTGATTTAAAAGATAAAATTATGTAAAATAATGTAGCTGAAAGAAGAGGGAAAGAAAAATATTGGATTACATATATAAACTGAGGGAACTCAGCAACTCTTTAAAGCATAATAACATTCATATCATAAGAGTACTAGAAGAAGAAGAGAAGGAAAAAGGGGCAGATGGTTTATTTTAGCAAATTATAGCTGAAAACATCCCTAATCTGGAGAAGGAAACAGACATCCAAATCCAGGAGGCAAAAAGAACTCCCAACAATATCAACAAAAGCAAGACAACACCAAGACATGTCATAGTAAAATTTGCAAAAAATAAAAATAAAAATATAAATAAATAAATAAATAAATAAATAAATAAATAAAATAAAAGAAATAATAATAATGAAAAAATCCTAAGAGTAGTAATCAAAAAGAAATACCTAACTTACAGGGGAAGACAAATAAGGTTAGCAGCAGACTTATCCACAGAAACTTGCCAGAATGACATGGGATGATATATTCAAAATGCTAAACAGGAAAAATATGCAGGCAAGAATACTTTATCCAGCAAGGTTGTCATTCAGAATAGGAGAGATGAAGAGTTTCCAAGACAAATAAAAACTAAAGGAGTTAGTAACCACTAAACCAGCCCTGCAAGAAATATTAAAGGGAACTCTCTGAATGAAAAAATGACAAAGACTAGAAAGGAACAGAGAAATCTACAGAAGCAATGACTTTAAAGTAATACAATGGCACTAAATTCATATCTATCAATAATCACTCTGAATGTGAATGGACTAAATGCTTCAATGAAAAGACATAGGATGTCAGAATGGATAAAAAAAAAAAATCTATATATGCCTATGAAGACCCATTTTAGGCCTGAAGACACCTGCAGATTGAAAGTGAGGACAGGAAGAACGATTTGTCATGCTGATGGATGTCAGAAGAAAATCAGAGTAGCCATACTTATATCAGACAAACTACATTTTAAACCAAAGACTGAAACAAGAGATGAAGAAGAGCACTATATCATAATAAAGGGGTCTATCCTACAAGAAGATGTAACGATTGTAAATATTTATGCCCCTAACTTGGGAGCACCCAAATATATGAAATAATTAAAAACAAACATAAAGGAACTCATTGATAATAATGCAGTAATAGTAGGGGACTTCAACACCACACTTACAGCAATGGACAGATCATCTAAGCAGAAAACCAACAAGGAAACAATCACTTTAAATGACACACTGGACCAGATGAACTTAATAAATATATTCAGGAGATTTCAACCTGAAGTTGCAGAATACACATTCTTTTTGAGTGTACGTGGAACATTCTCCAGAATAGATCACATATTGGTCACAAATAAGATCTCAACAAATAAAAAAGATTAAGATCATACCATGCATATTTTCCAACCACAACACTATGAAACTTGAAGTGAACCACAAGAAGAAATTTGGAAGGACCACAAATATACAGAGGTTAAAGTACATCCTACTCAGGGTGCCTGGGTGGCTCAGTCAGTTAAGCGTCTGTCTTTCAGCTCAGGTCATGATCCCAGGGTCCTGGGATCAAGCCCTGCATTGGGCTCCCTGCTCAGCTGAAAGCCTGCTTCTCCCTCTCCCTCTGCCTGCCATTCCCCCTGCTTGTGTTCTCTCTCTCTGTCAAATAAATAAATAAATTCCTTAAAAAAAAGAACATCCTACTAAAGAATGAATGGGTCAACCAGAAAATTAAAGACATAATACAAAATATGCATGGAAGCAAGTAAAAATGAAAACATGACAGTTGAAAACCTTTAGGATGCAGCAAAGGCATTCCTAAGAGGGAAGTATATTGCAACACAGGTCTACCTCAAGAAGCAAGAAAAGTCTCAAATACACAAGCTAATCTTACACCTAAAGGAGCTAGAAAAGGAACAGCAAATAAAACATAAAGCCAGCAGAAGAAGTGAAATAATGAAGATTAGAGGAAAAATAAACAATATAGAAACAACATAGAAGAAACCAGTAGAACAGATCAACGAAATGAGGAGAGGGTTCTTTGAAAGAATTAATAAAGTTGATAACCCCCCAGCCAGATTTATCAAAAAGAAAAAAGACAGGATCCAAATAAATAAAATCTTGCATGAAAGGGGAGAGATCGCAACCAACACCACAGAAATACAAACAATTATAAGAGAATATCATAAAAAATTATATGCCAACAAACTGGGCAATCTGGAAGAAATAGATAAATTCCTAGAAACATACGAACTACCAAAACTAAAACAGAAATAAATGGAAAAGACCCATAACCAGCAAAGAAATTGAATCCATAATCAAAAATCCCTCAACAAACAAAAGTCCAAGGCCAGATGGCTTCCCAGGGGAATTCTACCGGATATCTAAAGAAGAGTTAATAACTATTCTTCTCAGAATGTTCCAAAAAATAGAAATAGAAGGAAAACTTCCAACCTCATCCTACAAGGCCAGCATTACCTTGATTCCAAAACCAAACAAAGATGCCCAGAAAAGGAGAATTATAGGCTAATATCCCTGATCACATTGGATACAAAATTTCTCAACAACATACTAGCAAGTAAAATGCAATGATGCATTAAAAAATCATTCACCATGATCAAGTGGGTTTTATTCCTGGGCTGCAGGGCTGGTTCAATATTTGCAAATCAAGCAATGTGATACACCACATTTATAAAAGAAAGGAAAAGAAACATATGAGATTCTCAGTAGATGCACAAAAAGCATTTGACAAAGTACAGCATACATTTTTTATAAAAATCCTAGACAAAATAGACATAGAGGGAACATACCTTGACATCATAAAGGCCATATATGAAAGACCCACAGCTATTATCAACCTCAATGGGGAAAAACTGAGAGCATTACAATTACGGTCAGGAACAAGACAGGGATATCCACTCTCACCATTGTTATTTAAAATAGTACTGGAAGTCCTAGCCTCAGAAATCAGAAAACAAAAAGGAATAAAAGTTGTGGTCCATATATACAATGGAATATTACTCAGCCATCAGAAAGGATGAATACCCAACCTTTACATCAACATGGATGGGACTGGAGGAGACTATGCTAAGTGAAATAAGTCAAGCAGAGAAAGTCAATTATCATATGGTTTCACTTATTTGTGGGACATAAGAAATAGCATGGAGGACATTAGGAGAAGGAAGGGAAAAATGAAGGGAGGGAAATCGGAGGGAAAGATGAACCATGAGAGACTATGGACTCTGAGAAACAAACAGGGTTTTAGAGGGGAGGGGTGGGGATTGGTTGGCCTGGTGATGTGTATAAAGGAGGGCATGTACTGCATGGAGCACTGGGTGTTATACGAACACAATGGATCGTGGATCACCACATCAAAAACTAATGATGTATTGTATGGTGACTAACATAACATAATAAAATTTTAAAAATAAATAAATTAATTAATTTTAAAAAAGTCATCCAAATAGGTAAGGAAGAATTCAAACTTTCAGTATTCACAGATGACTTGATAGTCTATGTAGAAAACTTGAATGACTCCACCAAAAAATTGCTAGAACTGATATATGAATTCAATAAAATTGCAGGATACAAAATCAATGTACAGAAATCTGATGCATTCCTATACATCAATAATGATGCAGCAGAAAGTGAAATCAAGGAATTGATCCCATTTACAATTGCACCCAAAACCATAAGATACCTTGGAATAAACCTAACCAAAGAGGCGAAAGATCTGTACTGTGACAACTAAAAAACACTGATGAAAGAAATTGAAGAGGACACAAAGAAATGGAAAAGCATTCCATACTCATGGATTAGAAGAGCATATACTGTTAAAATATCTACTACCCAAAGTAATCTACACATTCAATGCAGTCCCTATAGAAATACCATCAGCATTTTTCACGGAGCTAGAGCAAACCATCTTAAAATTTGTATGGAACCACAAAAGACCCTGAATAGCCAAAGCAATCTTGAAAAAGAAAGGAAAGCTGAAGTCATCACAATTCTGGAATTCAAGGTATATTACAAAGATCTACTCATCAAAACAGTAGGGTACTGGCACAAAAACTAACACATAGACAAATGGAAAAAAAATAGAAAACCCAGAAATGGACCGACAACTATATGGCCAACTAAACTGCAACAAAGCAGGATAGAATATCCGATGGAAAAATAAAAGAGTCTCCTCAAAAAATAGTGCTGGAAAAACTGGAGAGCCACATGCAGAAGAATGAAACAACCATTCTCTTACACCATACACAAAAATAAACTCAAAATGGATGAAAGACCTAAATGTGAGAGAGGAAAACATCAGAATCTTAGAGGAGAACATAGGCAGCAAATGCGTTTATTTATTTATTTATTTATTATTTTATTTTTTAAATTTTTTCCTTACATTCAGATACATATTTTTATTATGTTCAGTTAGCCACTGTATAGTACATAATTACTTTTTGATGTAGTGTTCAATGATTCATTAGTTAAGTATAACACCCAGTGCTCATCACAGCATGTGCCCACCTCAATACCATCACCCTGTTACCTCCTGTCCCCCCTCCTTCCTTCTGAAACCCCCAGATTGTTTCTTGGAGTCCATAGTCTCTCATGGTTCATCTTCATCTCTGATTTCCCCCCTTTTGGATTACCCTCCCTTCTCCTATTGTCCTCCATGCTATTGCTTATGTTCCACATATGCGTGAAACAATATGATAATTATCTTTCTCTGCTTGACTTACTTCACTTAACAAAACTGGCAGCCAACTCTTTGAAATCAGCTGAGAAACTCCTTAATAGACACATCACTGGAGACAAGGGAACCAAAAGCAAAAATGAACTATTGGGACTTCATCAAGATAAAAATCTTCTGCACAGCATAGGAAACAATAAAAACCAAAGGCAATGTATTAAATAAGAGAATATATTTGCAAATGACATATCTGATAAAGGGTTAGTATCCAAAATCTATAAAGAACTTATCAAAATCAACACCCAAAAAACAAATAATCCAGTTAAGAAATGGGCAGAAGACATGAATAGACATTTTTCCAAAGAAGACATCCAGATGGCTAACAGACACATGGAAAGTTGCTCAACAACACTCATCAACAGGGAAATAGAAATCAAAACCATGATGAGGGGCACCTGGTTGGCTCAGTCGGTTAAGCATCCAACTCTTGATTTTGACTCAGGTCATGATCTCTGGGTCATGAGATTGAGCCCTGCATAGGGCTCCATGCTCAGTGAGAAGTCTGCTCAAGATTCTCTCTCTCCCTCTCCCTCTCCCTCTGCCCCTCCCCACCTTTCTCTCTCTCTCTCAAATAAGTAAATAAATTAAAAAAAAAACACAATGAAAAACCAATGACGTTGGACCTTGGCTAACTGAATTAAAACACACACACACACACACACACACACACACACACACAATGAGATACCACCTCATACCTGTCAGAATGGTTAAAATGAACAATACAGGAAACAACAGATGTTGGCAAGGACTCAGAGAAAAGGGAACCTCATGCACTGTTGGTGGGAATGCAAACTGTTGCTGCCACTGTTGAAAACACTATAGAGATTCCACAAAAAGTTAAAAAAAGAACTACTGTTTGGTTCATTTGTATATTGTATACCTCTGTTGATGTTCTCATTTTGTTCATATATAATTTTCCTGATTTTACTTGGTTGTCTGTCCAGGTTGTCCATTAGCTTATTTAATATAAACATAAGACAGTTGATTAAAATTCTTTGTGGAGGGGCACCTGGGTGGCGTCTGCCTTCAGCTCAGGTCCTGACCCTGGGATCCTAGGATCAAGTCCAGCATTGGGCTCCCTGCTCAGTGGGGAGTCTGCTTCTCCCTCTCACTCTGCTGCTCTCTCTCTCAAATAAATAAATAAGGCTGGGTGATGGACATTGGGGAGGGTATGTACTATGGTGAGCGCTGTGAATTGTGTGAGACTGATGAATCACAGACCTGTACCCCTGAAACAAATAATATATGTTAATAAAAAATTTAAAAATAATATTTTTAAAAAATTCTTTGTTGAGTGAGTCTAAAGCCTGGATTTCTTTAGGGTCCATTTTTAAAGATTTATCTTATGTTCAAATGACATATGTTACCATGTATCTTTCCATGGCTTGCAAGATTTTGTTGAAAATCTGGCATTTGAAAAAGTCACCTTTTCCAGGATTTGTAGACAGGCTCCATACTGGAGAAGACCTTCATCAATTACCCTACCATGAAGGCTCAAGTTTTTTTCAGGACTTTTCTGAGGTCATGTCTTTCCTGAGCCTCTATATGTGGTTTCATACAATTCCTCGGCATATGCAGCTACTTTTAAATTCCTCAATTTCCCTAAGAATCTCACCTTTGCTTCTTCTTGGAAATTTGTCTGTTCTATTGTATTCTGGTGCCTTTAGTTTTTTTTTTTTTTTTTTAGATTTTATTTATTTATTTATTTATTTATTTATTTATTTATTTTAGGGAGAGAAAGCAGGGGGAGGGGCAAAAGGAGGGAGAGAATCTCAAGTAGACTGCGCTGAGCATGGAGCCTGACACTGGGCTCAATCTCATGACCCTGAGGTCATGACCTGAACCAAAACCAAGTCAGACACTTAACTGACTGAGACACTCAGGTGTCCCTCCTGTGCCTTTAATCTTTTGACCCTGGACACCTGTATATCTGCATATCCCCTGAAGTTCTCACTCAATACTGTTTTTGGTGGCCTCTAACATAATATGCAAACTAAACCACTATCCCTCTCAGTGCTCCTTGCCAGGCAAGACAGAAAGCAATTTCTCAGGCTACAGTAACAGACAAGCCAGAACATTACAAGTACATTTTATCCATTTCTTTCTGTCCTGAGGAAGAAACAGGAAATTGGGCAGCTCACTCCCAACTGTGTGTACACTGTGATAGAAAGAAGGTAATGTAAGAAGGGAGCAAAAGTGCCAGAAAACTCCCTATAGTGTATTTTTCTTAGTTGGATGTTTGCTTGGTTGTTGCAGCTTCTTAAGTAGTTTCTAGGGTTCCCACAAAACAAATTTGGACTGCATGTTATTATTTGGTGTTTCCATGGGGAAACAAGGGCCTCAAAGCTTTCTATTCTGTCATCTTGCTGACATGACTCTTTCAGTTTTTGTCTAGTAAGCCTTATGTCTGAGTTCCCTGGGTATGGTTTCTGTCCGTTTATTTTGTTCTTTGAAATGGACCATAATTTGCAGGGATTTTATATGCCTTGTAATTTTTTGTGTGAAAATTAGACATTTCACTATTATAATGTAGTAACTCTAAAGGTCAAATTTCCCCACTTCCCCAAGGTTTGTTAAATTTCTTGATTGTTGCACACTGAAATAGTCCATTTTCAGAGATTTTCCAAACTATTTTGCAAAGACTATTCATCATTTTTGATCACTGAGGTATATTCCTTTAGCTTGGGTTCAGCTAAGGTTTAGACAAATACTTCCTTAAATGGTAAAAGCTGAAAACAAACAAACAAATAAAAAACACACAAAGCTAAAGAGAAATGCCACCTCTCTCTATTTTTTGTTGTTTCTTCATTTATTGGTCCCTACTGGGGCAATTCTTCACAACCTCACTAGGTTTATTCTTACTTGAAGGATCAAGTGAAAATTTAATTTTTAAAGGACATTTTAGGACCTGTTTTTACTGGGTATTTACATGGCTTGCCTATTGAATGTCCTAATTTCCCAAATAGTCTTACCCTACCTTTTCCTCCAGACATAAGATGGTCTATTGTATATCTCCACCCATAATCTCTTACCCCCAACATCTTTAGATTTGTAGTCCACCCTGCAGCTTGTATAAGCAGTAACTAGTCATTTTCATACCTGTTTTCTGAGTTATTTGAAACAGAGATAAACACTTGCATCATTACTTCAGGTATCCCATACACAGGGTAAAATAGACATATACAATAATTTTAAAATAAGGTTTTCTCTGCTTCTATCTGTTCAGCGGAGGAAACTGGAAAACAAGCTGCTCAAAACCAATATTAAAATTGTGCTGGGGAGAGGTTAGAGCAAGTGTGACTAAAATGCTACATAATTTTCTGTTTTGAAGATGGGTTTTTCTTGATTTGAAGTTTCTTCCTTGATTAGGAATTGTTGTAAATTTACTTTTATCCAAAGCAAATACAAAGTTGATTCAGACAATTTCTGGTAGTTTTTTTCAGTGTCTCTGTGGGAGAATGAGAATTTGGAGATTCCTACTCTACATATTGCTGACATCAAACTAATTTTCCCCTTTTTTCTTTTTTTCATTTTTAAAAAGGACATTTCTTTTATTTATTTATTTATTTATTTATTTTTAAAGATTTTATTTATTCATTTGACGAGAGAGACAGTGAGAGAGGGAACACAAGCAGGGGGAGTGGGAGAGGGAGAAGCAGGCTTCCCGCCGAACAGGGAGCCCGATGTGGGGCTCAATCCCAGGACCCCGGGACCATGACCTGAGCCGAAGGCAGACGCTTAACGACTGAGCCACCCAGGCGCCCCAAAAGGACATTTCTTTTAAAAATATGTTTAATTGTGGTAAAAATATATAACATTAATTGACCATAGAGTTGAGAGACCATTTCTGGGTTCTCTATGCTGTTCCATTGATCTATGTTTCTGTTTTTGTGCCAGTACAATACTGTCTTGATGATTGCAAATTGTAATACACCTTGATGTCCAGAATTGCGATGCATCCAGCTTTGGTTTTCTTTTTCTTTTTTTTTTTCTTTTCTTAAAATTTAAATTCAATTAGCCAACATATAGTACGTTAGTTTCATACGTAGTGTTCATAATTCATCAGTTGCATATAACCCCCAGTGTTCATCACATCATGTACCCTCCTTAATGACCATTACCCAATTACCCCATCCCACCATGAACCTCCCCTCCAGAAAACCTCAGTTTGTTTCTTATACTTAAGAGTCTCTCATGGTTTGCCTCCCTCTCTGATTCCTTCCCATTCAGTTTTCCCTCCCTTCCCCTATGATCCTCTGTGCTATTTCTTACATTCTACATATGAGTAAAACCAGGTGAAAACTGTCTTTCTCTGATTTATTTATTTCGCTCAGGATAATACACTCCAGTTCCATCCATACCAACGTAAATGGTAAGTATTTATTCTTTCTGATTGCTAATATTCCAATGCGTGTATATATATATATATATATATATATATATATATATATATATATCTCACATCTTCTTTATTCACTCATCTGTCTCAACTCTTTCTAAAGTTTGGCTATTGTTGACATTGCTGCTATGAACATTGGGGTGCAGGTGTCCCTTCAGATCACTACATTTGTGTCTTTGGGGTAAATGCCTAGTATTGCAAATGCTGGGTCATAAGGTACCTCTATTTTTAATTTCTTAAGGAAACTCCATAGCTTTCTCCAGAGTAGCAGTACCAGCTTGCATTCCCACCAACAGCATAAGAGGGTTCCTATTTCTCTCCATCCTCACCAACATTGTTTCCTGTCTTGTTAATTTTAGCCATTCTGACTGGTGTGAGGTGGTATCTCATTGTGGTTTTGATTTGTATTATCCTTTTTTTTTTTTTTTTAAGATTTTATTTATTTATTTGACAGAGAGAGAGACAGCGAGAGCAGGAACACAAGCAGGGGGAGTGGGAGAGGGAGAAGCAGGCTTCCTGCCGAGCAGGGAGCCCGATGTGGGACTCGATCCCAGGACCCCGGGATCATGACCTGAGCCGAAGGCAGACGCTTAACGACTGAGCCACCCAGGCGCCCTGATTTGTATTATCCTGATGGCAAGTGATGTGGAGTACTTTTTCTTGTGTCTGTTGGCCATTTGTATGTCTTCTGGAGAAATGTCTGTTAATGTCTTCTACCCATTTATGGACTGGATTGTTTTTTGGGTGTTGAGTTTGAAAAGTTCTTTATAGATCTTGAATACCAGCCCTTTATCTGTACTGTCATTTGCAAATATCTTCTCCCATTCCATAGGTTGCCTTTTAGTTTTGTTGACTGTTTCTTTGCTGTGCAAAAGCTTTTTATCTTGATGAAATCCCAATAGTTCACTTTTTGCTTTTGTTTCCTTTGCTGTTGGAGATGTGTCTTGAAAGAAGTTGCTGTGGCCAATGTTGAAGAGGTTGCTGCCTCTGTTCTCCTCTAGGATTTTGATGGATTCCTGTCTCATATTTAGGTCTTTCATCCATTTTTAGTTTATTTTTTGTGTATGGTGTAAGAAAATGGTCCAGTTTCATTCTTCTGCATGTAGCTGTCCAATTTTCCCAACACCATTATTGAAGAGACTGTCCTTCTTCCATTGGATATTCTTTCCTGCTTTGTTGAACACTAGTTAACCATAGAGTTGAGGGTCCATTTCTGGATTTTCTATTCTGTTCCAATGATTTATGTGTCTCTTTTTGTGCCAGTACCAAGCTGTCTTGATGATTCCAGCTTTGTAATATAGCTTGGAGTCAGGCATTGTGATGCCACCAGCTTTGGTTTTCTTTTTCAACATTCCTCTGGCAATTCGAAGTCTTTTCTGGTTCCATACAAATTTTAGGATTGTTTGTTCTAGCTCTGTAAAAAATATCGATGGCATTTTGAAAGGGATTGCATTAAATGTATAGATTGCTCTGGGTAGCATCAAAATTTTCACAATATTTGTTTTTCCAGTCCATGAGTATGGGATATTTTTTCCATTTCTTAGTGTCTTCCTCAATTTCTTTCATAAGTGTTCTACAATTTTCAGAATACAGATCTTTTACCTCTTTGCTTAGGTTTGTTCTTAGGTATCTTATGGTTTTTGGTGCAATTGTAGATGGGATTGATTCCTTAATATCTCTTTCTTCAATCTCAGTGTATAGAAATGTAAATGATTTCTATGCATTTATTTTATATCCTGCCACGTTGCTGAATTCCTGTATGAGTTCTAGCAATTTTGGGGTGGAGTCTTTTGGGCTTTCCATGTAAAGTATCATGTCATCTGCAAAGAGAGAGAGCTTGATTCTTCTTTGACAGTTTGAATGCCTTTTATTTCTTTTTGTTGTCTGCTTGCTGAGGCTAGGACTTCTAGTACTATGTTGAACAACAGTGGTGAATGGGCATCCCATGCATGTTCCTGACTAGGAGAAAAGTTCTCAGGTTTTCCCCATTTTTGTAGATGGTTTTTATGATATTGAGGTATGTTCCCTCTATCCCTACACTGTGTAGAGTTTTAATCAAGAATAGGGGCTGTATTTTGTCAAATGTGTTTTCAGCATCAATTGAGAGGATCATATGGTTTTCGTCCTTTCTATTATTAATGTGATATATGACGATTGATTTGAGAATGTTGAATCACACTTACAGCCCAGGAATACATCCCACTTGGATGTGGTGAGGATTCCTTTTAATATACTGTTGGATCCTATTAGCTAGTATCATGGTGAGAATTTCTGCATCCATGTTCATCAGGGATATTGATCTATAATTCTGCTTTTTGGTGGGATGATTTTGGGATTAAGATAAGGCTGGCCTAATAGAACGAGTTTTAAAGTTTAGCTTCTCTTTCTTTCTTTCTTTCTTTCTTCTTCTTCTTTCTTTCTTTCTTTCTTTCTTTCTTTCTTTCTTTCTTTCTTTCGTTCTTTCTTTGTTTCTTTCTTTCCTTTCTCCTTTTTTTGGTGGAAGAAATTATTTAACTGAGCCTTTACCTGTTACAATTGTGGAAAACATTCACTCACAAAAGTATTTAATTTTAACAGTAGTTTTTTTCTTGTTTGTGATTTTTTGGGATTGTCAAGTAACTCATACTGAAATTGACTCAGTATAACTTATTTAAACTTTTCAACTGAAGAGGCAGTAGTAGATTACATTAGGGTTTTAAAAAAAGATTTGGCTAAGAATATTTTTTTCTTCCTTACAGTTTCCAGCTTCCTTTTTATTTTTTATTTATTTATTTATTTTTGTTTCCCCTTTCTATTTTTTGAAACAGCTTCAGAAGAGTAGGTATTATTTCTTCTTTAAATGTTTGGTAGAGGAAGGGAGGAAAGATGGCAGAGGGGTAGGGGACCCTATTTCAACTGGTCCCTGGAATTGCGCTGGATATCTACCAGACCACTCTGAGCACCCACAAAACCAGCCTGAGATGTAAGAAGATCTGGATCTCTACAAACAGAATATCACAGATGGTTGGTTTCGAGGTACAAAGCGGGGAGAATAAACATTGTTAAAATGTCTATGCTACCCAGAGCAATCTATACCTTCAATGCCATCCTGATCAAAATTCCAATGACATTTTTCAAAGTGCTGGAGCAAACAATCCTAAAATTTGTATGGAATCAGAAAAGACCCTGAATCGCCAAGGAAATGTTGAAAAAGAAAAACAAAGCTGGGGGCATCACGTTGCCCGATTTCAAGCTATATTACAAAGCTGTGATCACCAAGACAGCATGGTACTGGAACAAAAACAGACATATAGACCAATGGAACAGAATAGAGAACCCAGATATGGACCCTCAACTCTATGGTCAAATAACCTTCAACAAAGCAGGAATAAACATGCAATGGAAAAAAGACAGTCTCTTCAATAAATGGTGCTGGGAAAATTGGACAGCCACAGGTAGGAGAATGAAACTCGACCATTCTCTAACACCATTCACAAAGATAAACTCAAAGCGGATGAAAGACCTCAATGTGAGACAGGAATCCTTCAAAATCCTAGAGGAGAACATAGGCAGTAACCTCTTTGACATCACCCACAGCAACTTCTTTCAAGATACATCTCCAAAAGCTGGTGAAACAAAACAAAAATGAACTTTTGGGACTTCACCAAGATAAAAAGCTTCTGCAAAGCAAAGGAAACAGTCAACAAAACAAAGAGGCAACCCACAGAGGGGAGAAGATATTTGCAAATGACACTACAGATAAAGGGCTGGTATCCAAGATCTATAAAGAACTTCTCAAACTCAACACCCAAAAAACAAAGAACCAAGTCAAAAAGTGGACAGAAGATATGAAAAGACACTTCTCTGAAGAAGACATACAAATGGCCTACAGACACATGAAAAAATGTTCATCATCATTAGCCATCAGGGAAATCCAAATCAAAACCATATTGAGATACCACCTTACACCAGTTAGAATGGCAAAAATGGACAGGGAAAGAAACAACAAACGTTGGAGAGGTGTGGAGAAAGGGGAACCCTCTTGCACTGTTGGTGGGAAAGCAAGTTGGTAGAGCCACTTTGGAAAACAGTGTGGAGGTTCCTCAAAAATTTAAAAATAGAGCTACCCTATGACCCAGCAATTGCACTCTTGGGTATTTACGCCAATGACACAGATGTAATGAAAAGAAGGGCCATATGCACTCCAATGTTCCTAGCAGCAATGTCCACAATAGCCAAACAGTGGAAAGAACCGAGATGCCCTTCAACAGATGAATGGATAAAGAAGATGTGGTCCATATGTATAGTGGAATATTACTCAGCCATCAGAAAAGATGAATACCCAACTTTTACATCAACATGGATGGGACTGGAGGAGATTATGTTAAGTGAAATAAGTCAAGCAGAGAAAGTCAATTATCATATGGTTTCACTTATTTGTGGAACATAAGGAATAACATGGAGGACATTAGGAAAAGGAAGGGGAAAATGCGGGGGGATTGGAGGGAGAGATGAACCATGAGAGACTATGGGCTCTGAGAAACAAACAGGGTTTTAGAGGGGAGGGGGGAGGTGGGATTGTTTAGCCCAGTGGTGGGTATTAAGGAGGTCATGTACTGCATGGAGCACTGGGTGTTATACGGAAACAATGGACTGTGGATCACCACATCAAAAACCAATGATGTATTGTGTGGTGACTAACATAACATAATAAAATTAAAAAGTAAATAAATAAAAAATAAAAATAAATAAATAAATATTTGGTAGAATTGCCCTGAGAAGCCACCCGGCCCTGGATTCTTGTTTGTTGGGAGAATTTTGTTTACTGTTTCAATTTCCTTGCAGGCTATGGGTCTGTTAATGTGTTCTATTTCTTCCTGTTTCAGTTTTGGTAGCTTGTTAGTTTCCAGGGATACATCCATTTCTTCCATATTGCCTAATTTGTTGGCATGTAGTTGCCCATAATATGTTATTAATATTGTTTGTATTTCCTTGGTGTTACTCCTGATATCTCTCTTTCATTCATGATTTTATTAATATGGGTCCTTTCTCTTTCTTTTGGATAATTCTGGCTAAGAATTTATCAATCATATTAATTCATTCAAAAAACCGGCTTCTAGTTTCATTGTTCTGTTGTATTGTTCTTTTAGTTTTGATTTCATTAATTTCTGCTCTAACCTTTATTATTTCTCTTCTCCTGCTTGGTTTGCTCTTCTTTCTCCAACTGTTTTGGTTTAAAGTTAGCTTGTGCATTTAAGACTTCTCTAACTTTTTGAGAGGGACTTGTATTACTATGTATTTCCCTCTTAGAACTGCCTTTGTTTTATCCCAAACAGTTGTGTCTTCATTTTCATTCGTTTCCCTGAATTATTATTTTTTTTTAATTTCCTGTTGACCTATTCATTCTTTAGTAGGATGTTCTTTAACTTCCAAGTGTTTAAGTTCTTTCCATCTTTCCCGTGATTGAGTTCCAGTTTCAAAGCATTGTGGTCTGAAAATATGCAGGGAATAAGCCCAATGTTTTTATACCTGTTAAGAACTGATTTGTGACCCAGTATGTGATCTATTCTGGAGAATGTTCCATGTGCACTCAAGAAGAATTGTTTTTGTTGTTTTGTTGTTTTTGTTGTTTTAGGATCGAATGATCTGTATATATGTGTGAAGTCCATCTGGTCCAGGTTGTCATTCAAAGCCCTTGTTTCCTTGATGATCTTCTGCTTAGATGATCTGTCCATTGTTGTGAGTGGGGTGCTGAAAGCCCCTACACTTATTGTATTGTTATCATTGTGTTTCTTTAACTTGGTTATTAATTGGTTTATATACTTGCCTGCTCCCAAGTTAGGTGCATAAATCTTTATAATTGTTAGAACTTCTTGTTGATTGACCATTTTAGTATGATATAGCATCCCTCTTTATCCCTTACTAGTGTCTTTTTTTTAAATCTAATTTTTCTGATAAAAGGATTGTTACCCCAGCATTTTTAGATGTCCATTAGCATGATAAATGGTTCTCCACATCCTCACTTTCAATCTAGATGTGTCCTTAGGTATAAAATGAGACTCTTGAGTTGCAAAGTTGCAAAGTGACAAAAGGATGCTTGCAGGTCCCCATGACTCCCCTGGAAGAAATGCAGCCAGCGGGAGCTGCACAATTCAGCAGTTAGGTACACAAAGAGCCTGTGCCCATGACTGGGCAACAGCTCTCAGGGCCGTGTGACCCCTGAAGGACACTGTAGCAGCACCCAGAGTGACCTAGGAGCTGCAGAAGAGGGTGCATGTGTAAACCCATGGCCGCTAACGATTGCAAAGTCACAAAGAACAGAGATACTCAGAGGTCCCCATGTGGTGGGCACGAATTGCACGAGTCTGTGCAGTTTGGTTTGTGCAGAGGTGGAATTGATTTGATCTGGGGGATTTGTTGGGGGGGGTATGACATTGCTGCTCTGGGCCAGAGATAGACAACCAGCTCACATTAAGGCCATCCCACTGACAAGGGGTGGGGAAACTCCAACCAGGCAAAGATGCCTGAGAAACCAAGCACCATAGCCCTCACCTAGAAGACAGACTGGAAGAACAGGTGAATGATAAGCTTATTTCCCACAGGACTGTAAAACTCCAGTGCCAGGAGAAAATAATATAGGGAGCTCCATGTGTTCCCTCAAAACATATTTATACTTCAGGCTAAAATTTTACATTTCGTTTTAATTTTTTTTCTTATTCTTTTTTTTTTTTACCCTGTTCCCATTTCAAATAGATTCTTATTTCCCACCTTATGTTTTTAAGTTGCTTCTTAACTTTTATTCTTTTCACATATATGTTTTATTGATATATGCCCCATACTAGCCCATTTTTCACTCTATTTAATTTTATCTTATGTTCTTTGCAATTTTGGAATATAATGTCTTCTAACATAAAGAAGAAAAATCAAGCAGGAACAGGTAGATCGCCCTGCTTTGTACATCCTGAGAGATTATAATCTCTCTCCCACCACCCCCTGTTTTTTTTTTCTTTAAAATTTTTTTTAAACCATCTTGGCTTTGGTTATGTATCTGTGGTAGCTTTCAACCACTCTGGATTTTTTCTAAGGTGCATTTTGCTTGGGTCATGGTTGGTATTTTGGACTCTGTCCATTCGTTCACATCCCTCAACAAAATGACAAGGAGGAGGAACTCCCAACAAAGAAAAGAACAAGAGACAATGTCCTCTGCCACAGAACTAATGGCTATGGATATAAGCAAGATGTCAGAGATAGAATTCAGGATAGCAAGCATGAAATCAATAGCTACGCTTGAAAAATGCATTAGTGACAATATAGAATCTCTAAGGGCAGAAATGAGATCTAATCAGGCTGAACATAAAATGTTATGAATAAGATGCAGTCAAAACTGGATATTCTAACAGCCTGGGTAGATGAGGCAGAAGAGCAAATTAGGGATCTACAAGATAAGCTGATAGAAAGGAAGGAAGTTGAAGAAGATAGGATAGGCAGCTAGTAGCACATGAAAATTGAGTTAGAGAGATAAACGACACCATGAAACTTCCGAATGTCAGAATTACTGGGATCCCCAAGGGGGTGGAGAAAGATAGAGGACTAGAAGGTATATTTGAGCAAATCATAGCTGAGAACTTCCCCTATCTGGAGAAGGAAATAAGCATTTGAGTACAGGAAGCAGAAAGGACCCATTACAAAACTAATAAAAATAGATCAACACCCCAACATATAAAGTGAAGTTGCAAATATTAGAGCCAATGAAGCTATCTTGAGAGTAGCCAGGGTGAAGAGATGTTTTTAATGTACAAAGGGAGGAATATCAGAATAATATCAGACCTATCCACACAGACCTGGCAAGCCAGAAAGGGCTGGCAAGACATACTCAGGGTACTAAATGAAAAGAGAAAAAAAAAAAAAAGGAAAAAGAAAAGAACATGCAGCCAAGAATACTTTATGTAGCAAAGCTGTTATTCAGAATGGACAGAGAGATAAAGAGCTTCCAGGACAGACAGAAACTGAAAGAATATGTGACCAACAAGCCAGCCCCAGCCCTGCAAGAAATATTAATGGGGATAATGTAAGCGAAGAGAACCCCCAAGAGTGATAGAGACCAGAAATTAACAGACACAATCTATAGAAACACGGACTTTATAGGCAATACAATGGCACTAAATTCTTATCTTTCAATAGTTATTCTAAATGTAAATGGGCTGAATGCTCCCATCAAAAGACACATCAGATTGAATGAAACAAAACAAAACAAAACAAAACAAAACAAAACAAAATAAAACAGGACCCATCCATATGCTGTCTACAAGAGACTCATTCTCATTTTGAACCTAAAAACACCTCCAGATTGAAAGTGAAGGAATGGAGAACCATTTATGGCAACTGACCTCAAAAGAAAACCAAGGTAGCAATTCTCATATCATACAAATTAGATTTTAAACCAGAGACTGTAGTAAGAGATGTAGAGGGACACTATGTTATATTTAAAGGGTCTATCCAAGGAAAAGATCTAATAATTTTAAGTATCTATGCCCCCAAAATGGAAGCAGCCAACTACATAAGCCAAGTAATAAAACTAATAAAAAATCATATTGATAATACATTAATAGTGGAAGACTTCAACACTCCACTCACAACAATAGACAGATCATCTAAGCATATAAACAATGAAATAAGAGCTTTGAATGACACATTGGATCAAATGGACTTCGTTGATATATACAGAACTTTCCACCCTAAAATAAAAGAATACTCATTCTTCTCGAGTGCACAGGGAACTTTCTCCAGAATAGACCACATACTGGGTCACAAATCAGGTCTCCACTGATACCAAAAGATTGAGATTATTCCCTGCATGTTATCAACCACAATGCTTTGAAACTGGAACTCAATCACACAAAAAGATTTGGAAGGAATTGAAACACTTGGAAGCTAAATATCATCCTGCTAAAGAATGAATGGGTCAACAAGAAAATTCAAGAACTTAAACAATTCATGGAAACTAATGAGAATTGAAACACATTGGTCCAAACCTATGGAATACTGCAAAGGCAGTCCTAAGGGGGAAATATATAGCCATCAAAGCCTCTCTCAAAAAAGTACAAAAGTCCCAAATGCACAAGCTAATCTTACACCTAAAACACCTGGAGAAAAACAGCAAATAAAACCTAAACCAAACATGAGAAGAGAAATAATAAGGATTAGAGCAGAGATCAATGAAATACAAACCAGAAAAACAATAGAACATGTCAACGAAACTAGAAGATGGTTGTTTGAAAGAATCAATAAGATCGATAAACCTCTGGCCAGACTTATCCAAAAGAAAAAGGAAATGGCACAAATCAATAAAACAATGATTGAAAGGAAGAGATCATGTCTAACAACAATGAAATAAAAAAAATTATTAGGAATTATAACCAGCAACTATATGCTGACAAATTGAGCAACCTGGAAATAAATGGTTGCCTTCCTGGAAGCTTATAAAATACCAAGACTTAAGCGGGAAGAAATAGACAATCTGAATAAGCCAATAACCAGTAACGAAATTGAAGCAGGAATCAAAAACCTCCCAAAAAACAAGAGTCCAGGGCCAGATGGCTTCTGAGGGGAACTTTACCAAACATTTAAAGAAAATAACACGTATTCTACTGAAGCTGTTTCAAAAAATAGAAACAGAAGGAAAACATCCAAACTCGTTCTATGAGGCCAGCATTATCCTGATCCCAAAACCAGACAAAAACCTGATCAAAAAGGAGAATTAGAGACCAATATCTCTGATGAACATGGATGCCAAAATACACAACAATATCCTAGCCAATAGGAAGGAATTGTACATTAAAAGGATTATCCATCACAACCAGGTGGGATTTATTGCTGGGAGGCAAGGTGTTTCAACATTTGCAAATCAATCAATGTGATAGAACACATTAATAAAAGAAAAGAAAAGAACTGTATGATCCTCTCAATTGATGCAGAAAAAGCATTTGACAAAATACAGCATCCTTTCCTGATTAAAACTCTTCATAGTGTAGGGATAGTGGGAACATACCTCAATATAATAAAAGCCATCTATGAAATGACCACAGCAATTATCACTCTCAATGGGGATAAGCTGAGAGCTTTTCCCTTAAGGTCAGGAAGATGACAGTGATGCCCACTCTCACCATTATTGTTCAACATAGTACTGGAAGTCCTAGCATCATTTTGTTATCAGACAACAAAAAGAAATAAAAGGCATTCATATGAGCAAAGAAGAAGTTAAACTCTCTCTCTTCATAAGTGACATGATATTTTATGTTGAAAACCGAAAAGACTCCATTCCCAAATTACTAGAACTCATATAGCAATTCAGCAACGTGGCAGGATACAAAATCAACGCACAGAAATCAGTTGCTTTTCTATAAACTAACAGTGTAACTGTAGAAAGAGAAATTAAGGAATCGATTCCATTTAAAATAGCACCAAAACCGTTCATTCTTTAGTAGGATGCTCTTTAGCCTTCATGTATTTGAGTTCTTTCCTACATTCCTCTTGTGATTGAGTTCTAGGTCCAAAAATATGCAGGGAATGATCCCAATCTTTTGGTACCAGTTGAGACCTGATTTGTGACCCAGGATATGATCTATTCTGGAGAATGTTCCATGGGCACTAGAGAAGAATGTGTATTCTGTTGCTTTGGGATGGAATGTTCTGAATATATCTGTGAAGTCCATTTGGTCCAGTGTGTCATTTAAAGCCTTTATTTCCTTGTTGATCTTTTGCTTAGATGATCTGTCCATTTCAGTGAGGGTGTGTTAATGTCCCTTACTATTATTGTGTTATTGTCGATGTGTTTCTTTGATTTTTTTTATTAATTGGCTTATATAATTGGTTGCTTCCATGTTAGGGGCATAGATATTTACAATTGTTAGATCTTCTTGTTGGAGAGACCCTTTAAGTATGATATAGTGTCCTTCCTCATCTCTTATTATAGTCTTTGGTTTAAAATCTAATTTGCCTGATACAAGGATTGCCACTCCAGCTTTCTTTTGATGTCCATTAGCATGATAAATGGTTTTCCACCCCCTCATTTTCAATCTGGAGGTGTCTTTGGGTCTAAAATGAGTCTCTTGCAGACAGCATCTCGATGGGTCTTGTTTTTTTGTCCAATCTGATACCCTGTGTCTTTTGATTGGGGCATTTAGCCCATTTACATTCAGGGTAACTATTGAAAGATATGAATTTAGTGCCACTGTATTGCCTGTAAGGTGACTGTTACTGTATATTGTCTCTGTTCCTTTCTGGTCTATGTTACTTTTAGGTTCTTTCTTTGCTTAGAGGACCCCTTTCAGTATTTCTTGTAGGGCTGGTTTGGTGTTGGATATAGTATTCTTGGCTGCATATTTTTCTCATTCAGTGTTCTGAGTACATCATGCCAGTCCTTTCTGGCCTGCCAGGTCTCTGTGGATAGGTCTGCTGCCAATTTAATGTTTGTACTGTTGTAGGTTATAGACCTCTTGTCCCAAGCTGCTTTCAGGATTTTCTCTTTGTCTCTGAGAATTGAGTTTTACTATTAGATGTCAGGGTGTTGACATATTTTTTTTTTTTGATTTTGAGGGGGGTTCTCTGTGCCTTCTGGATTTTGATGCCTGTTTCCTTCCCCAAATTAGGGAAGTTCTCTGCTATAATTTGCTCCAATATACCTTCTGCCCCTCTCTCTCTTTCTTCTTCTTCTGGGATCCCAATTATTCTAATGTTGTTTCACTTTGTGGTATCACTTATTTCTCAAATTCCCAGCTCCTGATCCAGTAGTTGTTTATCTCTTTTTCTCAGCTTCTTTATTCTCCATAATTTAGTCTTCTATATTATTAATTCTCTCTTCTGCCTCATTTATCCTAGCAGTTAGAGCCTCCATTTTTGATTGCACCTAATTAATAGCCTTTTGGATTTCGACTTGGTTAGATTTTATTTCTCCAGAAAGGGATTCTGTAGTATCTTCTATGCTTTTTTCAAGCCCAGCTAGTATCTTTATAATCTTCTTTCTGAACTCTAGTTCTGACATCTTACTTATGTCTGTATTAATTAGGTCCCTGGCAGTCAGTACTGCCTCTTGTTCTTTTATTTGAGTGAATTTTTCCATTTTGTCATTTTGTCCAGAGAAGAATAGATGAATGAGAGATCAAAATGCTAAAAGGGTAACAACAACCCCCAAAATATATACACTAAACAAATCAGAAGAGACCCGAAACCTTCCAGAAAGTGGTCGCTTTTCTGTTCATAGAATTGCTACTATTCTTTTCTTCCATATCCTGTTGAGTTTGTAGGTATTCAGAGTGGTTTGATAACTCTCTAGCTGAATTCCTGGTACCAGACGAAATTTAGGTCTCCTATTCCTCTGCCATCTTGCTCCTCCTCCTCTCTTTTCTTTTTCAACAGTTCTTTGGCTCTTCGGGGTCTTTTGTTGTTCCATACAAATTTTAGAGTTGTTAGTTCCAGCTCTGTGAAAAATGCTGTTGGTGTTTTGGTAAGGATTTCATTGAATGTATAGATCGCTTTGGGGAGTACACACATTTTAACAGTATTTGTTCTTCCAGTCCATGAACATGGAATATTTCTCCATATATTTGTCTTCTTCAATTTCTTTTGTATGTTTTCTATAGTTTCCAAAGTACAGATCTTTCACCTCTTTGGCTAGGTTTATTCCTAGGTATTTTATGGTTTTGGTGCAATTGTAAATGAGATTAATTCCTTGATTTCTCTTTCTGTTGCTTCATTATTGGTATATAGAAATGCAACAGACTTCTGTGCATTGATGTTATATCCTCTGACTTTGTGGAATTCCTGTGTCAGTTCTAGCAATTTTTTGGTGGAGTCTTTTGTGTTTTCTACGTAGAATATCATGTCATCTGCAAATAATGAATGTTTGATTTCTTCCTTGCCAAATCTGGACACATATTCTTTCTTTCTTTCCTTTTTTTTTTTTTTTTTTGTCTGATTGCAGAGGCTAGGATTTCCAGTATTAGGTTGAACAACCATTGTGAGAGTGAACATGCCTGACATGTTCCTGACCATAGTGGAAAAGCTCTCAGTTTTTCCCCATTGAGGATGATATTAGCTGGGGGTCTTTCATACATGGCTTTTATGATGTTGATGTATGTTCCTTCTATCCTTACTTTCTTGAGACTTTTTTTTTTTTTATCAAGAAATCATGGTGTATTTTGTCAAATGCTTTTTCTACATCTATTGAGAGGATCAGATTGTTCTTTTCCTTCTTTTTATTACTGTGGTGTATCACATTTATTGATTTGCTGATGTTGAACCAACCTTGCAGCCCAGGAATAAATCCCATTTGGTCAGGGTGAATAATCCTTTTAGTGTACTTTTGGATCCAATCAGCTAGTATCTTGTTGAGAATTTTGGTATCCATATTCATCACAGATATTGGTCTGTAATTCTCCTTTTAGTGGGGGTCTTTGTGTGGTTTTGGGATCAGTGTAATGCTGGCCTTATAGAATGAGTTTGGAAATTTTGCTTCCATTTCTATTTTTTGGAACAGTTTGAGAAGCATAGATATTAATTATTTAAATGTCTGGTAGAATTCCCCTGGGACGCAATCCAACCTTGGATTCTTGTTTGTTGGGAGATTTTTGATTACTGATTCAATTTTTTTGCTGGTTATGGTTCTGTTCAGGTTTTCTATTTCTTCTTATTTCAGTTTTGGTAATTTCTATGCTTCTAGGAATTTATCCATTTCTTCCAGATTGCCCAATTTTTTGGCATGTAATTGCTTATAATATTTTCTTATACTTGTTTGTATTTCTGTGGTTTTGGTTTTTATATTGCCTCTTTCACTCATAATTTTATCTTTTGGATCATTTTTCTTTTCTTTTGGTAATTCCCAATAAGTTTTTATCAGTTATTTTTTAAAGATTGAGCCACCCAGGTGCCCCAGGGGTTTATCAGTTTTATTAATTCTTTCAAAGAACCACTTCCTAGATTCATTGATCTGTTCTACTGTATTTTTTTATTTCTATATCATTGATTTCTGCTCTAATCTTTATTATTTCCTTTCTTCTCCTGCATTTAGGCTTTATTTGCTCTTCTTTTTCCAGCTGCTTTAGGTGTAAGGTTACATTGTGTATTTGAAATTTTTCTTGCTTCTTGAGGAAGGCCAGTATTGTTATATACTTTCCTTTTAGGACTGCCTTTCGTGCTTCCCAAAGGTTTTGAACTGCCATGTTTTCATTTAATTTGCTTCTATGTATTTTTTAATTATTCTTTAATATAGTGGTTGACCTGTCCATTCTTTAGTGGAATGTTTTTTAACCACCATGTATTTGTGCTCCTTCCAAATTTTTTCTAGTGGTTGACTTCAAGTTTCATGTTTTTGTGATCTGAAAATATGCATGGTATGATCTCAAACTTTTTGTACTTTTTGAGTCCTGATTTGTGACCCACTATGTGATCTATTCTGGAGAATGTTCCTTGTGCACTCAAAATGAATGTGTATTCTGTTGCTTTTGGATGAATTGCTCCAAATATTTCTGTTAAGTCCATCTGGTCCAGTGAGTCATTAAAACTCTTGTTTCCTTGTATATCTTCTGCTTAGATTATCTGTCCATTGCTGTGAGTGGGGTATTAAAGTGCCCCAGTACTAATGTATTGTTATCAATGAGTTTCTTTAAGTTTCTTATTATTTGATTTATATATTTGGCTGCTCCCAATCTGGAGGCATAAATCTTTACAATTTTTAGATGTTCTTGTTGGATTGACTCCTTTATTATGATATAGCTCTTATTACAGTATTTGGTTCAAAATGTAGTGTGTCTGATATACGGATGGCTACTCCAGCTTTCTTTTGATGTCCATTAGCATGATAAATTGTTCTCCACCCCTTCACTTGCAATCTGGAGGTGACTTTGGGTCTAGAATGAGTCTCTTGTAAGCATCATATGGAATGGTCTTGTTGTTTTATTTTTTTAATCTATTCTGATACCTTATGTCTTTTGATTGGAGACTTAGTCCATTTATATTCAGAGTAATTGTTGGCAGATATGAATTTATTGTCATTGTATTACCTGTAAAGTCTCTGTTCTTATAGATTGTCTCTGTTTCTTTCTAGTCTTTGTTACTTTTGGTCTCTCTTTCTCACTCAAAGGGTCCCATTTAATATTTCTTGCAGTGTTGGTTTAGTTTTCATTAACTCCTTTAGTTGTTTTGTTTTGTTTTTGTCTTGAAAACTCTTTATCCCTCCTATTCTGAATGACAACCTTGCTGGATAAAGTATTATTGGCTGCATATTTTTTTCCCATTTAGCACATTAAATATATCTTTCCAGTCTTTTTTGGTGTGCAAGGTCTCTGTGGACAGGTCTGCTTCTATCCTTATGTGTCTACCCTTGTAAGTTAAGTTTTTTCGCTAGTTGTTTTCAGCATTCTATCTTCATCTTTGTATTTTGGTTTCACTGTGATATGTCTTGGTGTTAGTCTGTTTTTGTTGATATTGAAGAGTGTTCTCTATGCTTCTTGGAGTTGAATGCCTATTTCCTCCCTCAGATTAAAGAAGTTCTCAGCTCTAATTTATTCAAATATGTCTTCTGCTCCCTTTCCTGCTCTTCTTCTGATACTCCAATAAAACGGATATTATTTCATTTTTGGAATCGCTGAGTTCCCTAAGTCTACCTTGGTGATCTAATAGGTTTCCTTCCCTCTTCAGCTTCATTGTTTTCCATACTTTTATCTTTTATACCAAGTGTTCTCTCCTCTGCTTCTTCAGTCCTCATTGTGGTTATATCCATTCTGTTTTGTATCTCAGTTACAGCTTTCTTTGTTTTTCAGCCTGACTAGTTTTTAGGCCTTTTATCTCTGCAGCAAGGGTTTTTCTGTGTCTTCTAAGGTTTTTAAGTCCAGCTTGTAGTCTTATGACCATTAATCTAAATTCTTGTTCAGATATATTACTTATATCTGTTTTGAGCAAGTCTGGCTGTGATATATTCCTGACCTTTCTTTTGGGGAGAAGTACTCCTTCTTGTCATTTTGGCTGAGTTTCTGTCTTTTGCATGTTCTGAGAGCTTGTTGTATTTCCTGCACCTCAGTGTAATTCTGTATTACAAAGAGGTCATACAATTTCCAGGACCTAGTACTTCAGGACATAATTCTTGTGTATGGTGTGTGCACTATGTTGTTGTGTTTTGGCTGCACTTTTCCACCGGTCAATCATCTGCAGAGTTTCTCCTTGCATTCAGTTGGGAGTGTTTGGATCTTTATCTAGGTGTGCTTTGATTTATTTGTTGAAAAATGCCCTGAAGGAAAAAAAAGAAAGAAAGAAAGGATGAAAAAAGCCTGTTTGAAAAAAAAGATAAAAGGATAAGGAAGTATGGTATTGGCACAAAAACAGACACATAGATCAATGGAACAGAATAGAGAGCCCAGAAATGGACCTTCAACTCTATGGTCAACTAATCTTTGACAAAGCAGGAAAAAACATCCAATGGACAAAAGACAGTCTCTTCAATAAATTGTGCTGGGGAAATTAGACAACCACATGCAGAATAATGAAACTAGATCATTCTCTTACACCATACACAAAGATAAACTCAAAAGGGATGAAAGACCTCAATGTGAGACAGGAATCCATCAAAATCTTAGAGAAGAACATAGGCAGTAACCTCTTTGACATCAGCCACAGCAGCTTCTTTCATGACACGTCTCTAAAGGCGAGGGAAACAAACGCAAAAAATTAACTTTTGGGACTTCTTCAAGATAAAAAGCTTTTTCACAGCAAAAGAAACAGTCAACAAAACTAAGAAGCACCCCACGGAATGCGATGTCATATTTGAAAATGACAGTAAAGATAGAAGGCTGGTATCCAAGATCTATTAAGAACTTCTCAAACTCCACACCCAAAAAACAAATAATCCAGTCAAAAAAATGGGCAGAAGACATGAACAGATACTTCTCCAAAGAAGACATACAAATGGCTAACAGACAGATGAAAAAATTTTCAACATCACTAGCCATCAGGAAAATACAAATCAAAACCACAATGAGATACCACCTTACACCAGATAGAATGGCAAAAATTAACAAGACAGGAAACAACAAGTGTTGGAGGGGTTGTGGAGAAAGTGGAACCCTCTTACACTGTTGGTGGAAATGCAAGCTGGTACAGCCACTCTGGAAAACAGTATGGAGGTTCCTCAAGAAGTTAAAAATAGAGCTACCCTATGACCTAGCAATTGCACTACTAAGTATTTACCCCAAAGATACAGATGCAGTAAAAAGAAGGGGCACTGCACCCCCAATGTTCATAGCAGCAATGTCCACCACAGCCACACTGTGGAAGGAGCCAAGTTGCCCTTCAATAGATGAATGGATAAAGAAGATGTGGTTCATATATACAATGGAATATTACACAGCCCAGTGTTCATAGCAGTAAAGTCCACAATAACCTAACTGTGTAAGGAGCCAAAATGCCCTTCAACAAATGAATGGATAAAGAAGATGTGGCTCATATATACAATGAAATATTACTCAGCCATCAGAAAGGATGAATACCGACCATTTGCATCGACATGGATGGAACTGGAAGGGATTATGCTAAGTGAAATAAGTCAAGCAGAAAAAGACAATTATCATATGGTTTCACTCATATGTGGAACATAGGAATAGAGCAGAGGACCACAGGGGAAGGGAGGGAAAACTGAAGGGGAAGAAATCAGAGAGGGAGACAAACCATGAGAGACTCTGGACTCCATGACACAAACTGAGGGTTACAGAAGGGAGGGGGGTGGGGGGATGTGGTGACCAGGTGGAGGGTATTAAGGAGGGCACGTGTTGTCATGAGGGTGTTATATGCAACTAATGAATTGTTGAACACTACAACAAAAACTTATGATGTATATATGCTGGCTAACTGAACATAAAAAAAGGATAAAGAAAAAAAAAAGAAACAGACAATCAAAAAAAGTATAAGCCTGATTCCAAAGAAAAACAAAGGAAGAAAAAATAAAGAAAAAGTAAAAGAAAAAAGAATCCTGGTCCAAAAAAAGAAAAAGGAAATGATAAAACAATGATAAAACAAACTAACAGACAAACAAAAAAGTATACACCCAATTCCAATGAAAAAAAAAAGAAAGAAAAAGTAGTATAAGGGAAAAAAGTACATCCTGGTCATATTTCTTCAGAACTGAAGGGGATACTTTGAAGCACTCCATTATCAGTAGATCTGGTGCATATGGTATGCTCCCTGCATTGCTCTTTTGGGTAAGAGGCCTGTTGTGCTGTCTCAGAGTCAGTCCTGCCCCGGTAAAAAAGCACTTGCCAAGCACAGGGCGGGAGGGAGGTTGATGTAAGCAGCTCCCACCTCCCTTAAGGGTTGATGTGTTGCTCTCTTAAGGGAGCCAGTGTTGGTAGTGAGGGTAAAATGGTGCCACACCACTCTCTCAGCCCAGGACAGGGGATCTCACACCCCCAGTGCTTCAGGAAGCCCTCACAGAAAAGCAGGGAACACCAGCATGCCCAGCACCCGTTTTCCTGCATTTTATCTTTGGCTAGGCTGGGATTCAAAATTCCAAATCTCAAAGGAGTTGGCACCACTTGAATCTGTTCCCTCCTCAGGATGATTAGAGCCTTGCTGCACTCTGACTAGTGCTCTTTGTCCCATAAAAACAGTCTCACACCTGTAGGGTGTATGGAATCTATGGTGTGGCACCACAAAAAGCAACACTAAGATTATCCACCCTCTGCACATGGCTTGGTCTCCTGACAATGAAACACCGTTTGCTGGTGTCTGCAGGGTCTTTTGTCCTTGAAGAGGCAATATACCCTCTTCCAAATGTACTCCAGGAAAGGGAAGGACCTCTTCCAGTGCGACCCAGGAGATCCCTACACCATTTGTGCACACTCCTGGGCCATAGCTCTCCTTCCCAGGAGCGGGACCTACAGCTCTGCTCTGGTGAAATACACTTCTAAAACCTCAGAGTTTGAGCTACACTCACCGTTTGCAAAAAACCTGTGACACTCAGTTACCCTGTCTCTCCAGTCTGTGGTCCAAGAGGGTTTCTTCTTGTGTGAACCTATTGCTGCAGTCTCTCAACCCCTCTCTCTTTCTCTTTCTCTCCCCATGAAAAGGGTTTCCTCCCCTCCGTGGCATGGCAGTTTTTCTCTCCCCCAATTCACTTCCATGCACCTTGCACCTGCCACACTGTCTCTCTCTAACTATTCTTCAAATCCTCAGCTCAATTTCCTGGGTGTTCCAAGAGATCTGACCTTAATACAGCTGTGTTTGAGGATTGAGGAAAGCCCAGGTTTCCCCCATTTCTCTGCCATCTCAAATCCCTAGCTATCATCTTATTTGTTTCTGTTTTGTAATTCCTTTATTCTTTTCTGCCTTCCTTGATGTCTTTTTTTTTGTGATTTGTTTATTTTTTTGTAGTAGTATGCTTTGATTCCTTTCTCTTTGTGTTTCTACTATAGGTTTTTGCTTTGTGGTTACTATGAGGCTTACATAAAACATATTGTAGTTATAAGAGTATAATCAAGCTAAAAACAACTTTAATAACATACAAAAACTCTACACTGTAATTCTTCCCCCAAATTTTGTTATTTATGTCACAATTTACATCTTTTTTTATTATGTATTCATTAACAAGTTATCATGCTAGAGTTATTTTAATATTTTAAAATTTTATACTTGAGTTGAAAGTGCTTTATGTATTTGTATTAGATAAATTTAAATTAGATTATATACTTACCTTTGCTAGTGAGTTTTATCCTTTCATATGTTTCATATTGCTCATTAGTGTCTTTTCATTTCAACATAAACAACTGATTTTACCACTTATTGAAAGCAAGGTCTAGTGGTGATGAACTCCCTTAGTTTTTCTTTGTCTGGAAAAGTCTTTATTTCTTCTTCAATTCTGAAATGCAACTTTGACACCTACAGTATTTTTGCTCTGAAAGAATTCCAGAACTTTAAATATATCTTCCACTCTCCCTAGACTGCAAGGTTTCTGCTGAGAATTCCCTCTACATCTTGATGAGTTGTACTATGTGACAAGTCACTTATCTCTTGCTATTTTACAAATTATTATTTGTTTGGAGTCTTAATTATTTGTTTATCAGTGAAAACCTCTTAATATTCAGTCTATTTGGGGCTCTTTTGAAATCATGGATCTGTTTTCCATGATTATTTACTTAAATACTTTTCTTAAAATTTAAATTAAATTAGTGAACGTATACTACATCATTAGTTTTTGATATAATGTTCAATAATTCATTAGTTGCATTTAACACCCAGTGCTCAACACATCACATGCCCTCTTTAATACCCATCACCCAGTTACCCCATCCCCCCCATCCACTTTCCTTCTGTAACCCTCAGTTTGTTCTCTGGAGTCAAGAGTCCCATATGGTTTGTCTCCCTCTCTGATTTCTTCCCCTTCAGTTTTCCCTCCCTTCCCCACTATTCCTTATGTTCCGCATATGAGTGAAACCAGATGATAATTGTCTTTCTCTGCTTGACTTATTTCACTTAGCATAATCCCTTCCAGTTCCATCCATGTCGATGTAAATGGTAGATATTCATCCTTTCTGATGGTTGAGTAATATTCCATTGTATATATGAACCACACCTACTTTACCCATTCATCTGTTGAAAGACATCTTGGTTCCTGAGGAGGAGCAAGATGGCAGAGGAGTAGGAGTCCTAAATTTCATCTGGTCCCCGGAATTGAGCTAGATAGTTATCAAACCATTCTTAACACCTACAAACTCAACAGGAGAGTGAAGAAAAGAATAGCAGAAACTCTATGAACAGAAAAGCGACCACTTTCTGGAAGGTAGGATGTGCAGAGAAGTGAATCCGAAGAGATATTTGGGAAGATACTCCGCAGGGGGAGGGAGTTGGCTACCAGCAAGTGACAGAGCTGTGGAGCACAAAATTGGAAGTTTTAGAAGTCTGCTCTGCTGAGGGATGTCACTCCAGGGGGGAGGGGGGGGGGGGGGGGTTGGAACCCTTACTGGGACAGTGTGGTCTCAGGACCGTTGGGGTCACAGAAAGACCAGGGGTGCCTGAGTGGGGCAAAGCTCCCAGGTATCTGAGCGAGGAAACCAGCTGCAAAGACGGAGCCAAGGAGTGGGCTCTCAGCTTGGGGTTGCCATGTGATCGGCAGCACAGTTGGGCCCCTGCTCTTTGAGCAGGGACCCAACAAGCAGCAGGTCTGGGGGACACTCCCCTTACACTCCCGGGAGGAGCCACGTGGGAGTGTACTGCAGGAATCTGCTGGGTTTGGAGACTCCAAATGGGGTCGTGTGCCAGAGATAGAAATGTTCAGTTGCAGGCCGGGTAAGCACGGAGTGCAGCTGGAGACAAGGAAGACAAAAGTGATTGACTGCTTTTCTCTGAGGGCTCACTGTGGAGTGGGGCTCTGAGTTCTCGGGTCCTCCGGGACCAGAGACTGGGAGGCTGTCATTTTCTTTCCCATCCTCAAAAGCTGTATGGAAAGCTTTCAGGGAGCAAAAGCTTCGGAGAGCAAACCTGAGCAGATTACCTAGCCCAGCCCCTGGCAAGGGTTGTGCAATTCCTCCTGAGGCAAAGACATTTGAGAATCACTGCAACAGGCCCCTCCCCAAGAAGTTCAGCAAGAACAGCAAGCTGAGAACAAGTTTACCGATCAATGAGAATAGCAGAACTCCAGCATTAGGGGAATACAGCACATAGAATTCATGTCTTTTTTACCCATGATTCTTTATTCTTTCAAAGTTAATTTTTGAAATTTTCTTTATTTTTTTTCCTTTTCTATTTATTTTTTGAATTTTTATTTTTCTTTTTTTCAACCAACATCTTATCTTATCAATCCCTTTTTTATCAACATGGATGGGACTGGAGGAGATTATGCTAAGTGAAATAAGTCAAGCAGAGAAAGTCAATTATCATATGGTTTCACTTATTTCTGGAACATAAGGAATAGCATGGAGGACATTAGGAGAAGGAAGGGAAAAATTGGGGGGGGGATTGGAGGGAGAGATGAACCATGAGAGACTATGGACTCTGAGAAACAAACAGGGTTTTAGAGGGGAGGGGGGAGGGGGGATTGGTTAGCTTGGTGATGGGTATTAAGGAGGGCATGTACTGTATGGAGCACTGGGTGTTATATGAAAACAATGGATCATGGATCACCACATCAAAAACTAATGATGTATTGTATGGTGACTAACATAACATAATAAAATTTAAAAAATAAATAAATAAAAAATAAAAATCTTTTTTTAATTTTTCATTTTTAAAGTCATATTGTATCCCTTCATTGTAGTTAACCTTATTTTTTGTATATATATAAGTTGTTCTCTCTTTAAAATTTTGGGATACAGTTTCTTCTAACAGACCAAAATATACCATAAATCTCTAGTGTATGGTTTTGTTCTAGTCTCCTGCCTGATCACATTCTCTCCCTTTTTTTTAAAATTTTTCTTCTTTCTTTTTTCAACCAATTTCTTATCAATTCCTTTTATAAAATCTTTTCTGATTTTCACCTTTACAGTCATATTACATCCCTTCATCATATTTACCCTTATTTATGTACATATATAAGTTTTTCTTTCTTTAAAATTTTGGGAGGCAGTTTCTTCTAACAGACCCAAATACGACCAAAGTCTAGTGTGTGGCACTGATCTATTCACCAACCTGATCATATTTGATCATATTCTTTTTTTTTTCCCTTTCCCGTTTCTTTTGCCCCAGTTTCGGGTCCCTTCTGATTTGTTTAGTGTATATTTTTCTGGGGTCGTTGTTACCCTGTTAGCATTATGTTCTCTCATTCATCTATTCTTCTCTGGACAAAATGACAAGACAGAAAAACTCACCTCACAAGAGGCAGTACCAACGGCCAGGGACATAATCAATATGGACATTAGTAAGATGTCGGACCTAGAGTTCAGAATGACGATTATAAAGATACTAGCTGGGCTTGAAAAAAGTATGGAAAATACCAGAGAATCCCTTTCTGGAGAAATAAAAGAACTAAAATCTAACCAAGTTGAAATCAAAAAGACTATTAACGAGGTGCAATCAAAAGTGGAGGCTCTAACTCCTAGGATAAATGAGGCAGAAGAGAAAATTAGTGATATAGAAGACCAAATGATGGAGAATAAAGAAGGTGAGAAAAAGAGAGATAAACAACTACTGGATCACGAGGGCAGAATTTGAGAGATAAGTGATACAATAAGACGAAACAATATTAGAATAATTGGGATCCCAGAAGAAGAAGAAAGAGAGAGAGGGGCAGAAGGTATATTGGAGCAAATTATAGAAGAGAACTGCCCTAATTTGGGGAAGGAAACGGGCATCAAAATCCAGGAGGCACAGAGAATCCACCTCAAAATAGGCCAACAGGGGCGCCTGGGTGGTTCAGATGTTAAGCATCTGCCTTCAGCTCAGGTCATGCTCCCAGGGTCCTGGGATCGAGCCCCGCATCAGGCTCCCTGCTCGGCGGGAAGCCTGCTTCTCCCTCTCCCACTCCCCTTTATTTAGAGGCTAAAAGTAACATAGACCAGAAAGGAATAGAGACAATACACAGTAACAGTCACCTTACAGGCAATACAGCGGCACTAAATTCATATCTTTCAATAGTTACCCTGAATGTAAATGGGTTGAATGCCCCAATCAAAAGACACAGGCTATCAGATTGGATAAAAAAACAAGACTCATCAATATGCTGTCTGCAAGAGACTCATTTTAGACCCAAAGACACCTCCAGATTGAAAGTGATGGGGTGGAAAACCATTTACCATGCTGATGGACAGCAAAAGAAAGCTGGGGTGGCAATCCTTACATGAGACAAATTAGGTTTTAAACCAAAGACTATAATAAGAGATGAAGAAGGGCACTACATCTTACTTAAAGGGTCTATCCAACAAGAAGATCTAACAATTGTAAATATCTATGCCCCTAACATGGAAGCAGCCAATTATATAAGCCAATTAATAACAAAATCAAAGAAACACATCAACTATAGTACAATAATAGTAGGGGACTTTAACACCCCCCTCACTGAAATGGACAGATCATCTAAGCAAAAGATCAACAAGGAAATAAAGGCTTTAAATGACACACTGGACCAAATGGACTTCACAGATATATTCAGAACATCCCATCCCAAAGCAACAGAATACACATTCTTCTCTAGTGCCCATGGAACATTCTCCAGAAGAGATCACATCCTGGGGCACAAATCAGGTCTCAACCGGTACCAAAAGACTGGGATCACACCCAGTCTTTCAGACTACAATGCTTTGAAACTAGAACTCAATTACAAGAGGAAAGTCAGAAAAAACTTAAATATATGGAAGCTAAAGAACATCCTACTAAAGAATGAATGGGTCAACCAGGAAATTAAAAAAGAATATAAAAAGATTCATGGAAACAAATGAAATAATAAAAAAAAACTGTTCAAAGTCATTGGGATGCAGCAAAGGTGGTCCTGGGAGGAAAGTATATAGCACTACAAGCCTTTCTCAAGAAACAAGAAAGGTCTCAAATACACACCCTAACCCTACACCTAAAGGAGCTGGAGAAATAACAGCAAATAAAGCCTAAACCCAGCAGGAGAAGAGAAATAATAAAGATCAGAGCACAAATCAATGAAATAGAAACCAAAAGAACAGTAGAACAGATCAATGAAACTAGGAGTTGGTTCTTTGAAAGAATTAATAAAATTGATAAACTCCTGGCCAGACTTATCAAAATGAAAAGAGAAATGACCCAAATAAATAAAATCATGAATGAAAGAGGAGAGATCACAACCAACACCAAAGAAATACAATTATAAGAAAATATTATGAGCCATGCCAGCAAATTAGATAATCTGGAAGAAATGGATGCATTCCTAGAGATGTATAAACTACCAAAACTGAACCAGGAAGAAATAGAAAACCTGAACAGACCTATAACCACTGAGGAAATTGAAGCAGTAATCAAAGATCTCCCAAGAAACAAGAGCCCAGGGCCAGATGGCTTCCCTGGGGAATTCTGCCAAACATTGAAAGAAGAATTAATACCTATTCTTCTGAAACTCTTCCAAAAAAATAGAAATGGAAGGAACACTTTCAAACTCATTTTATGAGGCCAGCATTACCTTGACTCCCAAACCAGACAAAGACCCCATCAAAAAGGAGAATTATAGACCAATATCCTTGATGAACATGGATGCAAAAATTCTCACCAAAAGACTAGCCAATAGGATCCAACAGTACATTAAAAGGATTATTCACCACGACCAAGTGGGATTTATTCCTGGGTCACAAGTTTGGTTCAACATCCACAAATCAATGTGATACAATACATTAATAAAAGAAAGAACAAGAATCATATGATCCTCTCAAGAGATGCAGAAAAAGCATTTGACAAGTATAACATATTTTTTGATAAAAACCATTCAGAGTGTAGGGATAGAGGGTACATAACTCCATATCATAAAAGCCATCTATGAAAAACTCACAGCGAATATCATTCTCAATGGGGAAAAACTGAGAGCTTTTCGTCTAAGGTCAGGAACATGGCAGGGGTGTCCACTATCACCACTGCTATTGAACATAGTACTAGAAGTCCTAGCCACAGCAATCAGACAACAAAAAGAAATAAAAGGCATCTGAATTGGCAAAGAAGAATTCAAGCTCTCACTCTTTGCAGATATTATGATACTTTATGTGGAAAACCCAAAAGACTCCACCCCAAAACTGCTAGAACTCATACAGGAATTCAGTAAAGTGGCAGGATATAAAAATCAGTGCTCAGAAATCTGTTGCATTTCTATACACCAACAACAAGACAGAAGAAAGAAAAATTAAGGAGTTAATCTCATTTACTATTGCACGCAAAACCATAAGATACCTAGGAATAAATCTAAACAAAGAGGCAAAGAATCTGTACTCAGAAAACTATAGAATACTCATGAAAGAAATTGAGGAAGACACAAAGATATGGAAAAACGTTCCATGCTCATGGATTGGAAGAACAAATGTTGTGTAGATGTCAATGCTACCTAGAGCAATCTACACATTTAATGCCATCCTTATCAAAATACCATCCACTTTTTTCAAAGAAATGGAACAAATAATCCTAAAATTTGTATGAAACCAGAAAAGATCCCGAATAGCCAGAGGAATGTTGAAAAAGGAAAGCAAAGATGGTGGCATCACAATTCCAGACCTCAAGCTCTATTACAAAGCTTTAATCATCAAGAGAGTATGGTACTGACACAAAAACAGACACATAGATCAATGGAACAGAATAGAGAGCCCAGAAATGGATCCTCAACTCTATGGTCAACTAATCTTCAACAAAGCAGGAAAGAATGTCCAATGGAAAAAAGACAGTCTCTCCAACAAATGGTGTTGGGAAAATTGGACAGCCACATGCAGAAGAATGAAACTGGATCATTTCCTTACACCACACACAAAATAGACTCCAAATGGGTGAAAGACCTAAATATGAGACAGTAGTCCATCAAAATCCTAAAGGAGAACACAGGCAGCAATCTCTTCGACCTCGGCCGCAGCAACTTCTTCCAAGAAACATCGCCAAAGGCAAGGGAAGCAAGGGCAAAAATGAACTATTGGGACTTCATCAAGATAAAAAGCTTTTGCACAGCAAAGAAAACAGTCAACAAAACCAAATACAACCAACAGAATGGGAGAAGATATTTGCAAATGACATATCAGATAAAGGGCTAGTATCCAAAATCTATAAAGAACTTATCAAACTCAACACCCAAAGAACGGATAATCCAATCAAGAAATGGGCAGAAGACCTGAACAGACATTTTTCCAAAGAAGACATCCAAATGGCCAACAGATACATGAAAAAGTGCTCAACATTGCTCGGCATCAGGGAAATCCAAATCAAAACCTCAATGAGATATCACCTCACACCAGTCAGAATGGCTAAAATTTACATGTCAGGAAATGACATATGTTGGCGAGGATGCAGAGAAAGGAGAACCCTCCTACACTGTTGGTGGGAATGCAAGCTGTGCAGCCACTCTGGAAAACAGTTTGGAGGTTCTTCAAAAAGTTGAAAATAGAGCTACCCTATGACCCAGCAATTGCACTACTGGGTATTTACCCCAAACATACAAATATAGTGATCTGAAGGGGTACATGCACCCCAATGTTTATAGCAGCAATGTCCACAATAGCCAAACTATGGAAAAAGCCAAGATGTCCATCAACAGATGAATGGATAAAGAAGAAGTGGTATATATATACAATGGAATATTATACAGCCATCGAAAAACATGAAATCTTGCCATTTGCAATGGCATGGATGGAACCAGAGGGTATTATGCTAAGCAAAATTAATCAATCAGAGAAAGACAAGTATCATATGATCTCACTCATATGAGGAATTCTTAAACACAGGAAACAAACTGAAGCTTGCTGGAGTGGAGTAGGGTGGAAGGGATGGGGTGGCTGGGTGATGGACATTGGGGAAGGTATGTGCAATGGTGAGCGCTGTGAACTGTGTAAGACTGATGAATCACAGACATGTACCTCTGAAACAAATAATACATTATATGTTAATATAAAAAGAAGATAGATAGTAGGAAGGGAAAAATGAAGGGGGGAAATCAGAGGGGGAGATGAACCATGAGCGACTATGGACTTTGAGAAACAAATTGAGGGTTTTATAGGGCAGGGCGGTGGGGGGATGGGTTAGCCCAGTGATGGATATTAAGGAGGGCATGTATTGAATGGAGCACTGGGTGTTATATGCAAACAAGGAATCATGGAACATTACATCAAATCTAATGATGTAATGTATGGTGACTAACAAACATAATAAAATAAAATGAAGAAACGAAAAAAAGAAAGACATTTCAGTTCCTTCCATAGTTTGGCTCTGGTGGACGTTGCTGCTATGAACATTGGGGTGCATGTGCCCCTTCTTTTCACTACATCTGTATCTTTGGGGTTAATACTCAGCAATGAAATTGCTAGGTCGTAGGGTAGCTCTATTTTTAACTTCTTGAGGATCTTCCATAATGTTTTCCAGAGTTTGCATTCCCACCAACAGTGTAAGAGGTTTCCCCTTTCTCCACAACCCCGCCAACTGTTGTTGTTTCCTGTCTGGTTAATTTTTGCTATTCTATCTGGTATAAGGTGGTATTTCATTGTGGTTTTGATTTGTATTTCTCTGATCGCTAGTGATGTGGAGCATTTTTTTCATGTGTCTGTTAGCCATTTGTATGTCTTCTTTAGGGAAGTGTCTGTTCATGACTTCTGCCCATTTCCTGACTGGATTCTTTGGTTTTTGTGTGTTGAGTTTGAGAAGTTCTTTATAGATCCTGGATAAGAGCTCTTTATCTGTAATGTCATTTGCAAATATTTTCTCCCATTCTGTAGGTTGCCTTTTAGTTCTGTAGATTGTTTCCTTTGCTGGGGTGAAGCTTTTTATTTTGATGAAATCCCAATACTTCATTTTTGTTTTTGTTTTCCTTGCCTTTAGAGAAATGTCTTGCAAGAAGTTAATGTGTCCAAGGTCGAAGAGGTTGCTCCCTGCATCCTCCTCCAGGAAGTTGATGGATTTTTTTCTCACATTTAGGTCTTTCATCCATTTTCAGTTTATCACTGTGTGCAGTGTAAGAGAATAGTCCAGTTTCATTCTTCCACATGTGGCTGTCCAATTTTCCTAGCACCATTTATTGAAGAGACTGTCTTTTTTCCATTGCATATTCTTTCCTGCTTTTCCAAAGATTAGTTGACCATAGAGTTGAGGATCCATTTCTGGGCTCTCTATTCTGTTCCATTGATCTATGTGTCTGTTTATGTGCCAGTACCATACTGCCTTGATGATTCCAGCTTTGTAATATAGCTTGAAGTCAGGCATTGTGATGCCACCAGCTTTGCTTTTCTTTTTCAACATTCTTTGGGCAGTTCAGGGTCTTTTCTGTTTCCATAGAAATTTTAGGATTGTTTGTTCCAGCTCTGTGAAAAATGTTGATGGTATTTTGATAGGGGTTGCACTGAATGTGTAAATTGCACTGGGCAGCATAGACATTTTAACAATGTTTATTCTTTCAATCCATGAGCAGGGAATGTCTTTCCATCTCTTTGTGTCTTCCTTAATTTCTTTCATAAGTGTTCTGTAGTCTCTAGAGTATAGATCCTTTACTTCTTTGGTTAGGTTTATTCCTAGGTATCTTATGGTTTTTGGTGATACTGTAAATAGGATCAATTCCTTAATTTCTCTATCTACAGCCACATTATTGTTTTATAGAAATGCAACAGATTTCTGTACATTGATTTTATATCCTGTCATGTTGCCGAATTGCTCTATGAGTTCTAGCAATTTTGGGTTGGAGTCTTTAAGGTTTTCCACATAAAGTATCATATCATCTGCCAAGAGAGAGAGTTTGACTTCTTCTTTGCCAATTTGAATCCCTTTCATTTCTTTTTGTTGTCTGATTGCTAAGGCTAGGACTTCTAGTACCATGTTGAATTGTGTTGTGAGTGGGCATCCCTGTCATGTTCCTGACCTCAAGGGAAAAGCTCTCAGTTTTTCCCCATTGAGAATGATATTCGCATAGATAGCTTTTATGATATAGAGGTATGTTCCCTCTATCGCTGTACTTTGAAAAGTTTTGATCAAGAAATGTGCTATATTTTGTCAAATGCTTTTTCAGCATCAATTGAGAGGGTCATATGGTTCTTCTCTCTTTTTTTTATTAATGTGCTCTATCACATTGATTGCTTTGTGAATGTTGAACCGCCCTTGCATCCCAGGAATAAATCCCACATGGTTGTGGTGAATAATGCCTTTTAATATACTGTTGAATCTTATTGGCTAGGATCTATTGAGTATTTTGGCATCCATGTTCATCAGGGATATTGGTCTGTAATTCTCCTTTTTGATGGGGTCTTTGCCTGGTTTGAGGATCAGGGTAATGCTGGCCTCATAGAACTAGTTTGCAAGTTTTCCTTCCATGTCTATTTTTTTAAACAGGTTCAATAGAATAGACATGATTTCTTCTTTAAATGTTTGGTAGAATTCCCTTGGGAAGTCATCTGGCCCTGGTCTCTTGTTATTTGGGAGGTTTTTTTAAATCATTGCTTCCATTTCCTTGCTGGTTGTTGGTCTGTTCAGATGTGTATTTCTTCCTGTTTTAGTCTTGGTAATTTATAAGTTTCCAGGAATGCATCCATTTCTTCCAGATTGCCTAATTCTTTGGTATATAGTTGCTGATAATATGTTCCAATATTTGTCTATATTTCCTTTGTATTAGTAGTGATCATCCCATTTCATTCATGATTTTATAATTTGGGTCTTTTTTCTTTTGGACAAGTCTGGCCAGAGGTTTATCGATCTTATTAATTCTTTCAAAGGACCATCCTCTAGTTTTGTTAATCTGTTCTCCTATTTTTCTGGTTTCTATTTCATTGATCTCTGCTCTAATCATTATCATTTCTCTTCTCCTGCTTGGTTTAGGCTTTATTTGTTGTTTTTTCTCCAGCTCCTTCAGGTGTAAAGTTAGCTTGTGAATTTGGAATTTTTCTAATTTTTTGAGAGAGGCTTGGATGGCTATGTTCTTCCCGCTTTGGACTGCTTTTGCAATATCCCATAGGTTTTGGAACAATGTGTTTCAGTTCTCATTGGTTTCCATAAATTGTTTAAGTTCTTATTTATTTTTATTTATTTTTTAAAGATTTTATTTATTTATCTGACAGAGAGAGACACAGCGAGAGAGGGAACATAAGCAGGGGGAGTAGGAGAGGGAGAAGCAGGCTTCCCGCTGAGCAGGGATCCCGATGTGGGGCTCGATCCCAGGACCCTGGGATCATGACCTGAGCTGAAGGCAGACACTTAACTACTGTGCCACCCAGGCACCCCAGTTATTATTTAATTTCCTGGTTGACCCATTCATTCTCTAGCAGGGTGGTCTTTAGCTTCCAAGTGTTTGAATTCCTTCCAATTTTTTTTCTTGTGATTGAGTTCCAGTTTCAAATCACTGTGGTCTGAAAATATGCAGGGAATCATCTCAATTTTTTAGTATCTGTTAAGACCTGAATTTTAACCAGTATGTGGTCTATTCTGGAGAAAGTTCCATGTGCATTCATGAAGAATGAATACTGTGTTCTTTTAGAATGGACTGTTCTCTATATCTGTGATGTTCATCTGGCCCAATCTCTCATTCAAAGCTTTTGTTTCTTTGTTGATCTTCTGCTTAGATGATCTGACCTTTGCTGTGAGTGGGGTGTTGAAGTCTCCTACTATTAATATATTATTATCAATATGATTCTTTATTTTCCTTATTACTTGTCTTATGTAGTTGGCTGCTTCCATTTTGGGAGCATAGATATTTACAATTGTTAGATCTTCTCCTTGGATAGACCCTTTTAGTATGATATAGTGTCCCTCTACATCTCTTAGTACAGTCTTTGGTTCAAAATCTAATTTGTTGTGTATGATGGTTGCTACCCCAGCTTTCTTTTTAGGTGCATTAACATGGTAAATGGTTCTCTATCCCCTCACTTTCAATCTGGATGTGTCTTTAGGTTCAAAATGAGTTTCTTGTAGACAGCATATAGATGGTTCCTGCTATTTTATCCTTTCTTATACCCTGTGTCTTTTGATTGGAGCATTCAGCCAATTTACATTCAGAGTAACTATTGAAAGATATGAATTTAGTGCCATTGTCTTGCCTGTAAAGTACTTGTTTTTGTAGATTGTCTCTGTTTCTTTCTTGTCTATGGTATCCTTGGGGTCTATCTTCACTCACATTATCCCTTTTTTTCTTTCAGTTTCTGCTTATCCTAGAAGCTCTTTATCTCTCTGTCTATTCTGAATGACAGCCTTGATGAATAAAGTATTCTTGGTTGCATGTTCTTTTCATTTAGTACCCTGAATATATCTTGCCAGCCCTTTCTGGCCTACCAGTTTTCTGTGGATAGGTCTGACGTTATTCTGATGTTCCTCCCTCTGTATGTAAGGAACCTCCTATCCTTAGCCTCTCTCAGGATAGCTTCCTAAGCTCTAAGATTTGTAAGTTTCGCTATTATAAGTTGGGGTGTTGATCTATTTTTATTGATTTTGTGATAGGTCCTCTCTGCGTCTTTGATATGGATGTTTGTTTCCTTCCCTAGATTAGGGAAATTCTCAGCCATGATTTGCTCAAATATACTTTCTATCTCTCTCTCTCTCTCCACCCCCTCTGAGATCCCAAAAATATGGACATTGGTTCAATTCAATGTATCATTAAATTCTCAAAGCCTTTCTTCATGAGGTATTAGTTGTCCTTCTCTCTTTTCCTCAACTTCCTTCCTTTCCATCAGCCTGTCCTTTAGATCACTTATTCTCTCTTCTGCCTCATTCACCCTTGCTGTTAGAGCATCCAATTTAGACTGCATCTCATTCATAACATTTTTAATTTCAGCCTGATTAGATCACATTTCCACCCTTAGAATTGTCATTTATGCTTTTTTCAAGCCTAGCCATTAACTGTATATTTGCTATCCTGAATTCTATCTCTGACATCTTGGTTATATCCATATCCATTAGCTCTGTGGCAGAGGATGTTGCCTCTGGTCCTTCTCTTGGTTGTGAGTTCCCCCTCCTAGTCATTCTGTCCAGCAAAAGATGAGTGAGTGGATGGACAGAGTCCAAAATATCAACCACGACTCAAGCAAAATGCACCCTGGAAAAGATCCAAAGTTTTTGGAAGCCACCACAGATAAGCAAAAACAGCCAAAATGTAACAAAACAATAAAAAAGGGGGGTGATATAATCTTGCAGGGTAGACAAAGCAGGGTGATCCACTAGTTCCTAACTGAATTTTGGTTTGTGAGTTAGAGGACACTATATCCCAAAATTGCAAAGAAAGCAGAATTTATATATATATATATATATATATATATATATATATATATATATATATTGAATAGAGTGGATAAAGGACTAGAATGAGACATAAATCTATAAAATGTAGATGTGAAAAAAAATAAAATTTAAAAAGTGATTTAAAAACATAAGTTGAAAAATAAGAATCTATTTGAAACTGGAAAAGGGTTAAAAAATGTAAAATTTTAGGGGCACCTGGGTGGCTCAGTCATTAAGCATCTGCCTTCAGCTCAGGTCATGATCCCAGGGTCCTGGGATCGAGCCTCGCATCAGGCTTCCTGCTCGGCAGGAAGCCTGCTTCTCCCTCTTCCTCTCCCCCTGCTTGTGTTTCTTCTCTCGCTATCTCTCTCTGTCAAATAAATAAATAAAATCTTTTAAAAAAAGAGTAAAATTTTAGCCTGAAGGATAAATGAGTCATGAGGAAACATCTTGAGCCCAATATATTATTTTCCCCTGATGCTGGAGCTTTACAGTCCTGTGGGATCCATAAGCTTGTCATTCACCTGTTCTTCCAGTATGTCTTCTGGGGGAAGGGCCTGCTGTGTGGCTTCTCAAGTGTCTCTATCAGGGTGGAGTTTCCCCACCCCTTGTCTGGGGGATGGGCTTAATAGGAGCTGGTCCTCTGTGTGTTTTTTTTTCCCTGGTGGTTTTCCATGCCTCTTCAGAGGGTCAGAGCAAAAATGGCCGTGCCAGGATCTCTGACCCAGAGCCGCAAGGTCAGGGTCTCCCTTCTTCAATAAACCCTCCAGGTCAAACCCTCTCCACTTGTGTGTGCACCACACCCACAGAATCCCATGGTTCTCCCCCACTACAACTCTTGGGGGGGGGCGGGGGAGTCCCCGGGGCCTGCAAGTGACACTTTGCTTTGTGTCTGTGAGACTGCAAGTGGTGGTGGGCTCATGCAAGTACCTTGCACCACTGCTCCTATGTCATGGCTGGGTGCCATCCTACTGTCCTTTCCGGGGATGCTGCCACCCTGAGAGTTGTTGCCTGGTCATGGGCCCAGCCGATTTGACCCTCCCAGGAGTTGGTAACTGGCCTACACACTATAGTCTTTTTCTGGTTGCTCAGGCAAAGAGCAATCTCCTTATTGGCCTAACTTGCAGTTTATGGTGGCTGGAGCTGAGAGTCCCTCCTCGGCTCACTGACCATAACCAGTCTCCCCACTCTACTGCTTGGGCATTCTATCGGTTCAGGCACCCCCATTCTTTCTGTGTCTCCTGGGATCCTGAGACCGCAGTGACCCACCTAGAATTCTGCCTTTTCCATCCCCTGAGCCCCTTTCAGAAAGAGATGTCTCTCACTGGAGCAGATTTCTAAGGGTTCTGATTTTGTGCTCTGGTGTTATATTACTTTCTGGTAGCCAGCTTATGGAGGCTCCCTCCCTGCTCTGTTCATCTTCCGATATTTTCTCACAGATTCACGACTCTGTATCTCCTAGCTTGCAAAATGCAGTCGTTTCTCTGCTTGTAGATTTCCACATATATTTTCTTACATCTCTGGCTGAATTTGTGAGTGTTCAGAATGGTTTGATTGATATCCAGCTAAATTCATGGGACCAGATGAAACGAGGTCCCCTACTCTTCTGCCATCTTACCCCCCTCCAGTTAAATACATCTTTGAACTTTATTTCCTTGCTCCTCTGGGGCCTTCATAATGCATATAACATTAACTTTATAGTGTTCCATAAGTCAAATCGGCGTTCTTCACTCTTTTTCATTATTTTTTTTTCTATTTGTGCTTCTGAGTGGGTAATTTCAAATGACTTATCTTAGAGTGAGTCCAGTAATTCTTTTTTCTGCATGATTGTATCTACTGTTTAAGCTCTTTATCGCATTTTTCAGTTCAGTCATTGTATTCTTCATCTCCAGGATTTCTGTTTGGTTCTTTTATATGGTTTCTCTTTCTTTATTAATCTTCTCATTTTATATATATTTTTTTCCCTGATTTCATTTAGTTGTCTATCCATGTTCTCTTGTAGCTAATTGAGCTACTTAAAGACAATTATTTTGAATTTTTTATCAAGCAGTTTATTTATGCATCTCCATTTCCTTTTCCCCCCCCATTTCTTTATGGTTGGTTACCAGCGCTTTATTAGTGTCCTTTGGTGGGGTCATATTTGCCCTCTTCTTCATATTCCATGTAGCTTTGCATTTGTTTTCTGTTCATTTGAAGGAGCAGCCACATTTTCCACCTGGTTTTGGCAGGTAAAGACCTTCTCTCTAATAGGATTGCCTCCAGGATTATGGTCATATGGGGCTTTAACCACACCCTGTGGATGCTGATGTTTCCACAGTTGGGTCTGTGATTGGTAGGCTTGCTACCAGGGATTTTTATGGATGGGAATCCCTTCTTCAACCCTCACATCTCTCTCCAGGGGACAAATTTAATGGTGTGGGGCTATGAACTCCTGATACCAGGAAAGACAAGAAAAAGTTGATAAGGAAAAGGCTGGTAGAGAGGCAGAGTGAAAGGGAGGTGAGTAATTTATTTGAAATAATTATTTCATATAGGCATGGGGGTGGAGGCACTGGTACAGGAATTTCTCCTTGAAGCAACTTTGGAGAGCTATGGTGGGGAATTCTCCAATAGCATAAAAGCAAGCAAGGGTTAGAGTCCCCTTCTTTTTGTTTGTTATAGTTTTATTGAAATATAATTTACATTACAAAATTCATCTTTTAAAAAGTGTATAAGTCAATGATTTTTAGTATATTCACAGAATTGTGTGGCCATCAGCACATTTAATAAATCATTTTCATCACCCATCTGAAAAAGAAATACTTTAGTCATTACCAGTCACTCCTTGTCCACTTCTCAGCTCCTGGCAATCATTAATTTATTTTCTGTCTCTATGGATTTGCCTATTCTGGAATTTGCCTATTTCATAGGAATAAAATCATACAAAATCTTTTGAGTCTGATGTCTCTCATATAGTATAGTGTTTTCAAGTTTCATCCATGTTGTAGCATGTACCAAGTATTTTTTTTATGGTTGAATAATAGTCCATTACAGGGATATACTACATTTTGTTTATCTGTTTATCAGTTGATGGATTTTTCGGCTGTTTCCACCTTTGGCAATTATGAATAAATTTGCTATGAACATTTATGCACAAATTTTTGTGTAGACATGTTTTCATTTCTTTAGGGTATGTACCTAAGAGTGGAATTGCTGCTGGATTATATGTAACTCTACATCAAACTTTTTGAGGAACTCAGACCCAACTTTTAACAATTTGAGTTCTACTATGCCCTAGGCATTGTGTTAAGTGTTTTCCATGTTAGTTGTAAAGTGATTTTCTCCTTACAACAATTATGTAATTATTATTCTTTTTTTAAATTTTTATTGTTATGTTAATCACCATATATTACATCATTAGTTTTTGATATAGTGTTCCATGATTCACTGTTTGTGTATAACACCCAGTGCTCCATGCAGAACATGCCCTCTTTAATACCCATCACCAGGCTAACCCATCCTCCCACCCCCCTCCCCTCTAGAACCCTCAGTTTGTTTCTCAGAGTCCATCGTCTCTCATGGTTCGTCTCCCCCTCCAATTTCCCCCCCTTCATTCTTCCCCTCCTGCTATCTTCTACTTTTTTTTTTTTTAAACACATATTGTATTATTTGTTTCAGAGGTACAGATCTGTGATTCAACAGTCTTGCACAATTCACAGTGCTCACCATAGCACATACCCTCCCCAATGTCTATCACCCAGCCATCCCATCCCTCCCACCACCCGCACTCCAGCAACCCTCAGTTTGTTTCCTGAGATTAAGAATTCCTCATATCAGTGAGGTCATATGATACACGTCTTTCTCTGATTGACTTATTTCGCTCAGCATAACACCCTCCAGTTCCATCCACATCATTGCAAACAGCAAGATCTCATTCCTTTTGATGGCTGCATAATATTCCATTGTCTATATATACCACATCTTCTTTATCCATTCATCTGTCGATGGACATCTTGGTTCTTTCCACAGTTTGGCTATTGTGGACATTGCTGCTGTAAACATTGGGGTGCACATACCCTTTCAGATCCCTACATTTGTATCTTTGGGGTAAATACCCAGTAGTAATTGCTGGGTCATAGGGTAGCTCTATTTTCAACTTTTTGAGGAACTACCATACTGTTTTCCAGAGTGGGTGCACCAGCTTGCATTCCCACCAATAGTCTAGGAGGGTTCCCCTTTCTCTGCATCCCTGCCAACATCTGTCATTTCCTGACTTGTTAATTGTAGCCATTCTGACTGGTGTGAGGTGATATCTCATTGAGGTTTTGATTTGGATTTCCCTGATGCTGAGCGATGTTAAGCACTTTTTCATGTGTCTGTTGGCCATTTGGATGTCTTCTTTGGAAAAATGTCTGTTCATGTCTTCTGCCCATTTCTTGATTGGATCATTTGTTCTTTGGGAGTTGAGTTTAAGAAGTTCTTTATAGATTTTGGATACTAGCCCTTTATCTGATATGTCATTTGCAAATATCTTCTCCCATTCTGTCGGTTGTCTTTTGGTCTTGTTGACTGTTTCTTTTGCTGTGCAAAAGCTTTTTATCTTGATGAAGTCCCAATGATTCATTTTTGCCCTGCTTCCCTTGCCTTTGGCAATGTTTCTAGGAAGAAGTTGCTGTGGCTGAGGTCGAAGAGGTTGCTGCCTGTGTTTTCCTTTATTATTAACTATTCTTATTCCCATTTAACAGATGGGGAAACTGAGGCTCAGAGAGGTGAGGTCATCTGCCTATTGTCTCACAGCTAGGGAGTGAATGATGGAGCTGGGATTTGAATCCAAGTACTCTGGCTGAGGAGGATATGGCCAGGCAGAAACAAAACAATTCTTGCTCCAAAAAATGATAATTTCAGATTAGCATATCATTTTATTTATCTTTTAAAGATTTTATTTTTATTTATTTATTTGACAGAGAGAGTGAGCGAGCCAAGCAAGGGGAACAGTAGAGGGAGAGGGAGAAGCAAGCTCCCCACCGAGCAGGGAGCCGAATGCGGGGCTGGATTCCAGGACCCTGAGATTATGACTGGAGCTGAAGGCAGACTCTTAGCCATCTGAGCCACCCAGGTGCCCATCAGATTAGCATATCATTTTATACTGGAAGTTTGGATTTTGGCTCTCATTGACCAAAAGTGGTTAAAAGTGCAAACCCTATACCCATATTGCTTGGGCTTGAGTTCAAGCTATGTTACTCAGTACTTCTATGACCTTGAACAATTTGCCTCACCAATATGTGCCTCAGTTACCTCACATGCAAAATGATTAAATAATGGCATTTTTCTCATAGGGCTGTTGTAAGGATTAAATTGACTCAATATATGTAATGTACTTAGAATAGAGCTAGTATATATGGTAAGTGTTTAATAAATCTTAAAGAAATATGGTCCAGTGCTGTTCCAAATTTTGGATCATGCACTCCATTAGTAAAACATTTCTGAGCACAGTTTCCCAATATAAGTGTACTTATTATAAATTATAATCATGTACTACTGACAATCCATATTGATACAGCTCAATTTTCTTCTTATTTTTCAGATAATAGATAAGTTTTAACCTTTCCTTCTGTATTCCCCATGAATAATCTTGTGTGCTTCACCCTGACCATTGGTCTAGTCCCAGATGGGGCACCGAAGCCTAAGTGGGAGCAGAAGTGACTTACCCCAGGTTCTCTAACACTGCTATGATACAGGGAGGCTGGGCCTATGTCTTTTATGTGGGTAGGGAAAAGGACAGGTGCAGGCAAGGTGAAAAGGGGACTTTTAAGTGTTACAAGCATGAGCTCTTTCTCTTAGGGGTTTCCTCAGGGGGAGGGGAAATACCAGATTACCTAAAAAATAAGAATGATTTCCATTTTATAGACATTTACACTTCATCAAGCAAAGGGAATGATCTCAATATTTCTCTGGGTAGGTATAAAGTCCAGGTGAGTGCCAGATGTGATGAGCTCTTTTTATTTCTCAGAACTGAGAACAGCACAAGAGTCTGGGAAAGGTCTCCTGTCTCAGCCATGTTGGGCTTCCAGCCTCAATGAGCACTGAGGACATCCTGAGCCCAAAAAGGGTAGAGTGAAACTCTAATATCCTTTGTACCATTTTGCTCTCCAGGGCACAGGGAGCTGGACAGGGCTCTAGCAGCCTTTGAGTCACCGCTTTGTTTATAGAAGAGGGAACTATGATCTTAGAAAAATTCCTTCCCTCCTTCCTTTCTTTGAACCTCACATTTATTTAATGCAATAATAATAATAATAATAATAATAATAATAATAACAGTCTTCACTTTATTGAGCTGTTGTAGATGCTGGACATGTATTAACTTATTTTATCCTAATAACAAATCCCTATGAAGGACAGAAATTCTTTTGACCTCAAGTAACATAAAAGTAATCTAACTATGACTTCATTAAATGGCAGTTTCTTTTTTTCACACAGTAACAATCCAGAGGTAGGTGGTTGCTGCTTATTTCTGTAGTTTATTGATGTCATCAGGGACCTAGTTTCTTCCCATCTTTCCTTGCTACCAGCCTTAGCATATAGGCCTTTAGCTTCATGCTTGTTATTTCATGTTCACAGATGGCTGTCCTAGCTCCAGGCATCATAAATACAATCAGAGTAGGGAGAAGAAGAGAGGTGTTGGTGCCAGCCATATTTATCTCCTTTATCAGGAGAGCAAAAGATTTATCAGAAACTAGCCCCCTACCTGCAGACTTTCTCTTACATTTCCTTATCAGATGTTGGTTATATGGCTACCTCTTGCTGCAGGAGAAGCTGGAAAAATGGCACTTAAATGAGCACATTGTTGTTTCAAACAAAATTGGGGTTCAAGTTGCAAATAAGGGATACATGTATACTGGAAGGCCATCAACAGTTTTTCAGTCACAAAGAAATACTATTATAATCCCTATTTCAAAATAGGGAAACTGAGGCATGAAATAGTTAAGTAACTTACTCAAAGTCACATAGCCAACACACAGTAGAACTAGGATTTGATGAGCACTGGGTGTTATACACAAGTAATGAATCATTGAACACTACATCAAAAACTAATGATGTACTATATGCTGGCTAATTGAACTTAATAAAAAAAGGAACTAGGATTTGAACTGAAGCAGTCTGACTCTACACCAGTGTTTCTGAAATATTCTTTTTGACAATCTACTATTAAAAAAAGCCCTTTAATATTGCATGCAGTACACATACCTTCCAAATTTAAAACACTACATACTTTTTTTTTTTTTTAACTTGCAACACTCTGTTTTTTTTCCATTCTATTTCATTCCAGTCTATTATTTCATTTTTTTAAATGCTGGTTATATTCAACTAAACTGATACCATGACCCTGCAATTTGAAAATAATTTTAGTGCATTGCCTTGCTTCAGTACCACCACTTCCTTAACGGAATTTCTGGGGTACCAAGAAGGGTGTCCTGGAGCTATTCACTCTCAGCTGCTGCCTGAAATGCCACTATTCCTTTCTTTCCTTTTGTCTAAATAGTTGTCTCTTACCCAGGAAGGGGAATGCCTTATTTGAAAGCTCCTATTTTATATAGCCAGAAACAATTCCAAACTGAAAAAGAGCACCAATGCTTCACAGCTTCAGCTTCACAATATATAGTGAGCACTAATTCACGTGTCTTGGCTGAATCTCCCCAAAAAGCCCATCTTTTAATGTGAGGGGAGTAGGTAAGTTATACAGGTAAGTAAAGGCAGCCAATAAGGGGTGTGTTATTAAACCAGCTACTACAGTGGGCAATTGAAGCTTAATCTCTGGAAAATTCCAGGGAAAAGTGTCCAACACACTTTTGAATTATTACATCTGAGGAACAAAGGAATCAGGGCAATTATACCTTCCCTCATCAGTCATTGGTTAAAGGGTACTCCCAGGGCAAGGAAAGCAGTAATTCCCAGGCCTGCAGTAATTCTGGCCTGCTATATTCTAGATATTATATATATATAAAATCATATATAATCTAGATATTATATATATAATCATATATCATCAGTCCATTATATCTATCATCTATCATCTATCTATCATCTATCTATCTCTATATGAATGTGGGTTGCCTTAGCTAAGGCTGAACAGGAGATAAGGATATGCAATCTGGTGACTGGGAGGCTGGACATTTATGAGGGGTCTAGCTGAAGTTTTATGTGTGGTTGGTTTGCTATGAGAGCTGGGAAGCTCCCATCTCTCATCCCCAAAATTCACACAGAGAAATTTGTACTTGAAGGTAGTTTACCATTCATAAGCACAATGGAAGTAGGTGCAGTGTTTAATTTGTTCATTTCCATATTCCAGAACCTGGAAGTATTAGGCATGCCAGTAAATATTTGATGGATTAATAAATGAATATGGAGGCTTTTACTCAATGTGACTTTATCTCCCAGGATTTTAATCATGTCATTCCCTTCACTTGGAATACCTTTATTCCTTTTTCAACCCTCTGCCTTGTGAATTTTCCACATGTGTGTAAAAAAGACTTTGTCCTTGCCTAAAGAGAGGTCTGGCCTTTACCCTCAGCTTCTGCAAGGTACTCTCTAAGCCTTTGGAATGTTGGGTCTGATAGGGGTGTTTTTGTTTGACTGGAAGCCTTGGGTCGCCTGACAGTCTAACAGTGTGATTTAGGGTGGGGTTTTGGGCCACATCAATGATGTGGGCTGTGGGATACCTGGCATCAGCCCACTTCTTAAGGAGATTGGAGACTGAGATCAGTCACAGAGACAGTGATGGAGCCCCAATAAAATCTCAAGAAACTTGGGGGAACTTCTCTTCCTAGCAATATTCCATGAAAATTGTCATATATTAATGCCAAAAAAGTAAATCTGTCCCAAGTCCACTGGGAAATAACAATTAAATCTCTCCATATGGTACCTTCTTGGACTCTGCCCTGATTTCTTCCCTTAACTGATTTTAATCTGCACCCTATAGATTTTAAAAACCATGATTTTAACAGTTTTGTGAGTCTTTCTAGTGAATTATCAAACCTAAGGGTGATCTTGGGGACCCATGGACTTGCAATTGGTGTCAGAAGGATGATCTTGTGTGGATTGTTCCCCTTAACTTTTCAGTTGCTCTAACCTTCACAACATGGTAGAATTTTCCCTGTTTTCTGAGGCTTAGTTCAAACCTTTCCTTCTTTGGTAGAGGTTTCTAATGCTCATCAATATCTAGTTCTCCTGTCCTTCTGAACTTACAGGACTTCTATAGTTTCCTGTTCCCTTGAAGTTAGATGAGGCCATGTGATCAGTTCTGGCCCTTTGGGTTGTGACTGGAAGCAGGGATAGAGAATTTAAGTGTAAATTGGAAACTCTCTAGGACTCTTTCTCCAACTATAGTGATTATGGAAGTATGTGTTAAGATGGAGGTGTAGCAAGGCAGAAGCAGGCCAGACTGTGTACTATCACATGGCAGATAGCTGATTTGGAGAGTTACCTAGACCTACAGAAAGATTTGCATGGGCAAGAAATAAACTCTTGTATGTTAAGCCTTTGAAGTTTTAGGAATATCTGTTTCTGCAGCATAACCAAATTTATCCTGACTGGTTACAAAGATTTCCTCAATCAGAATTAACCATTCCATTCTCTAAGTGCCTCCAGGCTCCCATTCATCCCTGTTATGACCCATGTTTATATGTTCTCACTAAATAAGTGACTGTGGATAGAGACTTTAGTCATCTTGGTATCTCTGATGTACCTACTATAAGGTCTGGCCCAGATTACATACTCAAGATATGGGGGTTGAATCTGATTCAGCTGGTTGACAGGTCTGTGGAGAAGCATGTTTGTTGTGGAGATGGACATAGCCTTGTCTAGGAAGCTAACTTAAATGACCTATTGGTGAGCTAACTAGAAATAATAGAGGTTTCTAAAGAATGCAGGGCTACTGCCTGCCCATGTACATTCCTTCCCCCCCCTTTCTCAAGTATATGAGAAAATAGTGTCCCTGTGACATGTCTGGAGAAGGAGGTCACAGCCCAAGACAGAAATGGGAGAGATGATACCAGAATAGTGTGCTTCTAGGGAACATGAATCTTACCACCAAACATCCCTATTCAACTGTGTTGCAAACCCAGCTGATCTAATCTACCTATGGCCAGGCTGAACTATAGTCCTGCAGGTGGTGGGACTTGGGGGAATATTAAGAAGTCTCATTATCCTACCTTGGGCCTGGCAGGTAAAGGCCTGGGCAAACAAGATCTACCTCATCAGCCCCATATTTTAGGACAAAAGCCTCTGGGAGCCAGTAGTGAGCAGGTCAGCATGAATAAGGAAATCCCAAAGAGGTCAAAAGCTAAGTGGGCCAAACAGCACAGTGGTGGCCTCAGTGAAGTAAGCAGAAGCTTTGGTCCTTATCCCACTTGGTCTTGGTACTAGAGACAAAAGGACCTATGGCTGCATTCACATGTTGGAGGACTGTATTAGAAAATTTAAGAGGGCTCTCAAGGAGAGTGTCACTCATTCATGTTAGTATCAGATCATTTCATACTTTTGTCCAGCTCTTTCCCAACACATACAGCCCCAGAAACACTCTGAGAGGGAGTAGCTCTGAGATCAGTTTGAACGGGGCTGAGTTTTAGGTGATGAATACCCACAAGCTGGGGAACCTTGACTAGTCACTTCAAATGAGCTTCTGGCCTCTCGTGTTAAATGCGGTTAATAACCCTGTTGCCAAAAGGTTGTGAAGAGGATTACATGAGACCTGTATATGGTAAGGTCATTGAAATAGGAGCAATTGTTGTTTATAAACAAGCCATTAGCCTCCTCCATCAGACCTGGTGGGAAACTTCCCAGGATACAGATAGGTCAGGGATGACTTGTTCTAGGAAGAGGCCTTTCCTGGAAGCTGGGAAGTCTCCTTTCTCTATTCTAGTTCTGGTCATCTGGGCACACCACAGATCTCTCTCTCTCCACCCCTGAGCTTCCCACAAGATCCTGGGGAAAAGTAGAATAAGAAGCCATTGTCCTTGATAAATGATCTTGGGATGGGCTAAGGCCCTCCCCTTTGAAAGCCTCCTAAAAATGATACTTTAAATCTGCTGCCCTTTCTGTCCCCAGTCAAGGGGAGAAATTTAGTAATCAGAAAAGGCAAATTGGAAACTTAATTAGGCAAGTGGCACTTTCATCAATAAATATAGCAGCACTCTCAACAGTGAATATTGTGTACCTTGTAACAAAACTGAGGGTAGCAAGTGGGTAAATGCTCTTAGCAAATAAGCTTGGTAAGTAGTAGAGCCATTATTTATGGTAATAAAGAGTATGGATGATCATGTGGACCATATGGGGCTTTCAGAAATAATTCTTCTGGTGATGAGACATGCTGATTTTAGGTACCTTAGGAGAGAATCAGCTGCATCCCAGAGTGTAAGACCCTCCAGCATTTGTCTCCCCACTCACCATTCTAGGACCCTCAGAAGGTAGTCAGGGAGTACTCAGACCAGAGCATAATTGAGATTCACCTTTGGAAGCTGATGAAGCTGGGAACTGGCAAGATGGAGAAGGGACTGCTGAGAACTGAGTGTTCTGAGTTTGATGAAAAAAGATTACAGACCCCATGGGAAAGGGAAAAAGTGGGGACAGTAGGAAAAGAGGTTAAATTATGAGAGAGCCAAGAAATGGAGAAAGGGTAAAGTTTATTGAAGGAGATGTTTTAATAATTACTTTCTCCAAATCCAGGATTAGGGACATCCCTTAGTCCTAAATAGGGCTCATACCCTAACCCAGAGGTAAAACACCTGCTCTTCCTCCTAACTCTATAGCTTAGGACAATTATCTGATACCTTTTAGTAAATAAGCATTTTATTAGAGTTAGTGTTTAGTCACTCTGGAGACAGGCAGGTGAGGCAGTGCCAAAACAAACCCACTATTGCTTCTCTGATGGGCAGGATAAGACACCACATAGGGGCCTTGTAGGCAGCAAGGAGCATCAACTTGCAGGCAACACCATGATGAATACAACAGTAAGGTCACTACACCCACTTTGGGGATGGATAAGGAATGTGTCTACTTCTGAGGAGACAGAACCAGAATATGATATGGCCTCTGGCTAGATCCAAAAAGCAGCTTTTAAGCTCCCATGAGTGCCCAGGGCATGTACTGGATTTGTAGCTGCAAGGAAAGGGAATGGGGTCAGGAATGGGTCCTCAAGTCTTATCAAAGGGACAGGGGACATGAAGAACAGTCCCATATATAAAGACATTTGAAGCGTCCCTGGTTACAGGATCAAACTTGTCTTCCAGAAAGGGCATGGAAGGTCACAGACAGCCCATGAGATGCCTGATAATGGAACAACAGGGCCGGCAGGCCAAGACTAGATTGGGATACGCTGTCCCCCAACAGGAAAATTTCCTTTATTTTGCAATTAGTGAAATGCACACACACAGGCAAGAAAAATGTGCCTAGAAGTGTATTTTTACTTCTTTTATTGAACTCCATAAATATTTTCATAAGGCTTTGTGTCATTACAACATCATAGTTTTGTTGTTAAACATTTTTTTTTTTTAAACACACAACTTTGACACTTGTTTGACAGGGTCAAACAATCAGAAGAAACAAAATAATAAACTGGCAAATGCAGAGCAGCAGGGGTAATCAAAATCACTGTTACCCATCCATCCACCCCAGCCCACCCCAGCCCCAAAGCACTAAAGATCACTATTTGGCTTCACACTAGAATTGTCAGAACTCTCTTGCTGCTGTCCTTGATAAATCCATTAGAGTTATACACATAGAGAGAAGAGGAGAGTGGGAGAGAGAAAGAGGAGTTAGATTTCTGTGTTAGGACTATCCCACAGCAGGGCCCATAAAACACACTAGCAAAGCCTTTTGGAGAACAAATCCAGGACTCATTGAGTTGAGAAAAGGGGAGCTTGGGGGCCATGCACACATAGAGGAGATTTACAGAGTTCTTGGGGATAGCACTGCTGTGGGGACACAGAATAGACCTGGACCCTGATCCCAGGTAACAGGGCTCCCCTTGGGGCTGTTGGTCACTGGTCTGCTTTCCTGCCATAGGCTGGGGAAACACTCCAACCAATGGTAAACTGATTTCTTGTTGTTTTCACAAGTTATTGGCATCTGGTGAGGCCAGCGGTTTGAGTAGATGAGAGGTGGGTGGCAAGAGGTAATATTCCTGATCCTGAAGCTCTGGGCACAGGCTCAGGGGAGAAGGGCATGGAGGGAGAGCAAGGGGGCTTGGCTAAGAGAGGCCCAGGGACTTGGCCAAGCACCCCCTCTTGGTTTGCTCCTAGCCCCTGGAGAAACATGTCAAGGTTAAGCCTAGTGGAGAACGGAAAGTAGGAAAAGAATGTATACTTAAGGGAGGCCTACACAGCCATTGAATCACATGCTATTTGCCAGGGAGGCCATTGTAGCTTAGACAGTGGATACCAGGTTCCTTGCCAAGGTGGGACTTTAGTAGCTGGGTCATTTGCTGAGCAGTTGTGGCTGGTCCCGAGCCCCAGCCCCCTGCCCAGCTCAGGCTTACCCTTGGCTTACCCCACAAGTCTGATTTGAATGTGGTGGAATGGAAGCAAATAGCTTGTAATTTGATTCCCACAGAGGAATAATTCCCAGGCTGGGCAGGGCCTGGTCTGGGTCAGGAGGCATAGAGCAGCAATCAAGTCAGCTATGCTGAGGGCCTCATGCAGCCATGGCTGCTGCTCAGTAAGCTGAGGTCCTTTCATGATGAAGTTTTCTCCTAGGTTCCAGAACATACTCACAATTTCCAGATTCCTCATTAGAGTGGTTCTCCATAGCAGGGCCCATTCTCACTCCTTTGTACTCCATTCTCCTTGCTGTTCAAGGTCTGTCCACCTGAAGGGCTATGTGAGGAGGAACAGGTACTCCTGCCCCCATAGGGAGCCTGCCTCTTAGTGGGAGAAGTTAGTTTTGCCTAAGTATAAAGCCTGCCAAAAATAAGTCTGAGGGTAATGTGTCTACCTCAGATCTTTTCTCCATAGGGAAGTTTCCCTGGGCTCCTCACTTACTTGCTTCCAATGTCCTGGGATAGGAGAATTTTGGAAATAGGGCCTTCTTAGAGTGACAGAGTTCTTTATGCTAATAGCAGGAATTTTCCTGTGCCAGGAGAACAGGAGAAAGGACAACAGGGAGAGGAGAAGGTAGTAATCATGGAAGATTGTCCATGCAATCTGTTAACAATGGGGAAGGTCTCACATAACTTGAGTGGTAGGAACTGCAGGTACATATCTTGGGCTAGGGCTGCCTCTTTCCATGCCCATTCCTGTTCTTTCCTTTAAGAGGTTATGGTCAGCCTTGGATCCTGTCCAGGTCAATAATTTGAAGGCAGCTGATGATCTTGGTCAGGTGGGCTCTGTCTTGACCCCTTCATAGACTACTATAAATGCTGCCTGTAATCTGAAAATGGAAGCAGGGATGACCAGGCCTCTGAAATGATTTCAGTGGGGAACCCCAACTTTAAGCCTACTTGGTGCTAGAGGCAGTTGAATCCCTCCCCTGGGAAGCAGAGTCTCAGCCCCTTTGCTTCAAGTTCTGATCTTTTAGGTTAGGGGAGGGAGGAGGCCTACAAGGAACACCATAACCAAATCAACTTGAAGAAGAGAATAATTGGCTCAAACTAAACCCCAGATACAAAACTGCTCATGACCCAGCAGTGCTATAACATGGGAACCCCCAGTGCTAGGAGAAGAGCCCAAATGCAGAATGTTCCCTGAACAGAAGTCCTCTCCAGAATTATTATACTCTGACTCTCCCTTGATTCTGTTTGGTTTTGATCCCTCTATGACATCTAAAACACAGTGAAAGCAATAGAAATATCAAGCAGTTATGTCACAGGGCACAACAGAGCATGTCTAGACTGGCACGACTGAGGACAGAAGATGCAGGGAAAAAGCTGTCTGGGGCAACTGCCGGGCTGTAGAAACATTCACAGATGGTCAGCTGAGGGAAAAGAGAAAGGGGAATCCTCCCTTTACCCATTGAAAAGGAAAAGGAAAAAAAGAAATTTCAAACTCCCAAACTCCATCACATCAAAGTAAATTCAAAAGTTATCAGCATCAGTATCATCAGGAAAGAAAAAAAAATACAAACACATCTATGGTAATAATGACAAGTCAATGAATCACTCACAAGGGAGCAAAGAGATTATCTCAACAAGAAAAGGAACACATAGAAGTGTCAATTTCTGAAAATAAAGGGGAGGGGAACAGGGTAAGAACAGAAAACTTCTAAGAAGGGATCACATGTTTAGAAGTCATTGGTACCTCTTCCTACCAACTACAGATTTCACTTCCCCAAAACAACAGAAAATGTTTTTTTTTTGGTCCTTCTGTGTGTGTGTGTGTGTGTGTGTGTGTGTGTGTATGTATACTCAAGGGTCTGTGTGTGTATGTGTGTCTCTCTATATATAAATATATATATAGGTATATATATTTATATATATATAAATTTCAACAGTGCTTCTCCAAAAAAATGTCCATCTATAAATATAATTTTATTTACTTTATTTTAAAATTATCTGCCTCCCTGTAATTATTATTTTTTGAAGGGGGTTAACCTGCTGAAGTTTTGCCAGAATGGTGACTGGCTGCGCTTGGGTTCGGTGAACTCAAAGACCTGTGACTGAGCGATGCCATCAGGGACCAGGTACTGGCCCTGGTTTAACGGGTCCTGCGGTGGTGGGTAGGAAGGAGGAACTGAGCGGGCAGAGTTGACACCTAGAGTAGATGGGAGATCAAAGGGAAAGAGTATAAGTTAAGTAGCAAGGGGTTTCCCAAATCACCCAGTGACCACTTTGAGCAGACAATTAAAGGCAGCCTATTTTAGAGAGTGTGAACTGGAACTGAAAATCATCCAAAGGAAGAAGTGCATTCCTTAACAGATTTTGGAATGGTATGGTGACTAATGCAACAACACACACTTTCCCATTTACTCAGGTATCACTGAGAATCTTGTGGTGTTGTCATCAGTGGTTTTACAGATGAGGACACTGAGACCTGGGGTGAAATGTCATACCCAAGGTCATAAAGCAAGGGATAGAATCCACATTCTTTATCAGTTCAGAGCTCTTTTCTTTTTTTTAAAGATTTATTTATTTATTAGAGAGAGAGAGAGAGCTAGAGCAGGGGCAAGGGGAGGGGCAGACCCTGAGATCATGACCTGAGCCAAAACCGAGTCAGATGCTCAACTGACTGCACTACCCAGGCTCCCCCAGAGCTCCTTCCAAGAGACCATAGTCCATTATGCCAGACTTGGTCCTGCAAATCGCCCAACAATTTCCATTTAATTTCAAAGGTATTTGGCTTTCTCCCTCTTCAACTCCCCCCTAGAAGTGTCAAAAGAGCCTGGTTAAGAGCTACTGACTTCGAAGCAGGTCTTTTGTTGGAAAATGGGCTTCTAAAAGTTAAGGTACAAGTGATCCAGTATTCTACACCATGTGATGAAACCATATTTTTTTTTTTGAAACCATATTTTTGTGAAACCAATTTTCCAAGCAAAATTCACATGAATAGGGGATTCCAGGGTGTATGTGGGGGTAAATTTAAAGTTTAATCCTAACCTATTTTCAGAACATAATAGCATACAGCATATGATTCAGAATGCAATGAAGACCTCTCTGCTGCTCCCAAATAGCTTCCTCATCTGCAGACCAATGTCTGAAATTTCAACATCACAACTTCTTTGTTTGCCTTTGATGACTTGATCCCATTACCCTAGAAGTAGTATCATATTGAGCCATCATCAGCCACTGGCACTTCAGTAGGAAGCAACAAGCTATTTTCTAAAAGCCAATATTGTTTTGTTTTGTTTTTGTTCTTACTTTTATTTTCAAGATTTATTAAGATATAATTGTGTATAACATTCTGTAAGTTTCAGGTGCAATGTGATGATTTGATACACACACACACACACACACACACATATATAACAAAATGATTACTACAATAAGGTTAGTTAGTATATCCATCATTTCATAAAATTACTTCTTTTTGGTGGTAAGAGCATTTAAGAACTACTCTCTTAGCAACTCCCAAGTTAAAATATTAACTATAGTCACCATGCTGTACATTATATCCCCAGAATTCTTCATCTTATAACTAAAGATTGTGCCCTTTGACCAACATCTTGATACTTCCCTCAACCCCAGACCCTGGCAACCACCAATCTACTTACTCTTTATAAGTTTGTTTTTAGATTCCAGTATAAATGAGATCATATAGTATTTATATTTTTATAGTATAATGCCTTCAAAGTCCATCCATGTTTCCATAAATGGCAAGATTTCCTTATTTTTATGGCTGAATAATATTCCACTGTATATATCACATTTATTTTATCCCTTCATCTGCTGAAGGATATGTAGGTTGCTCACTGTCTTGGCTATTGTGAATAATGCTACAATGAACATGAGGGTGCAGACATATCTTTGAGATCCTGATTTCATTTTCTTCCCATATATACTCAGAAGTAGGATTACTGGATCAGATTACTACTCTATTTTCAACTTTTTGAGGACCCTCCATACTGTTTTCAGAGTAGCTTACAAATTTACACTCCTACCATCAGTGTCCAAGGGTTCCTTTTTCTCCACATTCTCACCAGCACTTATCTCTTGGTTTTTGTTTTTTGTTTTTTTTAACAGACACTCTAACAAATATAACATCTCATGGTTTTGATTTGCATTGTTCTGATGATTAGAAATATTGAAAACCTTTTCTTACACCTATAGAACATTTACATGGGCAAAATGCATGTTTTCTTTGGAAAAACATCTATTCAGGTCCTTTGCCCATTTTTTTTTTTTTTTTTTTGTAGTTGAGTTGTATGTGCTGCTCATATATTTTGGATATTAATCCCTTATCAGATATGTGGTTTGCAAATATTTTCCCTTACTCTGTAAGTTGTCTTTTCATTTGTTGATTATTTCTTTTGCTGTGCATAAGCTTTTTAGTTTGATGTAGTCCCACTTTTTTTTTCTGTTGCTTGTGCTTTTGGTGTCATATTCAAAAACTTGTTACCAAAACCATGTCAAGGAGTATTTTCCCTATATTTTCTTCTAGGATTTTTGTGGTGTTGAGTCTTACACTTAAGTCTTTAATTCATTTTGAGTTAATTTTTCTGAGCAGTGTAAGATAGGGATCTAATACATTCTTTTGCATGTGAACATCCAATTTTCCCCAATGCCATTTATAAAAGAGGCTATCCTTTCCCCATTGAATATTCCTGGCCTCCTGATAAGTATTGGTTGACTATGGGTTTATAGTTGGGCTCTTGATTCTCTCCCATTAGTCTATATGTCAGATTTTATGCCAGCACCATATTGTTTTGATTACTATAGCTTTGAAATAAAGTTTGAAATCAGAAAGCATGATGCCACCAGCTTTGTTCTTCTTTCTCAGGATTGTTTTGGTTATTCAGGGTCTCTTTTGTTTCCATGTGAATTTTATAATTGTTTTATCTGCTTCTGTGAAAAATACCATGGAATTTGAGATAGGGATTACAATAAATCTATAGATGGCTTTGGGTAGTAAGGGCATTTTCACAACAGTAATTCTTAAAATCCATAAATACAGAATATCTTTCCATTTTTTTGTGTTTCTTCAATTTCTTTTATAAATATCTAATAGTTTTCAGTGTACAGATTTTTAATCTCCTAGGTTAGATGTATTCCTAAGTACTTTATCCTATTTCGTGCTATTGCAAATGGGATTGTTACATTAATTTCTCTTTTCAATGTTCATTGTACTGAAACACAAATGATTTTTGTACTTATATTTTGTATCCTGAAACATTATTGAATTCCATTATTATTCTAGTATTCTTTATTTTTCAGAATGGCTTTTTTAAAAATATTATTTCTTAGGAGAGTCTTTAGATTTTTTTTATATGAAATCATGTCATCTGCAAACAGAGACAATTTTACTTCTTCCTTTCTGACTTTTATGTCTTTTTCTTGCCTGATTGCTCTGGGTAGGACTTCCAGCAGTATGTTGAATAGAAGTGGTGAGAGTTGGCATCCTTGTCTTGTTCCTGATATTAGACAAAAAACATTTAACAATTCACCACTGAACATGCTTGTTAATATTGGTAGGCTTGTCACATAAGGCATTTATTATGTTGAAGTATGTTCCTTATATACAAAATTTATCGAGAGTTTTTTTTCATGAAAATATGTTGATATGGTTTCACTCATATGTGGAATATAAGGAATAGTGCAGAGGACCATAGGGGGAAGGGAAGCAAAACTGAAAGGGAAGAAATCAGAGAGGGAGACAAACCATATGAGACTCTTGACTCTGGGAAACAAACTGAGGGTTGCAAAGGGGAGGTGGGTGGGAGGATGGGGTAACTGGGTGATGGGCATTAAGGAGGGCATGTGACGTGATGAGCACTTGGTGTTATACACAACTAATGAATCACTGAATAGTACATCAAAAACTAATGATGTACTATATGTTGGCTAATTGAACTTAATAAAAAAAGAAAATATGTTGAATTTTTCAGATGTTTTATTGCATCTATAGAGATGTGATTTTATCTTACATTCTGTTAATGTGGTGTATCACATTTATTGATTTGCATATTTTGAATGACCGCTGCTTCCTAGAGATGAATCACTAGATGATGGTGTATGATTCTTTTAATGTGCTGTTGAATTGTTCTGCTAGTATTTTGTTGATAATTTTTGCATCTATATTTATCAGAAATATTGGCCTGTATTGTCTTGTATTGTCTTTATCTAGCATTAGTGTCAGTGTAATCCTGGCCTCATAAAATGAGTTTAGAAGTATTCCTTTCAAGTTTTTGGAAGAGTTTCAGAAGGACTGGTGTTAATTCTTCTTTAAATGTTTCATAGAATTCACCAGTGAAACCATCTGGTCCTAGGCTTTTCTTTTTGGGAGGTTTTTGATTACTAAGTCAGTCTTCTTAGTCGTTATTGGTCTGCTCAGATTATTTCTTTTTTTTTTTTTTTCTATCACTTTTATTAAGTTAAAATAGACATATTACATTGCATAAGATTAAGGTGTACAACAATGATTTGATGTATGTATACACTGCAAAATGATAACCACGTTAAGGTTACTTCACACCTATCACCTCACATAGTTACATATTTTTTCTTTTGATTAGAACTTTCAAGATCTACTCTTTAAAAACTTTCAAATTTACGATACAGTATTATTACCTTGGTGACCATGCCATACAGAACTTATTTATTTTATAAGCTTGTATACTTTGAATACCTTTACTCATTTCCTCCACCACATACCCCCTGCATCTGGCAACCACCAAACTGTTCTGTTTCTGAGTTCAATTTTTATTACATCCCACATATAAGTGAGGTCATACATTATTTGTCTTTCTCTGAATTATTTCACCTAGAACAATACCTTCCAGGTTCATTCATGATGTGGTAAAACTCAGGATTTCCTTCTTTTATGACTGAATATTCCGTGTGTGTGTGTGTGTGTGTGTGTGTGTGTGTGAGTGTGTACTTTATCCACATTTATTTTATCTATTTGTTTGCCAAAAGACATTTAGGTTGTTTCTATGTCTTGGCTACTGTGAATAATGTTGCAATGAACATAAGGAGCAGATATTTCTTTGAGACAGTGATTTTATTTCCTTTAGATGTATACCCCAAACTGGAATTGCTGGATCATATGGTAGTTCTATTTTTTATTTTATTTTATTTTATTATGTTATGTTAGTCACCATACATCATTAGTTTTTGATGTGGTGATCCACAATCCATTGTTTTCATATAACACCCAGTGCTCCATGCAGTACGTGCCCTCCTTAATACCCATCACCGGGCTAACCCATCCTCCCTCACCCCTCCCCTCTAAAACCCTGTTTGTTTCTCAGAGTCCATAGTCTCTCATGGTTCATCGCTGCCTCAGATTCCCCCCCTTCATTTTTCCTTTTCTTCTCCTAATGTCCTCCATGCTATTCCTTATGTTCCACAAATAAGTGAAACCATATGACAGTTGACTTTCTCTGCTTCAGTTATTTTACTTAGCATAATCTCCTCCAGTTCCATCCATGTTGATGTAAAAGTTGGGTATTCATCCTTTCTGATGGCTGAGTAATATTCCATTGTATATATGGACCACATCCTCTTTATCCATTCATCTGTTGAAGGGCATCTTGGCTCTTTCCACAGTTTGGCTATTGTGGACATTGCTGCTATGAACATTGGGGTGCATATGGCCCTTCTTTTCACTACATCTGTGTCTTTGGGGTAAATACCCAGGAGTGCAATTGCTGGGTCATAGGGTAGCTCTATTTTCATTTTTTGAGGAACCTCCACACTGTTTTCCGAAGTGGCTATACCAACTTGCATTCCCACCAACAGTGTAAGAGGGTTCCCCTTTCTCCACAACCTCTCCAACATTTGTTGTCTCTTGCCTTGTCAATTTTTGCTATTCTAACTCTTCTAAGGTGGTATCTCAGTGTGGTTTTGATTTGAATTTCCATGATGGCTAATGATGATGAACATTTTTTCATGTGTCTGTTAGCCATTTGTATATCTTCTTTGGACAAGTGTCTGTTCATTTCTTCTGCCCATTTTTTGACTTGAATATTGTTTTTTTGGGTGTGAGTTTGAGAAGTTTTTTATAGATCTTGGATACCAGCCCTTTATCTGTAGTGTCATTGCAAATATCTTCTCCCATTCTGTGGGTTGCCTCTTTGTTTTGTTGACTGTTTCCTTTGCTGTGCAGAAGCTTTTTATCTTAGAGAAATGATTCCATTTACAATAGCACCAAAAACCATACCTCGGAATAAATCTAACCAAAGAGGTAAAGGATCTCTACTCTAGGAACTACAGAACACTCATGAAAGAAATTGAAGAAGACACAAAAAGATGGAAAAATATTCCATGCTCATGGATCGGAAGAATAAACATTGTTAAAATGTCTATGCTACCCAGAGCAATCTATACCTTCAATGCCATCCCATCAAAATTCCAACGACATTTTTCAAAGTGCTGGAACAAACAATCCTAAAATTTGTATGGAATCAGAGAAGACCCTGAATTGCCAAGGAAACGTTGAAAAAGAAAAACAAACCTGGGCGCATCATGTTGCCTGATTTCAAGCTATATTACAAAGCAGTGATCACCAAGACAGCATGGTACTGGCACAAAAACAGACATATAGACCAATGGAACAGAAAAGAGAGCCCAGATATGGACCCTCAACTCTATGGTCAAATAACCTTCGACAAAGCAGGAAAAAACATGCAACGGAAAAAATACAGTCTCTTCAATAAATGGTGCTGGGAAAATTGGACAGCCACATGCAGAAGAATGAAACTCGATCATTCTCTAACACCATACACAAAGATAAACTCCAAATGGATGAAAAACCTCAATGTGAGACAGGAATCCATCAAAATCTTAGAGGAGAACATAGGCAGTAACCTCTTTGACATCGGCCACAGCAACTTCTTTCAAGATACATCTCCAAAAGCTAGTGAAACAAAAGCAAAAATGAACTTTTGGAACTTCATCAAGATATTTTTAAATTTTTTGACGAACCCCCCATACTATTGTCCATACTGGCTGTACAACTTACATTCTCACAGTATACAGTGGTTCCTTTCTCTCCATATCCTTGTTAGTCCTTATTATTGCTTGTCTTTTGAAAGCCATTCTAACAGGTGTGACATGATACCTCATTGTAGTTATTTAAATTTCCTGATGATTAGTGTGATGCTGGGCACCTTTTCATGTACTTATTAGCCATTTGAATATTTTCTTTGGAAAAGTACCCATTCAGGTCCTTTGCCTCTTTTTTAATTGGGTTATTTGTGGGTTTTTGCTATTGAGTAGTATGAGTTCCTTTAATATTTTGGATATTAACCGCTTATCACATACTATATAGTTTGCAAATATTTTTCCCATTCCATAGGTTGCTTTTTTATTTTGTTGATTTTTGCTGTGCAGAACCTGTAAATTTTATGTGATCTCACTTGTTTTTCTTTTGTTACTTGTGCTTTATGTGTCATGTCCAATAATTCATTGCCAAAACCAATGTCAAGATCTTTCTCCCATGTTGTCTTATAGTAATTGATGATTCCAGGCTTTATATTTAAGTCTTTAAGCCATTTTACATTAATTTTTATGAGTGGTGTAACATAGGGGTCTAGTTCTTCCTTTTGCATGTGAATATCTAATTTTCCCAGAACCTCTTATTGAAGAGACTGTCCTTCTTTATTGAATATTCTTGGCTCCCTTGTCAAATTTTACTTGATTGTATATGCATGGATTCATTTCTGGGATCTAAATTCTTTTCTTTTGGTCTGTGTATCTGTATTTTTCTCAGTGCTAAACTGTTTGGTTACCACAGTTTTGTAATATAGCTTTTTTTAAAGATTTTATTTATTTACTTGACAGAGAGTGCAAGAGAGCACAAGCAGGGGGAGCTGCAGAGGGAGAGGGAGAAGCAGACTCCTCACTGAGCAGAGAGCCTGATGTGGGGCTCAATCCCAGGACCCTGAGATCATGACCTGAGCTGAAGGCAGACGGTTAACCAACTGAGCCACCTAGGCGCCCCTGTAATATAGCTTGAAGTCAGAAAGTGTGATGGTTCCAGCTTTGTTCTTTCTCAAGATTGCTTTGGCTATTCACAGTCTTTTATGGTTCCATACAAATTTCAGAATTGTTTTTCTTATTTCTGTAAAAAATGTCATTTGAATCTTGATAGGAAATGCACAGAACCTATAGAATGGTTTTGGGTAGTACAGACATTTTAACAATATTAATTCTTCCAATCTACAGGCACAGGATATCTTCTATTTTTGTTTTTAGTTTTTTTCATAAATGTCTTAGAGTTTTCAGTGAACACATCTTTCACCTCCTTGGGTAGATTTATTCCTAAGTATTTTATCATTTTTGATACTATTATAAATGGATTGTTTTGTTTTTTGAATAATTCATTTTTGGTGTATAGATGCTACTGAGTTTTGTATGTTGATTTTGCATCCTAAAACCTTACTGAATTCATTGATTAAATCTAACAGTTTTTTTGATAGAGTCTTTAGGATTTTCTACATACAAAATCCTTTCTTTTTCTTTTTTCTTTTTTCCATGAGTGCCAACTCCAGCCCTTAGTAGTCCATGCCACTGATCCTTAGGTGTGAGACCCTAGTCCTGATTTGCCCTCTGGGCTTCTCCCACAGAGTCCCCTCCAATCCCTGGTCTCTCCTGTCCAGGCCTTCAGCCAGCCCTGCTGTTCCCTAGCTCCCTTCTTCCCCAGTGAGGGCTCCATAGCTTAATTCTGCTTGAGCACTATATTCCTCTGTTCTCCTTGCTATAAAACTTCTGACTAATTTAGCTCTCTTGTCTTTTTTTTTTTTTTAAAGATTTTATTTATTTATTTGACAGAGAGAGAGACAGCGAGAAGGAACACAAGCAGGGGGAGTGGGAGAGGGAGAAGCAGGCTTCCCGCGGAGCAGGGAGCCCGATGCGGGGCTCGATCCCAGGACCCTGGGTTCATGACCTGAGCCGAAGGCAGACGCTTAATGACTGAGCCACCCAGGCGCCCCTAGCTCTCTTGTCTTAATCTGCCAGATGGGGAATATATTCTCCCCTCCCCTGCCCTTTCTTTCTTTATTTTCTGAAACCTATTTGCCTTCCCTGAGTCTTCAAACTAAAATCAGAGCTATAAAGCACACCATGCCAGGCATAATGAAACGTAATCTCTGTTCAAAATGTTTATTCATACTGTATTCTAAATGTTTGGTTTTGTGTGCTGAAGATTTTACCAGTAGCAACAAGCCATTAGACAAGTAAGTATCAAGTGCAAATCAAGTTAGACCAGCCAAAGGTCACATTCAAAATTACTGGTCAGAACAGATAAATCCAAAGTGGAAAGTGGAAAGGAATTTCCTTCTAATTAGGAAATAGGGTTTTATATATCTTCTCCATCAATATGTTTTGTCTTTCTTTTTATCTTCTATGTATAAAGAAAGAAAGAAGTATCCAGAGAATGGGGAGGTTGAAAAAGCAAATTAAATTCATCTGTATAGTTAATCTCATTTGCAGTCTAGGCCAGTTATGATTCTCAAACTTGAGCTTGTATCAGAATCACCTGTTGTAGGTCTGGGGAAGGGCCTGATAATTTATGTTTCTAATACATTCTCACATGTTACTGATGCTGTTGGTCTGAGGACCACACTTTGAAATCAGGAAGTGAGTCCTCCTGCTTTGTTCTTCCTTTTCAATATTGTTTTAGACATTGTGGAATCCTTGCAATTCCATATGAATTTTAAAATCAGCTTGTCAGTTTTTCTGAAGAAGCTATCCAGATGGCCAACAGACACATGAAGAGATGCTCGACATCACTAATCATCAAGGAAATGCAGATAAAAACCACTATGAGATATCACCTTACAGCTGTCAGAATGGCTAAAAGAAAAAAGACAAAAAATAACAAGTGTTGGCGAGGACGTGGAGAATCCTCGTGCCCTGTTGGTAGAAATGTAAATTGATACAGTGACTTTGGAAAACTGTATGGAATGTCCTCAAAAAATTCAAAATAGAAATATTATATTACCCAATAATTGGATATCAAACAAAAGAAAACAAAAACACTAATTCAAAAAGATAGGCATACATCCCTATGTTTATTGCAACACTATTTACAATAGCCAAGATTTGGAAGCAACCTAAATGTCCATCAGCAGAAGAATGGATAAGGAAGATGTATATAAGGTGTTTGTATGTGTGTGTGTGTGTGTGTGTGTGTGTGTGTGTAATGGAATATTACACAACTATAAAAAGGGATGAGATCTTGCCATTTGCAACAACATAGGCGAACCTAGAGGGTATTATGCTAAGTGAATTAAGTCAGACTGGGAAAGACAAATACCATATGATCTTACTCTTACGTGGAATCTAAAAACAAATCAAATGAATAAACAAACAAAAAGTAGAATCAGACCTACGAATACAGAGAAATGACAGTTGCCAGAGGAAAGGGGGGTAGGCAAAATGCATAAAGGGAAGTAGGAGATACAGGCTTCCAGATGTCGAATGAATAAGTCATGGCACAGAATAAGGAATACAGTAAATTATATTATAATAGAATTGTATGGTGACAGGTGGCAGCTACACTTGTGGTGAGCACAACATAATGTATAGAGAAATTGAATCACTATGTTGTACACCTGAAACTAATGTAACATTGTATATCAACAATACTAAATAAAAAATAAACTAAAAATAATCAGTTGGTCAGTTTCTACAAAGAAGTTGACTGTGATTGAGGGATTATTTTGAATCTATAGATCAATTTGGGGAATATTGCCATTTTAGCAAAATTAAGTCTTATAATTCATGAACGTGGGATGTTTTGCTATGTAGAGCTTTTCAAATATATTTCAACAATGTCTTGTAGTGTGCAGAGAATAAATTTTATACTTGTTTTATTAAATTCATTCCTAAATATTTTGTTAACATTATAAATGGATTTTCTTAATTTCTTAATTCCTGCAACTTTGCTGAATTCATTTATTAACTCCAATAGTGGGGTGTGTGTGTGTGTGTGTGTGTGTGTATACTGTAGAGTTTTCTATATGTAAGATTGTGTTATCTGCAAACAGAGGTACATTTTACCTCTTCCTTTCCAAACTGAATGCCTTTTGTTTCTACTTCTTGCCTAATTGCCTTGGCCAGAACCTCCAGAACAATGTTGAATGGAGGTGATGATACTGGACATCCTTGCCTTTTCCTGATCTTAGGGGCAAAAGCATCAGTCTCTCATCACTAAGCATGGTGTTAGTTGTGGGTGTTTTGTAGATGCTCTTAAATACATAAATCTTGTCATAGTCAAACAGAATCAATTTTACTTCCTCCTTTCTGATTTGGATACAATTTCCTTCTTTTTCTTACCCGATTGCTCTCTGCTTAAGACTTCTAGTACTGTGTTGCATAGGAGTCGTGAGATTGGGCACCACTGTGTTCTTATATTAGAAAAATAGCTTTCAAACTTCCACCATTAAATATGATGTTAGTTGTGGATTTGCCATATATTGCCTTTATTATATTGAGATAGTTCCTTCTATACCTAATTTGATGAGAGTTTTTATCATGAAAGGATATGCTTTTTTAGGATCTATTGAGACGATTATATGATTTTTATCTTTCTATTAATGTGGTGCATTACAATTTTTTGAGTTGCATATGTTAACCCATCCTCGCATCTCAGTAATGAATCCCACTTGATGATGTTGTATGATCCTTTTAATGTGCTTGTATTTGGTTAGCTAGTATTTTGTTAAGAAATTTTGCATCAGGAATATTGTCCTGTGGTTTTCTTTTCCTAAAGTGTCCTTATCTGGATTTGGTATCAGTGTAATGCTCGTCTCATAAAATGAGTTTGGGAGTATTCCTTTCTCTTCAATTTTTTTGAAGAGTTTGAGAAGGATTGACAGTCTTTAAATTCTCGGTACAATTCACCAGTGAAACCATTTATTCTTGGGCTTTTCTTTGTTGGGAGGTTTCTGCTTACTAATTCAATCTTTTTACTCACTTTTGGTATGTTCTTTTTTCATAATTCAATCTTGATATATTGGATGTTTTTTTGGAAATTATTCATTTCTTCTAGGTCATCCAATTTGTTAGTATATACTTGTTCACAGAATCACTCTCATGATTCTATTTCTGTGGCATCATATGTGACATCTCCTGTTTAATTTCTGATTTTATTTAAGTCTTCTCCCTCTTTCTTAGTCTAGCTAAGTTTGTCAATTTTGTTTATCTTTTCAAAAACCAGCTCTTAATTTAATTGATCTTTTCTATTGTTTTTCTGGTCTCTATTTCTCCTCTGATATTTGTTATTTCTTTTTTCCTGCCAACATTGGGCTTAAATTTTCTTCTTTTGCTTGTTCCTTGAAGTGTAAAGTTAGGTTGCTTATTTGATTTTTTTTTCTTTGTGTAGGCATTATGGCTATAAACTTCCCTCCTAGAACTGATTTTGCTACATCTAATAACTTGGTATGTTGTGTTTTCACTTACATTTATCTCAAGATATTTTTTTATTTTCCTTTTGATTTCTTCTTTACCTCATTGGTTGTTCAGGAGTGTGTTGTTTAATTTCCACATATTTGTGAACTTTACAGTTTTCCTCCTGTTGTCAATTTCTAGTTTCACACCATTGTGGTTGAATGATACTTGATAAGATTTCAGTCTTCTTAAATTTGTAAGACTTGTTTTGTGACCTAACACATACTACCCTAGAGCATGCTCCATTTGTACTTGAGAAAATAGCTGCTGCTATTGGATGACATGTTCCTTATATGTCTTTTAGGTCCATTTGGTCTAAATATATTTCCAGTCCAATGTTTTTTAATCATTTTTTGTCTAGGTGATCTATCAATTGTTGCTATTATCATATTTCTATTTCTTCCTTCAGATATGTTAGTATTTGCTTAATATATTTAGGTGCTCCATATTGGGTACATATATATTTAAAATTTATTATGTTCTGGGTACATATATATCTTGATGAATTGACCCTTTATCATTATATAATGACCTTCTTTGTCTCTTGTGACAGTTTTTGACTTATAGTCATTTATCTGACGTAAGTATCACATAAATACCCTTGCTTTCTTTTTGGCTTCCACTTGTATGGAATATCTTTTTCCATCCCTTAACTTTGAGGCTATGTGTATCCTTAAAGATTAACTTAGTCCTTTGTAGACAATGTATAGTTGTGTCTTGTATTTTTATCCATTCAGCCATTCTATGCACGTTGACAAGAGAATTGAATCTATTTACATGCTGGAGGGGAGATGGGTGGGTGGATGGGCTAAATGGGTGATGGGCATTAAAGGAAGGCCCTTGTTGGGATGAGCACTGGGTGTTATATGTAAGTGATGAATCACTAAATTTTACTCCTGAAACCAGTACTACACTACATGCTAACTAACTTGAATTTAAATAAAAATAAACTGTAGAAAAAAATAATAAAGTAATTATTGATAGGTAAGGACTTACTATTGTCATCTTATTATTTTCTGTTTTATAGTTATTTTGTTCTTTTCTTCCTCTCTTGCTATCTTCCTTTATGAATCGATGGTTTTCCTAACAGGTATGCTTTGATTCACCTCTTTTTTTGTGTGTGTATCTACTGTAAGTGCTTGCTTTGTTGTTACAATGAGGTTTACATAAAACACCTTATAGTTACAATAGTCCATTTTATGCTGATAAAAAATTAACTTTGGATACATAAAACTCTCTCTCTCTCATTCTATCCCTCTTTTTGGGAGAGTCTTTCTCCTTCATTTCTAAACCTTCCTGGGTATAGTATTCTTGGTTGACAGTTTTCTTCTTTCAGAACTTTGAAAGAAGAACATCCCACTCTCTCCTGGTCTGCTAGGTTCCTGCTGAGAAATCTTTGAATAGTCTTATGTGGGTTTCCTTGTATATGAGGATTTTTTTCTCTTGCTGCTTTTAATCTTTTCTCTTTGACTTTGATTTTGGAGAATTTTATAATGTATCTTGAAGATCATTTGTGTTAAAATTGTTTGGAAACCAATGAACTTCAAGAAGCTGAAAATTCAAATACCTATCCAGAATTGGAAATTTCTCAGCTGTTATTTTTTTTAAGATTTTATTCATTTATTTGACATAGAGAGACACAGCGAGAGAGGGAACACAAACAGGGGGAGTGGGAGAAAGAGAAGCAGGAGGCTCCCCACTGAGCAGGGAGCTTGATGCGGGGCTCCATCCCAGAACCCTGGGATCATGACCTGAGCCAAAGTCAGACGCTTAACGACTGAGCCACCCAGGCATCCCTGTTATTTCTTTAAATAATCTTTCCTCCCCTTTCTCCCTCTTTTCTTCTTTTGGGACTGCAATATTTTATAGATTGCTTCTCTTAATTTTATCCCATTAACTCCCATAGGCTTTCTTCACTTTTTTAAAATTATTTTTTCTTTGTTTTACTCTGAACAATTTCAAAAGACCTGTCTTTGGCCTCACAAATTCTTTCTTCTGCTTGTTCAAATCTGTTGTTGATGTTCTCCATTGCATTTTTTTTTTTTTTTTTCATTTCATTCATTGTATTCTTCAGCTCTATAATTTCTGTTTGGTTCTTATGATATTTACTCTCTGTTAAATTTCTTGTTTTGTATATTGTTTTCCTGATTTTGTTGAATTGTTTCTCTATGCTTTCTTGTAGCACAATGAGCTTCCTTTAAAAAACTATTTTTGAAATGTTTACTGGAAAAAATTGTGTATCTCCATATCTTTGGGCATCAGTTTCTAAAAAATTGTGTTCCTTTGGTGATGTCATGTTTCCTTAATTTTTCATGTTCCTTGTAGTCTTGAGTTGCTGTCTTTGCATTGGAAAAAGTACTCCCTTCCTCTAGTCTTTATTGACTTGCCTCTTTTTTCTATGCATCTAATCATGTTTTTTTTTTTTTCTTCTCCATGGGTAGTCTGGACCTTTTCTGCTGGACTTTTGAACTTTCACAAAAGCACACTTATCTGTGGGTGACTGTCAAAATCAGTGTTTTTTTAGGGGGAAGACAGTAGAAAATTATTCTGCCATTTTGATGATGTCCTTTAACAGGCAATTTTCAAAGGTGGTAAGTGTCAGAAAGATGAGCGTACTGGGTGCCAACAAATGATATGAAAATATTAGGGAGAAAGTTTGGGAAGTGTTCATTTTGATTTCTCAATTAAGCTTTTTATTTTGAGAGTATTATCGGTTTACATGCAGTTGTAAGAAACAATATAGAGATATACTTTGTAGTCTTTACTCAGTTTCTTCAATGATAACATTTTGCAAAACTGTAGTACAAAATTACAACCAGGATATTAACATTGTTACAGGACACAGAGAAGAGATAGGACATTTCTATATCACAAAATCACTAGTTACTCTTCCATAACCACACTTACTTCTCTCCTGATCTCACCCCCCCCTTAACCATTGGCAACTACTAATCTGTTCACCATTACTAAATGATAATATTTCAAGAATGTTATATAAATGGAGTCATACCATATATAACTTTTGGAGATTGGCTTTTCTCATGCAGCATAATTCCTTGGAGATTCACCCAAGTTGTTCCATATACCAATAGTTGGCTCCTTTTTATTCATGAGTAATATTCCATGGTATGGGTATACCATAATTACTCACCCATTGAAAGACATCTGGGATGGTTCCAGTTTGGGCTATCATGAACAAAGCTGCTATAAACATTTGTTTAGAGTTTTTTTTTTTTTTTTCTCCAAGATTTTATTTAAATTCAAGTTAGTTAACATATAGAGGGTTTTTTTGGTGAAAGTTTTCATTTCTCTGGGACAACTGCCCAGGAGTATAATTGCTGGGTGTATGGTAGTGGTATGTTTTGTGTCTAAGAAACCACCATACTATTTTCCAGAGTGGCTGTACCATTTAGCATTCTCACCAGCAAGGTATAAATGATTCAGTTCCTCTACACCCTTGCCAGTATTCAGTGTTGTCACTATTTTTTATTTTAGCCTTTTTAATAGGTGTGTAGTGATATATCATTGTGGTTTTCATTTGTATTTCTCCAATGATTAATAATGTTGAACATTTTTTCATGTGTTTAATTGTCATCTATATAATCCTCTTCAGTAAAATATCCATCTTTTGCCCATTTTGTAATTTGAGTATGTATTTTTTTTTTATTTACTGCTGAGTTTTGAGAGTTCTTTATATATTCTAGATACTAGTGTTTTTTCAGATATATGGTTTGCAAATATTTTTCCTAGCCAGTAACTTGTCTTTTCATCCTCTTCATATGGTCTTTCATAGAGCAAAAATGTCTATTTTGATGAGGTCCATTGTATCAATTTTTCATTTCATGGTTCAAGCTTTTGGTGTCAAGTCTAAGAACTTCTTTGCCTAGCTCTAGATGCTGAAGATTTTCTCCTTTTTAAAAAAAGTTTTGTAGCTTTAAATTTAAGTCCATTATCCATTCTGAGTTCATTTTTGTAAGGTATGAGTTTAGGTTGAAGTTTATTTTTGGTCTATGGCTGAAGCAGCATTTGTTGAAAAGACAACCCTTCCTCCACTAAATTTCTTTTGCATCTTTATCAAAAATTACTTGGGCATATTGGTGCAGGTCTATTTCTGGCTTCTCTATTCTCTTCCACTAATACAATATGTCTATCCTTCTGCCAGTACCACACTATCTTGGTTATTGTAGCTATATAATTTGTGTTAAAATCAGGATAGACTGAGTACCCCAACTTTACTCTTCTTTTTCAAGATTATTTTAGTTACTTTAGGATATTCATTTGATTTTGAGATAGTCCTATAGCCTCTGGAGATGGGAGCTTTGCTCATGGCCCTAGGGAGCTCCATGATGACAGACTGAAATAGGTTGATAGACCAGGAATTAGTATTCAAATTCCAATAAGTTATACATCAATTCTTAAAACTAAGACAGTGTAAAAGATAAACATAAAGTAGAAAGGCCTTCCTTGGAGCTAGGCTTTGTCCTCTTTGCTTATCTTACAGACAGGCTTCCCCTCCTCCAGAGCAGTAGACTGAGTTAATAAGGTCCTATGGCATTATAGATGGGGTTAGAAGAGAACACTAGAATAATTTCCTAACCAATTACATCTGCATTAGAGAAATCTTAAAAACAATGCTCCCATAACTTCCAGGAAGTGGTCATTGGAAGGGTTAAAGAAACTGGCTTTTGTGGGTATCTGAAAGAATTCCCTTCTTGTTCTTCCCATGTACATAATATCACTATTGAATTCCTAAGTTTGACCATTGTTTCCACATGTGTAGTTACCTTGAGTCTCAAAATATATCAGTCATTACAGTCCTGGACTAGGAGAGTCTTGAAAACTAGAAATAGAAATAATGGAGGGGATTCGTAGGAATTTTGGGAGGTTTGAAACTAAATGAGTTTCTTTGAAAACTTTAGAATTGTTAAAGGTGGAAAGCTGTTCATGTGAACCATTGTTTAGATACTGGGGAATAAGAGAGGACCTGAAAGGAATAGCCTTGTGACTAGACAGGTGGAAAAGGAAACTGACACAAAGGCTTGGTATGAGTGAGCAGGACTGTTTTCTGGTTTATTGCTTTGTGGATGTTCCTTTGCTTTAAGAGTTCATAGTGAAAAAAAAGAACAGCCAGCCTCAGATAGGCTTGAGGGAACCTAAGCTGAGGTAAAGGGGTCCTATCCCATCATGAAGGTCAGTGTGGTGAGGACAGTGGAGGGGATCAGAGTAAGAGAAGTTCAAGCATTAAGAGCCTCCAGGAAACAAGCAAGCCACTAGGACAGTAGCCTTTTTTATAGCCTGAGGACTCCCCGACTGGCTGGGGTTCTGTTCTGCTTATATCTCTACTGAAGGAGCACAGTCTCTCACAGGGTTGCCCTACTCATCCAGACCATATCTTCAATGACATTAACTCCAGATAGCTTTCTAACACTATCTCTCATGTTTCACTCCCGAGAGGTTAGGTGTGATTGCCTTTAATTCCCTATCTGAAGATAATTACATTTCCATGATGAGAGAAAGAGCCAATGAGTGCCTCCCAAGGGCAAGAAACAAAAGCAGTTAAAAGGAAGGCATGTCTAGCCAGAGGGGTCCCAGCTAGGTGCACTGTTTAATTGGAGATCAGATATTCACAGGCACACAGCTTCCTCAGTGGAAAGGAGCTTCATTTGGGAATAATTAAGGGTGCTTTATGTGGCCACTGGAATTTCAGGCAACTTGAATCTAATCATTTTGTATGGTGACTCATTCTGAACCAAATAGACTACTGAGAAAGCAGAGGAAGGGCCTGGGGAAAATGACAGTGGTGGTCAGTAATAGAAGCAGCTGTCAATAATTGAGGTGGGACAAAAAAAGTAAGCTGTTCTTTCCCAGCATAGAGAATCAGCAGAACCCTGAGATGGTGAGGGAAGAACAGTGGACTTGGAATCAAGATGAGTTAAGTTCACAATCACTTCACCCCAAAGATCTTGTTTCCTCATCTGAAAATGAGGCTAATAATGCCTACCTTTTCAGAAGTACCATAAAGATAAAATTAAAGAACTTATATAAAATGACTGGTACTGAAGAGGCTCATGAATAAACAAAGGGTAGTTACTTCCTTTTGTTCAACTAAGCATTTTAATTATGTCTAGCTCATGAAAATGAGAAAATAAAGCTTCATTTCATAATCAAATCGATTCTTAAGGTATTTTCCTCTTTTTTTTTTTTTTTAGAGAGAGAGAGAGAGTGTCAGTGTGGGCACACGAGGGGGGGTGGTGGGAAGGGAGGGGCAGAGGGAGAGGGAGAGAGAATTTTAAGCAAGCTCCACACCCAGTGTGGAGCCCAACACGGGGCTCGATCTCATGACCTGAGCCAAAATCAAGAGTCAGACAACCGACTGAGCCACCAGGCACCCCTATTTTCCTTTTTTAAGTACTTTAGTTTATGGTTCAGAGAAAGAGAATAAATACCTGAATCTTCTGTCTTGGTTCAGTTTGAAGTTCTCTATTCTGATTTGAGACTCCTAACCTTGAAAATGTCCCCAAACAAATGAAAGAAAATTGTATACATATTCCAAATATACTTACTAATAAAAATTACATGTTATTATTGTCTATCTCTCTCTAAATTGTGAATAAAGTTTAGTTTTTCTCTCTCTTTTACTTATGTAAAAATGAAAAGAAATAGAAATTCTATTTTTTCTTGTACCCAAAGAACTATTTTTGGACATAAATACCTTACACTATTTACTCCTAAGCCTTATGTCTTTAAGACCATTTGCCACTTGTCATCAGGGACACCTGGAAACCCAGACACTCCCCATCACCCCAAGTGAACTTCAGCCTGGAAACAAGCCTGGGGATATACAATCACATGGTTTATGGCTTCCCAGTCTCACAAAGAGAGTAAGTGGGGCTGCTGGGGTGGCAGTGGTTAAAGGTAGCTTTACCTTTTTGTTTAGGGACTTTTCTCACAGTCATTGCAGCCTGCCTCTTCTGGTTTTCAGAAATTTCAAAGCCTATAACATAAAAATACATGACTGTTATAAAAAACATAGACCTTTCTTAAATGTACAAATTAGTACAACTTTTCTGAAGGAGTAATTTTGGCAAGATATATCAAAAGTCTTGAAAAGCAAATAAATAAATGGTGAGAACTTGAACAAATATTTAGCTATAACAATGCATTTCATAGTATACAGGGGCAAAAAAAATGAGAACATGAGTTAAGAGGCTGTTAAATGAAGAATGGATGAATAAAGTATGGTGTGAAGTGGAAAAATATTTCACAACCAAAAGCAAAAACATAGACAAGAAAATAATGAGTCAAAAGATAAGAGATTATAATAAGAAAATTTTTTTAAAGAAAAGTTTCAAAAGGAAGAAAAAATCAAATAGCAAAAAGTAATGAAGTAACAGAAATGTCTATTCAAGTCCTTTGTCCATTTTTAAAATTAAGTTATTTGACATTTTGCTATTGAGTTGTAAGAGTTCCTTATATATTTTGGAAATTAACCTCCTATCATATATATCATTTGCAAATATTTTCTCTGATGCCATAGGTTGCCTTTTCATTCTGTTCCTTTGCTGTGCAAAATAATTTTATTTTGCTGTAGTTTTGCTTTGTTGACTGTGCTTCTGGTGTCATATCCAAAAAAATCACTGCCAAGATCAATGCCAAGAAGCTCTTTCCCTATGTTTTCTTCCAGGAGTTTCACAGTTTTGGGTCATACAATTAAGTGTTTGATACATTTTGAGTTAATTTTCATTTATGGTGTAAGATAGGAATTCAATTTCATTCTTTTGCCTGTGGATATCCAGTTTTTCCAGCACAACTTATTGAAGAAACCATCCTTTCCCAGTTGTGCATTCTTGGTACTACTGTCAAACATATGTTGACTGTATATGTGTGGGTTTATTTCTAGGCTCTCTATCCTATTCCATTGGTCTATATCCTGTCTTTATGCCAGTACCATAGTGTTTTAATTAATGTAGCTTTGTAATATATTTTGACATGATACCTCCAGCTTTGTTCTCCTCTCTCAAATATCTTTAGCTATGATGGGTCTTTTGTGGTTCCACATGAATTTTAGGATTGTTATTTCTATTTCAGTAAAAAAAAAATACCACTGGAGTTTTGATAAGATCACATTAAATCTATAGCTGGCATTGGGTAAAAGGGACATTTTAACAATATTAAGTCTATTTATTTATGTGTTCTTTAATTTCTTTCAGCAAGGTTTTATAGTTTTTGGTGTACAAGTCTTTCACCTCCTTGGTTAAGTTTATTCCTAAATATAATCACATCCATTTTGATATGAGTATAATTGGGACTGTTTGCTTAATTTCTTTTTCAGATAGTTCATTGTTAGTGTATAGAAACACAATTGATTTTTGTACGTTGATTTTGTACCCATCAACTCTACTGAATTCATTTATTAAATATAGAAGTTTTTTCTGAGGAGTCTTTAAGGTTTTCTATATATAAAATAATGTCATCTACAAACAGAAATAATTTTACTTCTTCCTCTCCCATTTAGATGCTTTTTATTTTTTTCTTGCCTAATTTTCTCTGGCTGGGACTTCCACTACAATGTCGAATAGAAGTGGTGAAAATGGGCATCCTTTTCTTGTCATTGATCTAAGAGGAAAAGCTTTCAGTTTTTCCCCCTTGAGTATGATGTTAGCCATAGGCCTTTTGATATATGGCCTTTATTATGTTCAGGTAAATTCCTTCTATACAGAGTTTGTTGTGAGTCTTTTTTATCAGGAAAGAAGGATAAATTATGTCAAATCTTTTTCCTACATCTATAGATATGATGATGTGATTTCTATATTTAATTTAATTATATCACATTAATTAATTTGCATATGTTAAGCCATCATTGCAACCCAGGGACAAATCTGACTTGGTTATTGTGTGTGATCCTTTTATTATGCTGCTGAATTCTGTTTGTTGCTGTTTTATCAAAGATTGTTTCATGTGTGTTCATTGGGGATATTGGTCTTTAGTTTTTTGTTGCTTTTTGTTGTTGTTGTTGTTTTGTTTTTGTACTGGAAGACTTAATATTGTTAAAATATCCATTGTGCTGAAGGTCATCTACAAATTCAAAGCAATCCTATCAAGACTCTAGTTCCATTTATACAAGATATGAATAAGTTCTATAGATCTGCTGTATAACACTGAACCTACAATTAATATTGCTATATTATGCACTTAAAAATGTGTTAAGAGCATAGAGCTCATGGTGTTTTTACCACTTAAAAAAACAGGGTAGAGGTCTCCCCACAAAGGAGAAGAAATTCTGCCTCAGCTTTAGCCCATGTATGTGGAGTCCCATCCTTCTCATGATCTTCCTGCCTATAGATGACAGCTTTGGACTATGCCCATGAGTTTGAGCCTGCTCATGATCTTGCATTCTGATTGTCTGCTCCACAGATACTGGAGTTGCTTAGCCAGGTTTTGTAATCACATAAGCCAATTCCTAGAATAAATCTCTTAATAATGCATCTCCTATGAGTTATGCTTCTCAGGTTGAACCCTGACTGATAGAAGGAGTTATAGTTAGATTCTATATTCCTCACTTGGAGAGTTACTTGTGATAAATTAAGTTAAAAAAACAAGTTACAGAGTAATATGTTTGGTATAATTTTTGTAAGTAAAAAAGTTTTTAAAAAATCTTATCTGTATATATGCTTATATGAACATAAGTATGGAAATAGGCACACCACACTTATACTGATTATCTCACATAGCATAGGAGTGATAGAGAAGGGAAAATAATGCTAAACTTTATTAAATTTTGGTATGTGTTTAAATGGTTATTAAGGCCATGTATTCATTTTACCATTAAAAGTGAAAATTAAAAAAAAAAAACAGAAAATTCTGACAAATTTATAAGACAGCCATAAAATAATGATTAAAAATATTAAGTGAGCACTGGAGAGGAAAGACGGCAGAGGAGTAGGGGAACCATTTCAACCGGTCCCCTGAATTTAGCTGGATATCTACCACACCATCCTGAACACCCACAAAATCAGCCTGAGATGTAAGAATATATATCTGGATCTCTACAAGCAGAAAAACACCGCCTGTCACCAGGTAGGAAGGGTGGAGTCATGAATCTTCAGGTAGCTATTGGAAGATAAACAGAAGGGGGAGTGAACTTCCATAAGTTGGCTCCCGGAAAGTGATATAACACTGGAGTGCAAAAGCGTCCTGCTGGGGACCAGGAAAAAACTCGCAGAGCACTAGTGGCCTGGAAAGGGCCTTAGAGCAGGACCCAGATAGGATCCAGGAGATGTGGGTTGCACGGTCGCTCATGGTTTTAGAAGCACAAAGGGCAGGAACATGACCAGGCACCTGGGACGACCTCTGAGAGAATCACTGTGGGCACGGACCACAGGAGGTTGCAGTTTTCAGTGGCGCATACAGAAATGGAGACTGTGTCCCAGGAGGGTTTAGTGAAGAGCGCAGACTTCGATTTCTCCACTCTGGGACAGAGGTTTGGGTGCGGCCATTTTTGCTCTGACTCTTAGAAGAGGTACAGAAAGCCTCCAGAGAACAAAAGCTCAAAAAACCGGTTTCCACTGAGCCAAGCACCCTTCGAGAGGGGGCAGGGCAACTCTGCCCAAGCAGGGTTGCCTGAGAAACAGCGCTGCAGGACTCTCCCCAAGAAGACAGGCTGGAAGAACAAGAGGAGGACAACCCTATGGTCCCCATAAGACTGTAAAATCCCAACACCAGGGGAAAATAGTATTTTGAGCTCCAGGCTTTGCCTCACAGCTTGTTTATTTTTCAGATACAACTCTCGTTTTCTTTTTATTCTTTCCCTTAGCTTCTTCTCTGTTTTTTTCTTTTCACGTTTTTCTCATTTCAACTAGATGTTTAATATACCAACTTAGATTTCATAGTAACTTTTAACTTGTACTTTTTCACACCTATATTTTTTATAGATATATGCTTCATTGTAGTCCTTTTTTCCCTATTCATTCATTCATTCATTACTTGTAGATGTGTGTGTGTGTCTGTGTATATATATACAGACACATAAGTTATACTTTCCCTGTAATTTTGGGAGGTAGTATATCCTCTAACAAACAGACCCAAATACACCCAGGAACAACTGAAAAACCCTAATTTGTCCACACTGAGAGATTATATCCCCCTTTCCCCTCAACCCTTTTTGGAATTTTTTTTTTTATTTTATAAGTTTTACTCGTGTGTTTCATATTGGCTATGTCTTTTTAGTGGTGGCTTCCGACTGCTCCATATTCTCCAAGGGTGCATCTTGCTTGGGTCATGGTTGATATTTTGGAATCTGTACATTCGTTCAACCATCCCTCAACAGAATGATTAGGATGAGGAACTCACAACAAAGAAAAGAACCAGAGACAATGGCCTCTGCTACAGATCTAACGGATATGGACAGAAGCAAGATGTCAGAGGTAGACTTCGGGGTAGCAATTATGAAGTCAATAGCTAGGCTTGAAAAAAGCATTAGTGACAATATAAAATCTCTAAGGGCAGAAATGAGATCTAATCAGGCCAAACGTAAAAATGCTGTGAATGAGATGCAGTCTAAACTGGATACTCTAACAGGCAGGGTAAATAAGGCAGAAGAACGAAATAGTGATCTAGAAGATAGGCTGATAGAAAGGAAGGAAGATGAGGAGGATAGGGATAAGAAACTAGAAGCCCGTGAGATAAGAATTAGAGAGATCAATGATGCCATGAAATGATCCAATGTCAGAATTATTGGGATCCCTGAGGGGGTGGAGAGAGAGGACTAGAAGGTATATTTGAGCAAATCATAGCTGAAAACTACCCTAACCTGGGGAAGGAAACAAGCATTCAAGTCCAAGAGGCAGAGAGGACCCCTCCCAAGATCAATAAATATAGACCAACGCCCCAGCATATAATACTGAAACTTGCAAATCTTAGAGCCAAGGTAGCTATGCTGAGAGCAGCCAGGGGAAAGAGATTTCTTAAGTACAGAGGGAGGAACATCAGAATAACGTCAAACCTGTCCACAGAGACCTGGCAAGCCAAAAAGGGTTGGCAAGGCATATTCAGGGTAATAAATGAGAAGAACATGCAGCCCAGAACACTTTATTCAGCAAGGCTGTACTTCAAAATGGACAGAGAGACAAAGAGCTTCCAAGAATGGCAGAAACTGAAAGAATATGTGACCATCAAGCCAGCCCTGCATGAAATATTAAGGGGGTGTTCTATAAAAGAAGAAAGACCCCAAGAGTAATATAGACCAGAAATTTACAGAGACAATCTATAGAAACAGGGACTTTACAGGCAATATGATGGCAGTAAATTAGTATCTTTCAAAATTAATATCTTTCACTTCCAACGTGAATGGTCTAAATGTTCCCATGAAACGGCACAGTGTTGCAGATTGGATAAAAAAGACAGGATCCATCCATATGCTGATTACAAGAGACTCATTTTGAACCTAAAGAAACCTCCAGATGGAAAGTGAGAGGATGGAGGGCCATTTATCATGCCAATGGACCTCAAAAGAAAGCTGGGGTAGCAATTCTCATATCAGACAGATTTTAACCAAAGGCTGTAGTAACAGATATAGAGGGGCACTATATCATACTTAAAGGGTTTTTCCAACAAGAAAATCTAACAATGGTAAATATCTATGCCTCCAACATGGGAGCAGCCAACTACATAAGCCAACTGTTAACCAAAATAAAGAATCATATTGATAATAATACATTAATAGTAGGAGACATCAATACTCCACTGTCAGCAATGGACAAATCATCTAAGCAGAAGATCAACAAAGGAACAAGAGCTTTGAAGGAAACATTGGACTAGATGTTCTTTGTAGATATATAAAGAACATTCCATCCTAAAAGAACAGAATACTCATTCTTCTCGAGTGTACACAGAACTTTCTCCAGAATAGATCACATACTGGGTCACAAATCAGGTCTGAACTGATACCAAAAGATTAAGATTATTCCCTGCATATTTTCAGACCACAATGCATTGAAACGGGAACTCAGCCACAAGGAAAAATTTGAAAGGAACGCAAACACGTAGAGGTTAAAAAGCATCCTGCTAAAGAATGAATGGGTCAACCAGGAAATTAAAGAACTTAAACAAATCATGCAAACCAAAGCAAATGAAAACACATCGGTCCAAAACCTATGGGATAATGCAAAGGTGGTCCTTAGAGGGACATAGCATAGCCATCCAAGGCTCTCTCAAAAAGTTAGAAAAATCAAATGCACAAGCTAACCTTACAGCTAAAGGATCTGGAGAAAGAACAGCAAATAAAGCCCAGACCAAGCAGGAGAAGAGAAATAATAAAGATTAGAGCAGAAATCAATGAAATAGAAACTAGAAGAACAATAGAACAGATCGATGAAACTAGAAGATGTTTCTTTGAAAGAATTAAAGTTGATAAACCTCTGGCCAGACTTATCCAAAAGAAAAGAGAAAGGACCCAAATTAATAAAATCATGAATGAAAGTGGAGAGATCACGACCAATACCAAGGAAATAGAGACAATTATTAGAACTTACTACCAGCAGCTATATGCCAACACACTAGGCCATCTGGAAGAAATGGATGCATTCCTGGAAACTTATCAACCACCAAGCCTGAAACAGGAAGAAATAGACAATCTGAACAGACCAATAACCAGTAAGGAAATTGAAGCAGTAATCAAAAACTTCTGAAAAAACAAGAGTCGAGGGCCAGATGGCTTCCCAGGGGAATTCGACCAAACATTTAAAGAAGAAATCATGTCTATTCTACTGAACCTGTTCCAAAAAATAGAAATGGAAGGAAAACATCCAAACTCAGTCTATGAGGCCAGCATTACCCTGATCCCCAAACCAGGCAAAGACCCCATCAAAAAGGAGAATTACAGACCAATATCCTCAATGAACATGGATGTCAAAATACTCAACAAGATCCTAGCCAATAGCATCCAAGAGTACATTAAAAGAATTATCCATCACGACCAGGTAGCATTTATTCCTTGGATGCAAGGGTGGTTCAACATTCACAAAACAATCAGCGTGATAGAGCACATTAATAAAAGAAAAGACAAGTACCATATGATCCTCTCAATTGATGTATAAAAAGGATTTGACAAAATACAGAATCCTTTCCTGATTAAAAGACTTCAGAGTGTAGGGATAGAGGGAACATTCCTCAGTTTCATAAAAACCATGTATGAAAAGCCTACACTGAACATCATTCTCAATGAGGAAAAGCTGAGAGCTTTGCCTTAAGGTCAGGAACACAACAGGGATGCCCACTCTCACCACTATTGCTCAATGTAGTACTAGAAGTCCTAGCATCAGCAATCAGAAAATAAAAAGAAATAAAAGGCATTCAAATTGGCAAAGAAGAAGTCCAAATCTCTCTTCGCAGATGACACCATACTTTATATGGAAAACCCAAAAGACTCTACCCGCAAATTACTAGAACTCATACAGCAATTCAGCAATATGGCAGGATACAAAAATCAATGCACAGATATCAGTTGCTTTTTGATACATTAACAATGTAAGTGTAGAAAGAGAAATTAAGGAATTGATTCCATTTACAATAGCACCAAAAACCATAAGATACCTAGCAATAAATCTAACCAAAGAGGTAAAGCACCTGTACTCTAGAAACTACAGAACACTTATGAAAGAAATTGAGGAAGACACAAAAAGATGGAAAAACATTCCACACTCATGGACTGGAAGAACAAACATTGTTAAAATGTCTATGCTGCATAGAGCAATCTACATTTTCAATGCTATCCGTATCAAAATACCATTGGCATTTTTCAAAGAGCTGGAACAAACAATCCTAAAATTTGTATGGAATCAGAAAAGACCCTGAATCACCAAGGAATGTTGAAAAAGCAAAACAAACCTGGGGGCATCATGTTACTTGACTTCATGCTATATTACAAAGCTATGATCACCAAGACACCATGGTATTGGCACAAAAACAGACATATAGATCAATGGAACAGATTGGAGACTCCAGAAATGGACCCTCAACTCTATGGTCAACTAATCTTTGTGAAATAGGAAAAAATATCCAATGCAAAAAAGACAGTCTCTTTAATAAGTGGTGCTGGGAAAATTGGACAGCCACATGCAGAAGAATGAAACTGGACCACTGTCTCATACCATCCACAAAGATAAACTCCAAATGGATGAAGACCTCAATGTGAGACAGGAATCCATCAAAATCCTAGAGGAGAACATAGGCAGTAACCTCTTTGACATGGGCCACAGCAACTTCTTTCAAGACACGTCTCCAAAGGCAAGGGAAACAAAAGCAAAAATGAACTTTTGGGACTTCATAGAAATAAAAAGCTTGTGTTCAGCAAAAGAAACAGTCAATAAAACTAAGAGGCAACCCACAGAATGGGAAAAGATACTTGCAAATGACCTTACAGATAAAGGGATGATATCCAAGATCTATAAAGAACTTCTCAAACTCAACACCCAAAAAACAAATAATCCAGTCAAAAAATGGGCAGAATACATGAACAGACACTTCTCAAAGAAGAAATACAAATGGCTAACAGACATATGAAAAAATGTTCAATATCACTAGCCATCAAGGAAATTCAAATCAAAACCACAATGAGATACCATCTTTCACCAGCTAGAATGGCAAAAATTAACAAGGCAGGAAACAACAAATGTTTGCAAGAAGGTGGAGAAAGGGGAACCCTCTTACACTGTTGATGGAAAGGCAAACTGGTACAGCCACTTTGGAAAACAGTATGGAGTTTCCTCAAGATGTTAAATATGCAGCTACCCAATGATGCAGCAGTTGCACTACTAGGTATTCACCCCAAAGATACACATGTAGTGAAAAGAACGGCCACCTGCATCCCAATGTTCATAGCAGCAATGTCCACTATAGCCAAACTGTGGAAGGAGCTGAGATGCTCTTCCAAAGATGAATGGATAAAGAAGATGTGGTACATATATACAATGTAATGTTTCTCAGCCATCAGAAAGGATGAATACCCACCATTCACACTGACATGAATGGAACTGGAGGGGATTATGCTAAGTGAAATAAGTCAAGCAGAGAAAGACAATTATCATATGGTTTCACTCATATGTGGAACATAAGGCATAGCACAGAAGAGCTTAGGGGAAGGGAGGGAACCTACAGGGGGGAATCAGAGTGGGATACAAATCATGAGGGACTATGGACTCCGGGAAATAAACTGAGGGTTTCATAGGGGAGGGGCATAGGGTGATGGGGTCGCCGGGTGATGTGTATTAATGAGGGCATGTGTTGGGGTGAGCACTGGGTGTTTTAGGCAACTAATGAATCATTGAACACTATATCAAAAACTAATGATGTAATATATGGTGGCTAACTGAACATAATTTAAAAAATATTAAGTGATTTAGGGTATAGAAATGCAACTGACATCTGTGCAATGATTTTATATCCTGCCCCTTTGCTGAATTCCTGTATGAGTTCTAGCAATTTTTTGGTGGAGTCTTTTGGGTTTTCTACATAGAGTACCATAAGTTTGACTTCTTTTTTGTCAATTTGGATGCTTTTTATTTCTTTATGTTTTCTGATTGCTGAGGCTAGGACTTTCAGTACTCTGCTGAACAGCAGTGGTGAGAGTGGACATCCCTTTCATGTTCCTGACCTTAGGGGAAAGCGCTCATTTTTTTTTCCCCAATGAGGATGATATTGACTTTTCTTCATAAATGGCTTTTATGATATTGAGGTATTTTCCCTCTATCCCTACCCTGTAGAGAGTTTTAATCAAGAAAGGATACTGGAGTGGTGGGGGGTGTGAGGGATGGGGTGGCTGGGTGATAGACATTGTGGAGGGTATGTGCTATGGTGAGCACTGTGAATTGTGTACGACTGTTGAATCACAGACCTGTACCTCTGAAACAAATAATACATTATATGTTAAAAAAAAAAAAAAAAAAGAAGAAGAAGAAGAAGATAGCAGGAGGGGAAGAATGAAGGGGGGAAATCGGAGGGGGAGACGAACCATGAGAGACGATGGACTCTGAGAAACAAACTGAGGGTTCTAGAGGGGAGGGGGCTGGGGGGATGGGTTAGCCTGGTGATGGGTATTAAAGAGAGCACGTACTGAATGGAGCACTGGGTGTTATACACAAACAATGAATCATGGAACACTACATCAAGAACTAATGATGTAATGTATGGGGATTAACATAATAATAAAAAAAATTAAAAAAAAGAAAGGATACTGTATTTTGTCAAATGCTTTTTCTGTATCAATTGAGAGGATCATATGGTTCTTGTCTTTACTTCTATTAATGTGGTATATCACACTGATTGATAGGCAGATGTTGAACCACTGCTGCAACCCAGGAGTAAATCCCACTTGGTCATGGTGAATAATCCTTTTAATGTACTCTTGGATCCTATTAGGTACTATATCTTGGTGAGAATTTTGGCATCCATGTTCATCAGGGATATTGTTCTGTAATTCTCATTTTTCAGAAGAAAGAGTAATTAAAGAATTGATCCCATTTACAATTGCACCAAAAACCAAAAGATACCTGGGAATAAACCTAACCAAAGAGATAAGGATGTGTACTCTGAAAACTATAGAACACTTATGAAAGAAATTGAGGAAGACACAAAGAAATGAAAAAAACATTCCATGCTCATGGATTGGAAGAACATGCCTATGCTATCCAAAGCAATCTAAACATCCAATGCAATCCCCACCAAAATACCATCAGTAATTTTCACAGAGCTATAATAAACAATCCTAAAAATTGTATGGAACCAGAAAAGACTCCAAATATCCAAAGGAATGTCGAAAAAGAAAACCAAAGCTGGTGACAACCAATTCCAGACTTCAAGCTATAATCATCAAATCAGTATGGTACTGGCACAAAAACAGACACATAGATCTATGGCACAGAATAGAGAACCCAGAAATGGACCCTCAACTCTAAGGTCAACTAATCTTCAACAAAGCAGGAAAGACTATCCAATGGAAAAAGAACAGTCTTTACAACAAATGGTGTTGGGAAAATTGGATAGCCACATGCAGAAGAATGAAACTGGACCATTTTCTTACACCATACACAAAACAAACTCAAAATGGATGAATGACCTAAATGTGAGAAAGGAATCCATCAAAATCCTAGAGGAGAACACAGGCAGCAACCTCTTTGACCTCAGCCATAGCAACTTCTTGCTAGAGATGTCTTCAAAGCCAAGGGAAACAAAAGCACAAATGACCTCTTGGGACTTCATCAAGATAAAAAGCTTCTGCACAGCAAAGGAAACAGTTGATAAAACCAAAAGACAACCTACAGAATGGGAGAAGATATTTGCAAATGTCTTATCAGATAAAGAGCTTGTATCCAAGGTCTATAAAGAAGTTATTAAATTCAACACCCAAAAAACAAAAAATCTAGCTAAGAAATGGGCAGAAGACATGAACAGACATGTCTCCAAAGAAGACATACAAATGGCCAAAAGACACATGAAAAAATGCTGCATATCCCTTGGCATCAGGGAAATACAAATCAATACCCCAATGAGATACCATATCACACCAGTCAGACTGGTAAAATTAACAACTGAGGAAGCAACAAATGTTGGTGAGAAGGTGGAGAAAGGGGAACCTTCTTATACTGTTGGTGGGAATGCAAGCTGGTACAGCCATTCTGGGAAACTATATAGAGGTTCCTCAAGAAGTTAAAAATAGAACTACCTTACAACCTAGCAATTGCACTACTAGATATTTATCCAAAAGATATAAATTTAGTGATTTGAAGGGGCACCCCAATGTTTATAGCAGCAATGTCCACAATAGCCCAACTATGGAAAGAGCCCAAATGTCCATCAACAGATGAATGGATAAAGAAGATGTGGTATGTATGTATGTATGAATGATATGGATGGAAATAGAGGATATTATTGTAAGTGAAATATGTCAGAGGAAGACAAACACATATGATTTCACTCATATGTGGAATTTACAAAACAAAACAGATGAACATAGGGGAAGGGAGGGAAACATAAAATGAGATGAAATTAGAGAGGGAGACAAACCATAAGAGACCCTTAATTATAGGAAACAATCTGAGGATGGGGGGATGGGGTAACAGGGTGATGGGCATTAAGGAGGGCACATGATGTAATTAGCACTGGTTGTTATATGCCACTGATGAATCACTGAACCCTACCTCTGAAACTAGTAATACACTATATATTAATTAATTGAATTTAAATAAAATAACAAAAATTTTAAAAAATGATTTAGGGAAATGTTAATGGTATGATTTTAAGTGTAAAATGAGCATATAAATTTAGAACTGTTCATCATAGAGAGATAGAGGTTGGGGGGAGACATAAAGATAGTCAGCCATCTTAGTCTTAGTATTTTATTTATACACAAAAGAACAGGAAGGAAATATATAAAATATTTACAAAAGTTATCTCTCTCTGGGTAGGATGTTTTTATGTGATTTTTAGTTTTCTCTTGTATTTTTCTGTGTTTTTCTCCAAAATTGCCTACAATAAAAGTGCTATTATTATAATTAGAAAAAAAATAATGTTTTAGAAAAGATAACAGGTTTGTCAGAAAGTAATTTCTGTAGCTCCATCCATGTCATTGCAAATGACAAGTTTTCGTTATTTTTTATGGCTGAGTAATATTCCATTTTGTGTGTGTGTGTGTGTGTGTGTGTGTGTGTGTGTACTACATTGTGGATGGAGCTAAAGCGTATTAAGCTAAGTGAAATAAATCAGAGAAAGACAAATACCATATGATTGCATTCATATGTGGAATTTAAGAAACAAAACAAATGATCATAGGGGGATAAAAGAGAGAAGGAAACAAAAAGAGACCTTTTAACTATAGAGATCAAAGCAATTGTTACCAGAGGGGAGATGGTCTGGTGGAGGGGTTAAATAGGTGATGGGATTAAGGAGTAGAGTTGTTGTGATGAGCATACAGTGTTGTGTATAGGTGTGGAATCACTAAATTGTACACCTGAAATTAATATTGCACTGTATGTTAACTAACTGGAATTTAAATTAAAACTTTAAACAAAATTTTAAAAAAGAATGTAATTTCTGGAAGCTTTTTTATTAGAAGCAGATTTTTCAAGTTACAGGTTAAGTTACAAGTTACACAGGGCATTGTGTAGGAAATATAACACTGGAACCAGACAGAATGGTGGGGATCTTCTAGTTGATCTAGGGTCTGCATAAAGCACATTAAGACAATACCTTTAATAGGTCTAACAACCTAGGTGGTATCAGAGGCTGCTGCTGCTTGCCACTGAGAGAAGAAGCCCAGTAGCATTTCTGTACCACTCTACATCATGTCCAATTGCAGTGCTCATATGCTAAAAGCTATTTGGCTTCAATGGGACTCAAAGTGAATTATTAATGTGCACTCTACCCAAAACCTGAGGAGAGAACTAGGATTAGACTAAGTAGTGTCTTTCTGATCATCCTTCCTTATCTCTGAACCATTTAAATCCCCAACACTGAAGGAGAGAAGAATCCATTTGCACCAGGACTCAATGGGTAGGCCCATTTTTCTAGAGGCAGTTTCTACCAGCTTGAGCATACATGTGTTTTAATATAAAATTCTACTCTCATTAAGAGTGGGGCAAAAACATTTGCAACGACGTGGATGGAACTGGAGGGTATTATGCTGAGCGAAATAAGTCAAACAGAGAAAGACATGTATCATATGACCTCACTGATATGAGGAATTCTTAATCTCAGGAAACAAACTGAGGGTTGCTGGAGTGGGGGGTGGGGTGGGAGGGATGGGGTGACTGGGTGATGGACACTGGGGAGGGTATGTGTTCTGGTAAGCGCTGTGAATTGTGCAAGACTGTTGAATCTCAGATCTGTACCTCTGAAACAAATAATGTAATATATGTTAAGAAAAAAAAAAAAGAAGGTAGCAGGAGGAGAAGAATGAAGGGGGGAAATCAGAGGGGTAGACGAACCATGAGAGACGATGGACTCTGAAAAACGAACTGAGGGTTCTAGAGGGGAGGGGCGTGGGAGGATGGGTTAGCCTGGTGATGGGTATTGAGGAGGGCACGTTCTGCATGGAGCACTGGGTGTTATGCACAAACAATGAATCATGGAACACCATATCTAAAACTAATGATGTAATGTATGGGGATTAACATAACAATAAAACATTTAAAAAAAAAAAGAGTGGGGCAAAAACAGAAACTGTGTCTTCTCAAGGAATTACAAAGCCTGGCTGTTTGGTATTTTTATGCTAGAATGGCAGGACCATGAGCAAGAGACCAGATAGTACTTTGTAAACCACAAAGCTATAGTCAATGGCACCTAAATCCCACAGTTCGAAAGCAGCATGAAAAATCTCTCTGCTAGTTATATACCCTCTGGAAAAGGGGAACAACCTATTTAAAGCCAAAAAAATTATGGTTTAGTGTGACTGAATCATGCAAGTGATCATGGTTTTAGACCCAGTTATATTTTCTACAATTTATTTTAAAATGTTTTCATACAGAAAGCGTGATATATACATGTGCATTAATTTTAATCTATGCTCTAGGGGCATTTAGTTAACATCTGAAGTGCCTTAATCAGGCATACACACTCAAGAGGTGATTTGTTAACACATTAAACACTCAGAAGTCCTTGCTCCAGAGACCACTACTCCCAGCAGTTCAGTCACTTTAATGCAGGTGGCCTAATTAGCCTAACACATGTTAAAAATAAATTTTCATTGGTAAAATGAATGTTATTCAAATGTGAACTAGTCACAAATGTCTTACAGGCTCTTTAGCCCTCACAAGACCTGGGTATAAAAATCCAGTGAGTCCTATAGCTTTTACCCTTCAGAAGGAAGCCTTAAGCTCAAGATTGAAAACAGGTGCTATGTCTTGTTCCCCATCAGAGGATTTTGTCACCAGACTCTAACTAGAAAGTTAGTTGAAGCCTGTTGCTATAATATCACCAACTCTTCCTTGACTAACCTCTTCACAGAAGATGCTGCCATGTATCTAAGAACAAAACTGGGACTTCACTGAGATTACAGAACAGGTTGTATGACTGCTTTTGTGTTTGTTTGTTAATAAATGTTTGTATGTTTGGGAGAATTGAGACTGAGGTTTGCTTCCAGTGTAATAGTCTTATCTAGTCATGAGACTGTAAGGGAGGCCAAATTATAACTCTCACTTAACTCTGACTAGAAGAAACTACTGATATCTGCCACAAAGGACCTAATAATAGGAAACCACCAAAATGGATTAGGTCAGTTTGCAACAGAAATCTTCCCTCTGCTTCTAGAAAAATGAAAACTAATTCAAATCCTCTATGTTCTTCATAGCCATATTCTTCTTTCTCCTCTCAGGTTACTTACCAATTTTTTCATCTTCCTGTACCATTTTCCTCTCTTCTCTGAAAGCCCTGAGCCAGCGTATCTTCTCCTCCAGCTTTTTGGCAAAGAATAGATGTACCTCCTCAGTCTCCTTGTTGTGAAGCTTGAAGGCATTTTTCATGCTGACATTAAAGTCATCATCTCTGCCATCTTCAATGTCAACTACCTCATATTTATCCATGTCAATGCGGCCTTTGTAGTACAGGATGTCTCTTCGGATCAGGTCCTAGGTAGGAAGGAAGAAAAGGCTTTTAACTGGAGGTATGTGGACAGTAGGTACCATGAAAGTTGGCTCATGGGCACAGCAGGACACTAAGACTGCCATTGTTTTGGAGTACCAAATAGGGGTTGGTTTGGTCAAATGTAGGCAGGTTAGCTTAGCAGTATGACATTGATAGTTTGGTTAACTAGATGCTCTTAGAGAAAGCCTTTGTCCTACATCCAAGGGCTCTGTCTCAGACCCCAGCATCAATCCTTACGTGTGTTTGTAAGACACATATATGGGGAGTAAGCACACAAGCATTGCGAGCATGGGCCTTTTCTTTTCTAAAATATTTGCAAGCCTTCCAGAAGTATGAAATAAGCTGGATGTTTGCCTGGGGTGTACCTGGGAATTCAAGCAGGCTAAGGAGACCTGCATATCAGAGTGGAGATGAGTGGTAATAGTAGCAAGGTGGCCACAGGCTGCTGGCCAGGAAGGATTACATAGAAAGGGTTGAACACTTAGCATTCTGGGGAATTTTGGAGAAGGCCTAGTCTGGCAGGAGAAGGGTGGGTAAGAGTGAATAAAAAGCTTCATATATTGACTGAATGAATCTCACAAATCTTACTGCATGAGAAAAATAAAAGTTGTAGATGGATACAAACTGTATATTGCCTATCTTTTATTATTGTTTTACTCTCTGCTATATAGAATTGGATTAATATTTTCAGTCCATGAGACACTCATCATTAGTCCACACAAGGTGCTCTTATTTCTCTATTTACTTACTTACTTTTAATAATACACTAAGTTTTGGTGAACCTGCCACCCAATTTAAAAGCTATGATGCTGAACAGACATTTCTCCAAAGAAGACATACAAATGGCTAATAGACACATGAAAAAAAAAAAAATGCTCAACATCACTTGGGTATCAGGGAAATAAAGATCAAAACCACAATGAGATACCACATCACACCAGTCAGAATGACTAAAATTAACAAGTCCGGAAACAAAAAATGTTGGTGAGGATGTGGAGAAAGGGAAACCCTCTTACACTGCTGGTGGGAATGCAAGCTGGTACAGCCACTCTGGAAAACAGTATGGAGGTTTCTCAAAAGGTTAAATATAGAGCTACCCTATGACCTAGCAATTACACTACTAGCTATTTACCCAAAGGATATAAACATAGTGATCTGAAGGGGCACCTGCACCCCAATGTTTATAGCAGCAATGTCCACAATAGCCAAACTATGGAAAGAGCTGAGATGTCCATCAACAGATGAATGAATAAAGAAGATATGGTGTGTACACACACACACACAATGGAATATTCCTCAGCCATCAAAAAAAATCTTAACCATTTACATCGACGTGGATGGAACTAGAGGATACTATGCTAAGCAAAATAGGTCAATCAGAGAAAGATAATTATCATATGATTTCACTCATGTGGAATTTAACAAAACAGAGGATCATAGGGGAAGGGAGGGAAAAATAAAATAAGATAAAATCAGGGAGGGGGACAAACCATAAAAGACTTTTAACTATAGGGAACAATCTGAGGGTTGCTGAAGGGGAGGTGGGTGGGGGTATGGGGTAACTGGGTGATGGGCATTAAGGAGGGCACATGATGTAATTAGCACTGGGTGTTATATGCCACTGATGAATCACTGAACTCTACCTCTGAAATTAATAATATACTATATGTTAATTAATTGAATTTAAATAAAATATTAAAAATTAAAAAAATTTTTAAAAAAGCTATGATGCCACAGCAAACTAAAATCCCATGCTCATCACGCCCCTGGTTTCTTTTCTGTACAGTTTTATCTCATCTCTATCCCACTTATATGAGGTTTAAAAACCTACAAAGAAATGCCACATAATATTTAGGTATGCATACACATGTATAGAAATTATACAAAAATATGATAATGACACATGCCAAATTCAAGAGAGTACAGAGAGGAGAATGGGAAGATGGAAGGAAGGAAAAGAAAGGGAAGGAGCAGAGAGGGAGAGGAGGAAGAATGTATTTGTAATGAATTATTTCTTTTTTTTTCTTAAAGATTTTATTTATTTATTTGACAGACAGAGAGAGACAGCGAGAGAGGGAACACAAGCAGGGGTAGTGGGAGAGGGAGAAGCAGGTTGCCTGCTGAGCAAGGAGCCTGATACAGGGCTTGATCCCAGACCCTGGGATCATGACCTGAGCCTAAGGCAGACACTTAATGACTGAGCCACCCAGGCGCCCCTGTAATGAATTATTTCTTAAGTTGGATAGTAAGTACATAAGTACCCATTATATAATTTATGTATCTTTTTGAATGTCAAATATTTTATGAATTAAAAAAAAAAAACAGAGGGATGGATGAAATGACCTGTGGACCTGTGGAATGTAAGGTCTGATTAAGTAACTATCTCTCAGAGTGGTCTTTCAGCCCCTCCTCCTCTTAGCACTGCCTTCGACTCCCCCCGCCCCGGAGGGCACATTGTAGAGAGCAAAATGGAGTCTCTCATGTCAAGCAGGGGCCTGTGTCATGCAATGATGCAAGTAGTTAAAGGTACTTCAGCTATAAGATATCGCTGGGACCAGCATCAGCTGACGCCCCAGAACTGATAACGAGCAGAACCAGAGGAGGTCTGCAGGGACCCTGGACCAATTAAATCCCTTTAAAAAGGGGAGGATTTTTGCAGCAAACTGTCAGACTCTTCAGACATGACCTCTCTATGTCTGACCACTTAAAAAAGGCAACTGCCACTGAACGCTGTGCCAGATTGATCTCTGAATAGAACCAAGATCCTTCACTGCTTGAACATAATAAGCAGTAAGTGCTGAGAGCTGACCAAGACCAGACTGAGGCCTTATCTCAACTGCACACCCACAGACTGACTTCCTATATCCCTTCTGTTATCTTATTTGTTGTGTAGTTTGTCTTATGTCCTGCTCTGTGTGCTGTGTAAGAAGCCAAGTTTAATCATATGGTGAAATGTCATTGGGTTTGGAATCCTGAACCTGCTTTAGAACTGTGATTAACTTTGCTTTATGACTGAATAAAGCTGACACTGTGGAAAGACACAACTCATGTGTGCACCTTCATAGCATGCCCATGACAAACATCATGTCTCGGGACATGTGGTATGGCTAAGTCTGGCCAAGAAGGTCCCATGAGCCCTGTCCTGACAGATGTCTTCTACTAGCCAAATCATTCTGACCAACTCTCCCTCCTCTCTGCTTATATTTGGCCTTTTAGACAATTTGACAGAATCAGAAATGCTCATTAATTTTTATTAACATTATACAGTTTGGTTAAACTATTCCCATTCTGCTGAATTGCCTTGCATGCCTCACTTCTAAGTTGCAGGCTACCTGCAAAGAATTTGCCTTTGCAATCCTAATTCTTCACACTGTATGGTAAACTGGGCTTTTTGGTATGTCTGGGGAAGGCTGTCTTTAAAAATTCCCAACATAGCTCTGTCAATCTCAAAGTCCAAGGCTGTGAAATATGGGTGTTGTTGAATTGATTTGCAAAAAAACAACCTCTACATGTTCTTTTCCCTCCCATAATAATTGTGCATATAAATAGGCTGTGCTGAGTACAGATGGGTTCTGATCTGTTGGGTGCTCCTGGCATCAAGTTCACAGGAGAGGAAAAGGTCAGCTATACAGAAGGGGCCAATGTTGCTCCAGGCCTAATTCAGACCCTGGGCTCCTTTTACCATGTTCAAAATGGACAAGCTCAATCTTGGCCAAAAGGATGGGGCAGGTCCCATGCACTGACTTCCACAATCCTCAGGAATACTTTGTGAGACATGTGGATAAAAAGTGTGCCCTGTCAGTCCAATATAACCACAAAAGCAGGACAAGCTAAGGAGAATGGATTGATATGATCTAGTTTGATCTCATAAAGGCCTGAAACCTGCCTTAAAATACTTAATACAAATACTCATAGACCTGGGAAGCCAGATCTGGCCACACAGCTAATAGGTGGGTACCCACCTGACTAGAATAGGCAGGCTTAACTCCCACTATTCCTTTTTTTTTTATGTTATGTTAATCACCATTCATTACATCATTAGTTTTCGATGTAGTGTTCCATGATTCACTGTTTGCATATAACACCCAGTGCTCCATGCAGTACGTGCCCTCTTTAATACCCATCACCAGGCTAACCCATCCCCCCAACCCCTCCCCTCTAGAACCCTCAGTTTGTATCTCAGAGTCCATAGTCTCTCATGGTTCGTCTTCCCCTCCGATTTCCCCCACTTCATTTTTCCCTTCCTGTTATCGTCTTCATTTTTTTTTAACATATAATGTATTATTTGTTGCCGAGGTACAGGTCTGTGATTCAACAGTCTTGCACAATTCACAGTGCTCACCATAGCACATACCCTCCCCAATGTCTATCACCCAGCCAACCCATCCCTCCCATCCCCGACCACTCCAGCAACCCTCAGTTTGTTCCCCGAGATTAAGAATTCCTCATATTGGGGCGCCTGGATGGCTCAGTCGTTAAGCGGCTGCCTTCGGCTCAGGTCGTGATCCCAGGATCCTGGAATCGAGCCCCGCATTGGGCTCCCTGCTTCTCCCTCTCCCACTCCCCCTGCATGTGTTCCTTCTCTCGCTGTGTCTGTCAAATAAATAAA
>NW_022589815.1:395602-654462 GCF_004348235.1 Phoca vitulina
ATTCCATTGTGTATATGTATATATATATATATATATATATATATATATATATATACAACCTCTTCTTTATCCATTCATCTGTTGATGGACATCTAGGCTCTTTCCATAGTTTGGATATTGTGGACATTGCTGCTATAAACATCAGGATGCACATACCCCTTCGGATCCCTACATTTGTATCTTTGGGGAAAATACCCAGTAGTGCAATTGCTAGGTCATATGGTAGCTCTATTTTCAACTTTTTGAGGAACCTCCATACTGTTTTCCAGAGTGGCTGCACGAGTTTTCATTCCCACCAACAGCGTAAGAGGGTTCCCCTTTATCTGCATCCCCGCCAACATCTGTCATTTCCTGACTTGTTAATTTTAGCCATTCTGACTGGTGTGAGGTGGTGTCTCGTTGAGGTTTTGATTTGGATTTCCCTGATGCCGAAAATTCTATTTTCATGTGTCTGTTGGCCATTTGGATGTCTTCTTTGGAAAAATGTCTGTTCATGTCTTCTGCCCATTTCTTGATTGGATCATTTGTTCTTTGGGTGTTGAGTTTGATAAGTTCTTTATAGATTTTGGATACTAGCCCTTTATCTGATATGTCATTTGCAAATATCTTCTCCCATTCTGTCGGATGTGTTTTGGTTTTGTCGACTGTTTCTTTTGCTGTGCAAAAGCTTTTTATCTTGATGAAGTCCCAATAGTTCATTTTTGCCCTTGCTTCCCTTGCCTTTGGCAATGTTTCTAGGAAGAAGTTGCTGTGGCGGAGGTCGAAGAGGTTGCTGCCTGTGTTCTCCTTTAGGATTTTGATGGACTCCTGTCTCACATTTAGGTCTTTGAACCATTTTGAGTCTATTTTTGTGTGTGGTGTAAAGAAATGGTCCAGTTTCATTCTTCTGCATGTGGCTGTCCAATTTTTCCAACACCATTTGTTGAAGAGACTGTCTTTTTTCCACTGGACATTCTTCTCTGCTTTGTCGAAGATGAGTTGACCATAGAGTTGAGTGTCCATTTCTGGGCCCTCTATTCTGTTCCATTGATCTATGTGTCTGTTTTTGTGCCAGTACCATACTGTCTCGATGATGACAGCTTTGTAATAGAGCTTGAAGTCCGGAATTGTGATGCCACCAGCTTTGCTTTTCTTTTTCAACATTCCTCTGGCTATGCAGGGATTTTTCTGGTTCCATACAAATTTTAGGATTATTTGTTCCATTTCTTTGAAAAAAGTGAATGGTATTTTGATAGGGATTGCATTGAATGTGTAGATTGCTCTAGGTAGCATTGACATCTTCACAATATTTGTTCTTCCAATCCATGAGCATGGAACGTTTTTCCATTTCTTTGGGTCTTCCTCAATTTCTTTCATGAGTATTTTATAGTTTTCTGAGTACAGATTCTTTGCCTCTTTGGTTAGATTTATTCCTAGGTATCTTATGGTTTTGGGTGCAAATGTAAATGGGATCGACTCCTTAATTTCTCTTTCTTCTGTCTTGGTGTTAGTGTATAGGAATGCCACTGATTTCTGTGCATTGATTTTATATCCTGCCACTTGACTGAATTCCTGTATGAGTTCTAGCAGTTTTGGGGTGGGGTCTTTTGTGTTTTCCACATAAAGTATCATATCATCTGCAAAGAGTGAGAGTTTGACTTCTTTGCCGATTTGGATGCCTTTTATTTCTTTTTGCTGTCTGATTGCTGTGGTTAAGAATTCTAATACTACGGGGGCGCCTGGGTGGCTCAGTTGGTTAAGCGACTGCCTTCGGCTCGGGTCATGATCCTGGAGTCCCGGGATCGAGTCCCGCATCGGGCTCCCTGCTCGGCAGGGAGTCTGCTTCTCCCTCTGACCCTCCTCCCTCTCATGCTCTCTGTCTCTCATTCTCTCTCTCTCAAATAAATAAATAAAATCTTTAAAAAAAAAAAAAAAAAAAGAATTCTAATACTACGTTGAATAGCAGTGGTGATACTGGACATCCCTGTCGTGTTCCTGACCTTAAGGGGAAAGCTCTCAGTTTTTCCCCATTGAGAATGATATTCGCTGTGGGTTTTTCATAGATGGCTTTTATGATATGGGGTTGTGTACCCTCTATCTCTATACTCTGAAGAGTTTTGATCAAGAAAGGATGCTGTACTTTGTCAAATGCTTTTTCTGCATCTCTTGAGAGGATCATATGGTTCTTGTTCTTTCTTTTATTAATGTATTGTATCACATTGATTGATTTGTGGATGTTGAATCAACCTTGCACCCCAGGGATAAATCCCACTTGGTCGTGGTGAATAATCCTTTTAATGTACTGTTGGATCCTATTGGCTAGTATTCTGATGAGAATTTTTGCATCCATGTTCATCAAGGATATTGGTCTGTAATTCTCCTTTTTGATGGAGTCTTTGTCTGGTTTTGGGATCAAGGTAATGGTGGCCTCATAAAATGAGTTTGGAAGTTTTCCTTCCATTTCTATTTTTTGGAACACTTTCAGAAGAATAGGTATTAATTCTTCTTTCAATGTTTGGTAGAATTCCCCCGGGAAGCCATCTGGCCCTGGGCTTTTGTTTTTTGGGGGATTTTTGACGACTGCTTCAATTTCCTTAGTGGTTATAGGTCTGTTCAGGTTTTGTATTTCTTCCTGGCTCAGTTTTGGTAGTTTATACATCTCTAGGAATGCATCCATTTCTTCCAGATGATCTAATTTGCTGGCATAGTTGCTCATGATATGTTCTTATAACTGTTTGTATTTATTTGGTGTTGGTTGTGATCTCTCCTCTTTCATTCATGATTTTATTTATTTGGGTCATTTCTCTTTTCTTTTTGGTAAGTCTGGACAGGGGTTTATCAATCTTGTTAATAATTTCAAAGAACCAGCTCCTAGTTTCGTTGATCTGTTCTACTATTCTTTTGGTTTCTATTTCATTGATTTCTGCTCTGATCTTTATTATTTCTCTTCTCCTGCTGGGTAGGCCTTATTTGCTGTTCTTTCTCCAGCTCCTTTAGGTGTAGGGTTAGGGTGTGTATTTGAGACCTTTCTTGTTTCTTGAGAAAGGCTTGTATTGCTATATACTTTCCTCTTAGGACCACCTTTGCTGCATCCCAATGACTTTGAACAGTTGTGTTTTCATTTTCATTGGTTTCCATGAATTTTTTTAGTTCTTCTTTAATTTCCTGGTTGACCCATTCATTCTTTAGTAGGATGCTCTTTAGCCTCCATGTATTTGAGTTCTTTCTGACTTTCCTCTTGTGATTGAGTTCTAGTTTCAAAGCATTGTGGTCTGAAAGTATGCAAGGAATGATCCCAATCTTTTGGTACCGGTTGAGACCTGATTTGTGAACTAGGATATGATCTATTCTGGAGAATGTTCCATGGGCAGTAGAGAAGAATGTGTATTCTGTTGCTTTGGGATGGGATGTTCTGAATATATCTGTGAAGTCCATTTGGTCCAATGTATCATTTAAAGTCTTTATTTCCTTGTTGATCTTTTGCTTAGATGATCTGTCCATTTCAGTGAGGGGGGTGTTAAAGTCCCCCACTATTATTGTATTGTTTTTGATGTGTTTCTTTGTGTTTGTTATTAATTGACTTAATATAATTGGCTGCTCCCATGTTAGGGGCATAGATATTTACTGTTGTTAGATCTTCTTATTGGATAGACCCTTTAAGTAGGATATAGTGTCCTTCCTTATCTCTTATTACAGTCTTTGGTTTAAAATCTAATTTGTCTGATATAAGGATTGCCACCCCAGCTTTCTTTTGGTGTCCATTAGCATGGTAAATTGTTTTCCACTCCCTCACTTTCAATCTGGGGTATCTTTGGGTCTAAAATGAGTCTCTTGCAGACAGCATATTGATGGGTCTTGTTTTTTTATCCAATCTGATACCCTGTATCTTTTGATTGGGGCATTTAGCCCATTTACATTCAGGATAATAATTGAAAGATATGAACTTAGTGCCACTGTATTGCCTGTAAGGTGACTGTTCCTGTATATTGTCTGTGTTCCTTTCTGGTCTATGTTACTTTTAGGCTCTCTCCTTGTTTAGAGGACCCCTTTCAATATTTCTTGTAGGGCTGATTTGGTGTTTGCAAATCCCTTCAGTTTTTGTTTGTCTTGGAAGCTTTTTATCTCTCCTTCTATTTTCAATGACAGCCTAGCTGGATATAGTATTTTTGGCTGCATATTTTTCTCATTTAGTGCTCTGAATATATCATGTTAGTCCTTTCTGGCCTGCCAGTTCTCTGTGGATAGGTCTGTTGCCAATCTAATATTTCTACCATTGTAGGTTACAGATCTCTTCTCCTGAGCTGCTTTCAGGATTTTCTCTTTGTCTCTGAGACTTGTAAGTTTTACTATTAGATGTCGGGGTGACCTATTTTTATTGATTTTGAGGGGTGTTCTCTGTGCCTCCTGGATTTTGATGCCTGTCTCCTTCCCCAAATTAGGGAAGTTCTCTGCTATAATTTGCTCCAATATACCTTCTGCCCCTCTCTCTCTTTCTTCTTCTGGGATCCCAATTATTCTAATATTGTTCCGTCTTATGGTATCACTTATCTCTCGAATTCTGCCCTTGTGATCCAGTAGTTGTTTATCTCCCTTTTTCTCAGCTTCTTTATTTTCCATCATTTGGTCTTCTGTATCACTAATTTTCTCTTCTGCCTCATTATCCTAGCAGTTAGAGCCTCCATTTTTGATTGTACCTCATTAATAGCCTTTTTGATTTTGACTTGTTTAGATTTTAGTTCTTTTATTTCTCCAGAAAGGGTTTCTCTAATATCTTCCATGCTTTTTTCAAGCCCAGCTAGTATCTTTAAAATCCCACTATTCCTTTTTTATTTATTTATTTATATTTTAAATTTTATTTTATCATGTTATGTTAGTCACCATACAATACATCATTAGTTTTTGATGTAGTGATCCACGATTCATTGTTTTCCTATAACACCCCGTGCTCCATGCAGTACGTGCCCTCCATAATACCCATCACCGGCCTAACCCATACCTGCACCCCCTCCCCTCTAAAACCCTCACTTTGTTCCTCAGAGTCCATAGTCTCTCATGGTTCATCTCTCCCTCCAATTCCACCCCCTTCCTTTTTCCCTTCCTTCTCCTAATGTCCTCCATGCTATTCCTTATGTTCCACAAATAAGTGAAACCTCCCACTATTCCTAACTTCAGCCAATGAGACAGGGAAACTGAAGGACTCCATAAAAATCTGCTTTTTACTCCTTTTCCTGCTTCTATTCTTGGTGGGACCTGCACCCCTACCCCACTTTACACATGATTTGTAATGCAATCAGCATATGTTCTCCTTATAAGGGACAGGAATTAACAATTTCTCTACAATAGTTAACATCTATGGAAGGACCAGGTGAGAATGACTGGACAAAGCTACCATTTGCTTATTCTAGACAACCATGGCTAGACATCTCAATGTCAAGGCCCCCTGGCTCCAAGGAATAAAACCTGCCCCCTTGTCTTTGTTCTAACTGGTACCTAGATGCCTAAGAGGACATGTATATCAGACCACCATCCTCAATAAACCCCCCCAGACCCTGAACAAAGATGAGATTCCCTCCTTTCTTTTCTTAGTCTCCCAGACACTCTGTCTGTATCTGCTCTCTCTATATCTTCAGGAAACTCTGCTTTCACCTCCTGCTGGCTCATGTTTTATTTCCATCCTTCATGAAACCAAAAACACTATTGGCTGGTCCTGCAGGATCCCCTTTGGGTCTCTGGACCCAGCCTGCCAGCATCACCTGTAGCTTCCTTTAACTCTGAAGGTGTGTCATAATCATTGTCAGCCTTCAAAACCTTTACTAGTTTCCAAAAAAAAAGAAAGGATGTACATGATCTTGGAGCTAAATTAAAAGCATCAACTGAAACTCCTATTGTTTCTTTAGGTATTTAATGATAACAAGAAACTTGAGAGAATTCTGCTTCTGTGGTAGGGGAACAGGACTAGAGAAATGTGTCATTAAGGTTCTCCCTTTGCCTACTCTTTCTAGCTCCCCAGAGTGTTGAATGTGAGTTTTCAGGCACCAGATTAGTCATAAGGCCAAGTTTAGGGATGTGATAGGAATGATTAAGAATGACCTACTGTTCAAAAAATCCCATCAGAAATCGTAGCTAAGGCCACAAAGCAGCGTGAAACATGCATGGAAAGAGTGTGAGTTATACAGACTCCTAGCTGCATAACCTACTAGCTGTGGCCTTGGGCAAGCCATTTTATCTCTCTGAACCTCAATTTTCTCTAAAATGGTTGTAAAGCTCAAATCTAAACATGCGGTTTCCAGGTCATGAGGTCAGCCTTGTCTAATAAATATGGTGCCAAGCTTTCTTGGTCCCAGACTAATTTTTTGTAGGACTTTAAGATTCCTTCAATGAACCTGAAAATCTCACTGCCTCCTTTGGTTCATTTAAACTTTCAAAATAATTTAAAGATTGTGACAAAAATAAATCAAAGCAAAAGTAACTGAATATTTTAAAATTTACATAGCTACCTCTACATCCTTGGAAATTCCATATACCCTTTCAAGATGGGGGTGGTCACAGATCTATACTTAGGCTCACACTAATGTGTCCTCCCTGCCCCAACAATACCTCTTTTTACAATCATTCCAGCTCCAGGTCAAATTTACACATTTTTCCTCCTCAAGTATTCCCTGAGTGCATCCTCTAGCTCAAGTTATTGCAGTTTCCCTTTTCTGAATGCTAGCACAGATAATGAAGACCCTTACACAACTTAAACTCAGCCACCACACTCCTGAGTTACATTAGTTCTGTTTCACAGCTTATAGTCTGCCCATAAAGCTGTGCCCAGTAGTGTACCTTCCTTACTCTTGCCTCACTCAGGGGCTGCCCAGGGAAAAACAGCTGAAAAAGCCTTAGAAGTTTCTCTGCTCATCTTTTGCACATGGCAAGGGGACAAAGCCCTCTGGAGCCCTGGTTGTCTAAGGTCCCGTTGGGACCAGGCTGCCCAAATGCCACTTGTTAATGGTGGTCTGAGTGCTTTCATAGGGACATGGTGAATAAGTGCTCACCACAGGTGCTATTTAGGTCATCACAAGTTCCTTACCTAATAGCATGCCCGCCTTCCTCCTTTTCCCTTCCACTCACCCAAGCTGGAGGATATCAAGGGAGTCAGTGCTTCTCCAGAAGGTCCCTGGCAGTCTGCAGACAAGCACCAAGCCTAGCCATGGATCCAGCAAGGAGCCTACTCCAATTCCTGACATTATATAATTCAAACAACTAGGAGATAATTGAATTTGGCCTCACTGGGTATTCATGGGGTTTAGTAAGACACTGTAAAACATTTTGTATAAATGACAGATGCTGCAATCTGGGAAATGCAACTCTTAAGGATTGCAGCCTGTCTCACTTGCTTGTCAGTAAGGTCTTTTTAGAGAGGGGCCCTAGTTCCTGCCCACCCCTAGCCTTGATCACCCTGGGTTTTCTCTACAGAGCCTGAGGAAGGCACATGGGGATGGGACTGGACTTATTTTTCTCATTATTGCATTCCAACACCTAGGGTACATTCTTAATAACAAAATAATAACAGCAACAACAATGGCAACAGTTAACACTTAGCATATATCATGTGCTAGACACTATTCCAAATGTTTTGCATTTCTCCCCAGCTTTATTGAGGTATAATTGACAAATAAAGATTATATATATTTAAGGTATAAAATGTGATGTTTTGATATATGTATACATTGTGAAATGATCACCACAATCAAGCTAATTAACATATACATCATCTCACATGGTGACTTTTTTTGTGATGAGAACACTTAAGATCTACTTTCTTAGCAAATTTCAAGTACACAATACAGTATTGTTAGTGATAGGCACCATACTGTATACTAGCTCACCAAAACTTATTCATCTTGCATATGAAAACTTTTCACACTTTGACCAGTATCTCTCCATTTTCCAAATCCCCACCAGTCCCTGGCAACCACCATTCTACTCTCTGCCTTTATGGCTTCAACAGCTGTAGATTCTACATGAAGTGAGATCATATGGTATTTGCCTTTCTCTGTCTTATTTTACTTAGCATAATGTCCTCCAGGTTCATCTATGTTGTCACAAATGACAGGAGTTCCTCCCTTTTTTTAAGGCTGAATAATATTCCATAGTGTGTGTGCATTCCTGTGTGTGTGTGTGCGTGCACACGTGCATCACATTTTCTTTATGTATTCATCCCTCGGCAGCTGAATGCTTTGCATTTATTAACAAATAATCTTCACAACAATCCTACAAGTTAGGTACTGTTATAACCCCGTTTTATGAGGAACTGTAGATAGAACAGTTAAGAAGCTTACTCTGGAACAAAAGCTACTAAATGGTAGAGTTGGGCTTTAGTCCAGACTATCTGGTTCTAAAATCTGTGCTTATTTAACTACTGCATATACTGTCTCCCATAAAAGATTTGCTGAATGAATATCAATAGCTAACATTTACTAAATACCATGTGCCAGGCACTGCAACTATATTGTTTCATTTAACCATCACAACCTCTCTTTCTATGTGGATACCATTATGATTTCCATTTTGCAAATGTGAGGCACAGAGAATTTGCCCAAGGTCACACAGCTCATGGGAAAAATTGGTGCCCTTCTGGCTGACCCTAGAACCCATGCTCTTAACACTATACTTCACTGCTTCCCACTACCTTAGGTGGTCCTCCTCAATGCCTCTTGAGATGAATTCTATCATCAGCCTGATTTGGCACTGAGGAAAATAAGAACATAAAGTTAAAAAAACTTGCCCAAGGTTAGAGACAGTAGAGCCTAGGACCCAGATGTTTTGGTTTCAAATCCCCATCTCTTTTCTGCTATATCCCTAATCTCTGTTGCTATTGTTGCATTTCTGAGTCCCAGATGGTTCATCCTCCAAGTCTGGCCCTTCAGTACAAGAAAAAGTGGCCCAATGCAGAAAGTTCCTTGAACAGAAAAAGTCCTCCCTTCAGCATTATTATACTCTATTTAATTCTGGATCCTCCCAGAATACAATGAAACCAACATAAATAACTAGTAGTTATGACACAGAAGACAACAGAGTATGTCAAGGCTGGTATAATTAAAAACAAATGATACAGGGGAAAAGCTGTTTGGGACAACTTCAGAACTGTAGGAACATTAGTGGATGACTGAGGAGAGAGGAAAGGGGATCTCTACCCCTCCTCTGGAAGAAAAAAAAAGGAAAGGAGAAAAAAGAAAAAATCCCCACAGCAGCAAAATAATTTCCAATATAATCATCTCTGGAAGGAAATAACACAACATACGCATAACTAAAGTAACAGGGCAATGGATGGAGGATCAGAGACAGCCATCATGGAAGACAAGAAGAAAGAGAAAAAAAGAGTCTTATTCTAGACTTTTTAAAAGAAAACTGACAAAGAGGGAAAACAGCAAAAGTTAAAGAAGGAATCACAAAATTAGAAGCCACTGGCATCTTTTCCCACCTACTATAATGACCACTTCACTGGGAGCTGGGGATGATGGAGAGGGAGGGGCTTATGCTTCTGAGGTGCCCATCTCCCATCTCCCTCAGGAAAGAAGAGGTTGGGGTTACCTTCTTGCAGAGGACCATCTGGTGGTCAAACAGGAAGAAGACCCGCTGCTGGTTGCGGCCATAGGGCTGGTAGATCCAGGCCATTTCCCCAGTGTAGATCAGCTCCGAGCTCCTGTCTAGGATGTCCTCACCCTGGGAAGAATATGTGATAGTGAGAGGCAGCCAGGCAGAAGGGACAGACCTGTCACCTGCCTGGAAGCACCTAAAACTAGGCATAGACTGGGGCAGGAGGAGTACAGAAAAGGCCTGGTGGGGAAAGAGGGATAGAAAGGACTCCTGGGAATCCTTAAAAGGTTCCATGAGCTGGAAAGACCCATACTCTTGTTCACCCTCAGGCCAAATGAGCCCTACCACCCAGGACTGCTATAGTCTCTCTATGTCAGCTGCTCTCTAGCCCTACAGGCACCAAGGTTCATCCTGGTTCCATGAGGTTTCTCTCTCCCTCTCTCTTTCCTTGCCTTTTTCTCTATGAATTTCTCTTTCTGCACCAGTCCTTCATCCCAGGCCTAGTCTCTTAGTCTCTTTCTTATACCTGAAGAGTAAGCCTAAGGAAATAATAGAAGTCTCTCTGCTTCCCAAATGAGTAAAAAAGGGGACAGGGGAGGGCAAGAAGGAGACAATGATAGAGGGAGAAAGAGAGAATACATACAGTTTCTTAATTTTTTTTTCTTCTCCTCTCAGTTCATTAAAATATATTGATTAAATAGGAAACTTCACAACCACATGATTCTTTGGTCTGTTATTCATAGCCTGAAACCACTTCCCCTCCTTGCTACATAGTCAGACAGGAAAAAAAAAAAAAGGTACCAACACATCTGACTCCTAGCTAACTCAATTCTACAGAGTTTCCAAGGCCCCTTTTCACAAAAACTCTGCTAGGTTAGAGGTATGTGGGGATATATGTCAGATGCCAAGCCAGATTTGGCCCTTGTTCTCAAGGAGCTCACAGTCAGTGGAGGAAACTAATGCAGGTGTGCACAGAACTCATGGAACACGAGGCAAACCACACCAAAGCCCGCCACGGGGGTAGGGGGGTGGGGGCTGGGTTCCAGGACCTATATAAAGATAGGGATAAAAATCTGGTCCAGAACTCAGGAGAATTAATATTAGCACCTATAGGGGTGCCTGGGTGGCTCAGTCAGTTGAACATCTGACTCTTGATTTTGGTTCAGGTCACGATCTCAGGGCTGTGAGACTGAGCCCCGTGTTGGGCTCCATGCTGGGTATAGAGTCTGCTTGAGATTCTCACTCCCATTCCCTTTGTCCCCCCTCCCCCCCTCTAAAAATATATTAACACCTATATGCATCAGACTTTTGCTACATACTTTCACTCTATCTCTTCTGAAGCACACAATACTGGGAGGTAGGTAGTCTTACTCTCATTTTATAGTCCAAGGTACAGAAATGTCAGGTGATCAGCTAAGATCACCCAGCTCATTAGCTAGATACCCATGACCCAGCCCCAATTCTGTGGCTCCAGAAAGTATACTCACTCTTGCCACTATATTATGCTATCTCCAGTCCAGTCAGTCCCTTCCTCTCTCTGGGTCTCAGTTTTTCCTGATGTTAAATGTGGTATATGAGGTTGATCTCCAAGGTCTTAGCCCTGATACTCCAATGTTAAGATCTCAGCCTTGCACCCAAAAGCTTCAAGTCAGGGTTAGAGATGGAGATCCCTGCATCCCCCCCCCAGCAATAATTAGAACAGCCTAGACAGGGCAGTGGGCCAAAGAGAGGGGTAGCTGGAAATGGTATTCTTCAGCATATCACTTTTTTCAGTCTAAGGTATGAGAAGGAAAAGGGGAGCTCAGTGGAAATATTTTGTAATAATATAACCTCAAAAAGAAAGCTCACAGATACTGTGACTCCAGACTCCATTTCAGGGGTACCTTGGAACTTGAGTAAACATTCATCCTTGAGGGGCCCACATACTAACACAGAACTTCTGGAAGAGGAAGCTCTCAGGGGGAGGGATTTGTGCAGGGCTTTCCTGTTAGATGGATGGGAAGATGAGAGTGGTAGCAGTCTGCCATGTCCCACCCTGAGGCAGGTCAGGAAGATGTGCCACAGTCCATTTTGAATATATATAAAGTGAAAGAAAGCCATAAAAACAGGCCAATGCCAAAAAAGTTGGCCAAGATGACTTTTTTTTTTTTTCCAGGATGACTTTTAAAGTTACACCCACTGTACCAGCCAGGAACACTCCTATTTTAAGTACTTGCCACATATAACTCCACCAAGCTAAGAAAGGGAAGGAAGGGAGAAAAAAAGGAAAGAAGAAAGAAAGAAAAGAAAGAAAAGAAAGAAAGAAAGAAAGAAAGAAAGAAAGAAAGAAAGAAAGAGAAAGAAAGAAGAAAGAAAGAAAGAAGAAAGAAAGAAAGAAGAAAGAAAGAAAGAGAAGAAAGAAAAAAAGACAGACAAAAGAAAGAAAGAGAGAAGGAAGGAAGGAAGGAAGAAAAAGAAAGAAGAAAAGAAAGAAAGAAAGAAAGAAGAAAGAAAGAAGAAAGAGAGAAAGAAAGAAATAGAAAGAAAGAAGAAAAAAAGACAGACGAAAGAAAGAGAGAAGGAAGGAAGGAAGGAAGAAAAAGAAAGAAGAAAAGAAAGAAAGAAAGAAAGAGAAGAACAAAAGAAGAAAGAAAGAAAGAAAGAAATAGAAAGAAAGAAGAAAAAAAGACAGACGAAAGAAAGAAGGAAGGAAGGAAGGAAGAAAAAGAAAGAAGAAAAGAAAGAAAGAAAGAAAGAGAAGAACAAAAGAAGAAAGAAATAAAGAAAGAAATAGAAAGAAAGAAGAAAGAAAAAAGACAGACAAAAGAAAGAAAGAGAGAAGGAAGGAAGGAAGAAAAAGAAAGAAAAGAAAGAAAGAAAGAGAAGAACAAAAGAAGAAAGAAAGAAAGAAATAGAAAGAAAGAAGAAAGAAAAAAGACAAAAGAGAAAAGGAAGGAAGGAAGGAAAAGAAAGAAGAAAGAAGAAAGAAAGAAGAAAGAAAGAAAGAAAGAAAGAAAAAGAAAGAAAGAAGAAAGAAAGAAAGAAAGAAAGAAAGAAAGAAAGAAAGAAAGAAAAAGAAAGAAAGAGAAAGAAAGAAAGAAAAAGAAAGAAAGAAAGGAGAAAGAATACCCTTATGCTCACCATGCTGATTGATGTCAGGTTACTCATATATCCTCTCTGTGTGTCAGTTTTCTCATCTTTATTTTATTTTTTTAAATTCTAAGTTCAATTTTTATTTCTACAAAAAAAGGTAATCAAAAGAATATAAAACACATGTAAATTATATTACTGAGTGAGCTTCAAGTGGAGCTTGACTCTGCAAAGACTGTCTACAGGTAGAGGGAAGGCCATCTTGTTCCTGAGCTGGCTAGATGTTCTGAAGGAAAAGACCAGCAGGCCACTGGCAACCCCACACTGGTGCTGGCTATAGCTACGTCCTGCCAATTTCCGACAATTTGAACCCTGGAAAGAGACAAATTGTGCTGAGGGAGGATCACGGTGGGGCTGTACTACATTTCCTCGTCTTTAAAATGAATTTCCTACATTGAATTTCCTCATCTTTAAAATGAGGGTAATAACAGTACCAATCTCATTTCGCTGTTGTGAAGATTATGTAAGTTAACATATATAAAGTGCTTAGGAGAGTACACTTCACACTGTAAGTTCTACGTAAGTGATAGCTATTATCTTGATTATTATTGTGCACTCTATATCCTATGTCATATATTCCTATTAATACTCACAAGAACCCAATGATGAATGTACTGTTATTACCCCCAAAACCAAGGTCAGAGAAATTAGAAGTAATTTGCGCAAAGAATCCAGAATCCAGGCCAGACTCCCTCCAAAGCCACCAAACCACAGTATAATGATAATCCTTAGTGGAACAACTAGCTACCTTGGAAGATTTCTGAGGTGAGAATCTCAGAAGACTTGGGTTCTGGGCCCAGTGTTGCCACCAACTCACTCTGTGCCCTTGGAAAGTAGCTTAACCACTCTCAATCTGTTTTCTCAATTGAACAATGGATAATACAACAGTTCCTGCTTGGTTCACTTCACATGGCTGCTTGAGAGCAAAAATCAGATCACATAAGGGAAATGGCCCTCTCGGAGTTCAGAGTTCTCACCCTTTGCCTCTTCTACCCCACTTGCACCATATATTACTTTGCCTTGCCCCCAAAAGTGCAATCTCTTCCCACTGCCACCTTCCCCATGGACATTCTGTTTTCTTCCATTCCTCCAGGATTTTGCACATACTGTTCCCTCTGCCTGGAACATACTTGCCCCAGTGGAAAACCAAGGCCACTCATTCATCTCAATAGCCCAATGCCCAACACCCCATTCTAGTTATAGGCTGACTGTTCTGATGTGAGGTTGTGGCCTGAACAGATCCAGGGAAAGAAGGACAAGGGAAATGCCCTAATTTTCATACAGTTCATTTTCAATGCTGCCTATTGACAGGACGGCAGGGAAATAACAAACTCCTTGTCCCAGAAGTATGCCTCATCAAGCCACCTCAGCTTCTAAATAGATACTTTTTCTGCTTCCATCACGTTGGGTATTTGTGTTTCCTCCAACTTTTTGGATTCAATTATCCAGTGGTAAACTGGAACAGGCCTTTGGATATTACACAAGCAGGCTGTTAGGGGAGGGGTGCCACCACAATCATATACAGTCAAATTCCCAAACATGAGCTACAAATCTGGGCTCCTGGTAAAAATCTCCAGGGGAAAAAAAAAGATTAAAAGGAAGCTGCCAGGGATATATTCCTTTTCCCTTCCTGTCAAGTGGATCTAATGAGTGTTAAGGGCAGCAATGTTACAGTTCAACCAAACATAAGCATCAGAGAAATTAGAAATGTAAATTTCCCTGAAACTGTGGTCTGTGAGAGCTGGTTCTTCTCCCTGTTGCTCCCCTAAGCCACTCTAAGGTATTGATTATTACTTTGAGGTATGGGTGATATTTTCACTCATCCATTTAATTTTTAGGAGCCCTGGGATATGGGACAGAGCAGGGGGTACTTCGTGAACTCTAGTTCTCATGGGGGGGGTAGTGAGCAAGGATGATAACTGGAATTGAACAAAAAGACCCTGAATATTTATGGAATAAGTTGAGGCAGGGTCAGGTCTGGATATAATACAAGGCCTCCTACTCTCTAGCCAGATGTTCTGATTTATTGAGTAGGTACCAATTGCCTGTATGCTGCTAATCCTCAACCCTCTTTCCCAATTCCTCTTCAAAGCAGATTAAGCTCTGAAGATTTCCCCTATGACTCTTCTTTTTAATTTGACAAATTAAGCTGAAATTATTATGTGGATGCTTTGACAGCCACCCTGTTTGTTCAAACATTTGGGGGAGGGCAAGAAATCATTTTCTTGATTTGCAAGGCTTGTCCAGAGCAGCCCTCAGCAAGCTGGGAGGACCTCTCTTTGCTTGTGCGATTGCTTGGACAAGTAGAACATACAAAGAACCTATACCAGGGAACCGGTGAGGTTTGGCTACTTATGTCAATAGCTAGCAAGCCATGGAGTGGATATGTCCTATTGCCTTTTGGGGATGGTCCTCCAGCATTCATCCACCTTTAGCCATACTAGGGTTTGGATATTCCCCCCAAGGAAGTCTTACTGCCTTGCTTAGATATGGACCCTTTACTGCAAAAACAAGTCCCTGCAGTATCACAAAGGAAAGCAACTGGGGTGTGGGAAGCAGAAGGTTGGAAGAGTATGTAGTGCAGCAGAGAAAAGAATACCACAGAGAGAATCTGGAGACCAGATTAAAATTTTAGCTTTGTGGTCTTGGTCAGGAATAGGCTTCTCAGACTTCCACCATCATTACAATGTGTGTGTGTGTGTGTGTGTGTGTGTGTGTGTGTGTGTGTGCATGCCAGAATTGTTGATGGGAAGGGTAGTCTCCTAAAAGCCCTGGTGACTGAGTCTTGAAGACTAGATATGACAAACATAAGACACTTTAGGCCTGCCCTCTGAAATGCACCCATCAGGATTCGCTGGAGAAAAGCTTCCTAGAAGACAACCCCTCTAGAGCTAGTAAGTTCCACGGTGACCCCAGAGTCTAAAAAGGGAACCATGAGGAATTTTTCTTCTTGCCAAATTAGAAGAAGAAGGGCTTTACCAAGCAGCAGGGTGTCAGGGTTGTACATACGGGCTTGGTTGAAATTAGAAGACCAATCAATCATGCTAACAAAGGAGGCAGAGAGTAACTGTTCTCCCATCAATCCTGGCTCAAAATCATCTTTTTGTTTCCCACCCCCCACTTCTAGACAAAAACACATGAAATTCCTTTTTTAGATGCTGAGTCTTTAAATCATAGTTCAGTGTTTTCGAGTTTGGTATTAATAAGGCTCCCTGGATAGGCCAAGGAATTTCAAGCTATTGTTGGTCCTCCATGGCTCTACCTTCAAGGACTGGAGGCCCAGAGCATATGGAGGAATTAGCTATTCCAGGCATTAGGAAGAAGGAAGTTGTTCCAGGGAATATGAAGACAACTGCTGCTGGGAACCTCCTTTTTACAGAGAACCCTGCAGGAGTAGAGAGAAAGAGGCTTGTTAACCAGCCACAATTTCAGAGTGCCTTGGAGTTGATGGGTTTGCTAGAGGTCATTTGGTCAAGGGAAGGAGGAACCATGATTCACTAATAAGTTTGGGCCAGTGTTGGTTTCCTCTTATGAGCAATAGGGTCTCTTTATATAGATTCATTCCTTTCTCTTCATCTCAAAAAATCACTCCTTTTTTCTACTCTTATGGGGACATTATCCTTTAAATAAGACTAAAAATATGCCAAATGCTCAGAATTGTGGTCTTTTCCAGCCATCTACATTAAAAAGGATCAGAGGTAGCAGAATAAATGAAAGATGATTTTTTTCTGGACTTTGGTAAAATAGCTGTTTGCAAGGCTGATGCTTAATCTTCTTAGAATGTGCTACTGCTTGAAATGTTAGGGAGATACTACTTCTCAATCATAGGAAATGATACCAGAGTTGAGGCAAGTGGAATAGGGAACTGGTTCAACTTCTGCACTGTGACTATGAAGCTTAAGTTTACTGCCCCCTCCCTGGTAGAATGACCAGCCTTTCCCATCTTGGTTATGTTAGCCTGTAGACTATCAGATTTCAAAATTTGGGTCTGAGAGATAAATGTGAAATGCCATGGCCCCTGGTTCTCTTGGTGGGCACAAGAGACAAACACTAAATGGTGTACTCAACACACATACCTATGATGCCTTATAATTCATGGCTCTGTTTCTATTTAACAGAAACCCAAGAACCTCAACAGAGCAGTGACATGAATAGAAGCAAAATCTCCATTTATTTGTTAGGTTGTATATATCCTCTGCAAGTGAGTATCTAGGAAAGGAAGGCTTTAGTGACTTCATTCACTGAAGACTTTCTGAGTTTAGGGAAGTTGTGGCTGTTTCCAATGAAATAGGAGACTGTCAGGAATTAATTTTATAAGCAAATGATAAAAAACAGAATTTGGTGGGTCGACTGGGCAGAAATGAGGACCTTGGCCTCGAGTGTGCAAGCTTGGGTAGACCAAGTAAATGTGTCAGAGCAAGGTAATCTCACCAATGGAAAAAAGAAGTATGTTGGCTGGCCTGCACAAGAGAACCATCATTATATTCTGCGTCTGGGAGTGGATTAGTACATACCACTTCTTATCCAAGTGTTCACCTGGTGGTGATAAAACTCCAGGACTGGAAAGAAGCTCGAAAGTCTATTGATTCAATCCAATTTTTTCCTGGCAACACCCAACGAAATGAACCTTTCCTTTCTTAATGAAGTGTTGCCTTAAAGATTTCTCCAACCTTCTTAGAAAGCTATTCAAGTACACAACACCTCTCATTAGTAGAAAGTTTTGCCTTGGCTCTAATCTAAATCCTTTCTGCTGTTCTTTAAATTTAATTCCTTTTCATCCATCTTAGGCTAAGATGTGATGTTCTAGCTAACCTATTCAGACTCCCCAGTACCCCTGTTCATAAAGATCGTACCTCCCAGTCTAGGACAGATGCCTGCCACTGGGCAATCTTGTCAATATTCTCCAAACGCCGCTTGCGCTCATTGATCTGCTGAGTCACGTTTCTCATGACAGCCAGAGCAGCTGCCACATACCTGTAGTCACTGTGAAGACACAAAAGTACAAGTTGGATGTATCAATGTGTTAGAGAACCGATGTGTTGGGTGCCAACCCTAACATCCATTCTTCTCTTCCTACTTAGTAACAGAGCCCTGATTTTCAGATGGAACCCATGTCACATGGAGTAAAAGATTACATTTCCTATCTTTCTTTACAGTAAGGGGTGACCATGTGATTAGTCCAGTGATATGCAAATAGAAATTTGGGGCAGAGATTTTCAGAAACCTCCTTTAAGGAAGATAGCTAATGCTTCTTTACCCCTTACTCAATCTTGATGCTTGGAATGTAGATATGATGGTTGAAGTTCTAGCAGCTATCTTGGACCATAAGAAAAAGTCCCTACTCCTAGGGATAGGATAACAGAAAGTCGGAAGGAGCCCAAGTTTTTGATGACCATAGAGCTACCATAGCAGTCATGGACTGCCTACCTGCAGACATTTTTTTTACATGAAAGGGAAATAGACTCCTATCTTTCTTATAGCATTATTTTTGCATCCAATCTGATACAACCAGCCACGCATCAAGAAGGGAACCTTATACATGGCATGGTCCAGAGCTTTACTATCCCTTCTACCACTTATTTCTAGGGAACTCTGCCCAAAGTCATTGTGAAATAATATCTACTCTTTTCCTCCAGTACAATATACAGATAGGATGTAGCACAGTGTTTAAGAACAGACTCTGGATCCATACTCTTTGGGCTCAAACCCTAGTTTTGTCATTGACAAAACTGGTCTTTGGCAAGTCTCACTGACTCTCTCAATGACTCAGTTTCTTCATATGTGAAATGGGAGAATTACAGGAGGGTTTGTTGAGGGTTTAATCATCCACATAAACTGTTTTACTCTTGGCCTATTGTAAATGTTAGCAGTATTATTAGTACAAATCAAACATTTCTCTAGGCACCACATGGGTTACCTCTCAAAACCTCTAGTCCCAGAAGTGCAACTTTTAGGCCCAGTTTCCTGGGACTTTGGATGGCCTACTTGTTGAAGGTTATACCATCCTGCCCAGTTTTCTCTGCTTGTCTGATCTGATCTCCAATCAAATGGTCCCTGTGAAAGGCATATTGAAAGTGAGATCCCAGGCATTTGGTGGAGCTACAATAGACTGAGAGGGCAAGAGGACGAATTATGATTCAATCTTAACTAACCTTTCCTTAGAAAAGCTAAACATGCTTTGTGGTCATTAACCTGCTCACTGTCCCAGCACTAATTAGAAAAAAGAAAGGAGGGAAAAAAGATACACAGCAACTGTTTTTTCTTTCCTAATACATTGAAGTGTGGGGTGGTTGACAAATCAGAGGCACAGAGAAGGCAGTTCTAACTGCCAAGTCAGATACCATGTAGTACTTCCTCTTAGATGGCCTCCCTATGTTTTGTGAACACCTGCCAGACCATAGTCTTCAAGTGCTACTAAATTTTACCACCTCCAGTGATGGGAGGCTCACTATACATCCTAACCAGTTTATTCTGTCTCAAGACAACTTTGTTAAAAAAAAAAAAAAGAAAAAAAACTCTTAAACTCTTATTTATTCTGAGCCTTAATAAATGTTAGCTATTACCAGTTTTTCTTCTGGATCCAACTGCTGACTTATTTGAACTCATGGTTGACTAATGCTTCCTAAGTCTCTTTAAATTATGCTGTCTAGGGGCACCTGGGTGGCTCAGTGGGTTAAGTGCCTGCCTTTGGCTCAGGTCATGATCCCAGGGTCCTGGGATCGAGCCCCACATCAGGCTCCCTGCTCAGCAGGGAGTCTGCTTCTCCCTCTGCCCTTCCCCATGCTTTCTCTCTCTCTCTCTGAAATAAATATTTAAAAGATAGGCTGTCTAGAAGCTGCATCTCTCTAAGCCTGTCCTTGAACTCTGTCTCCCTCTTGATTTCTTAGACCAAACTACAAAATCTTACATTTGTTCTTTTTTTAAAAAATTCAATTAGCCAACACATAGTACATCATTAGTTGTTGATGTGGTGTTCAATGATTCATTAGTTGCCTATAACACCCAGTGCTCATCACATCGTGTGCCCTCCTTAATGTCCATCACCCAGTTACCCCATCCCCCTACCCACCTCCCTTTCCGCAACCCTTGGTTTGTTTCCCGGAGTCGAGTCTCTCATGGTTTGTCTCCCTCTCTGATTTCTTCCCATTCAGTTTTCCCTCCCTTCCCCTATGATCCTCTGCACTATTCCTTATATTCCACACGTGAGCGAAACCATAAAATTGTCTTTCTCTGATTGACTTATTTCACTGAGTGTAATACCTTCCGTTTCCATCCATGTCGATGTAAATGGTAGGTATTCAGCCTTTCTGATGGCTGAGTAATATTCCATTGTATATATGAACCACAACTTCTTATTATTAAGATTTTATTTATTTATTTGACAGTACAAGCAGGGGGAGCAGCAGGGAGAGGGAGAAGCAGGCTCCCGCTGAGCAGAGAGCCCAACATGGGGCTCAGTCCCAGGACCCTGGGATCATGACCTGAGCCGAAAGCAGATGCTTAACCGACTGAGCCACCCAGGGATCCCTGAACCACAACTTCTTTTTCCATTCATCTATTGAAGGACATCTTGGCTCCTTCCACAGTTTGGCTATTGCTGCTAGGAACACTGGGGTGCAGGTGTCCCTTCTTTTCACTACATCTGTGTCTTTGGGGTAAATACCCAGTAGTACAATTGCTGGGTCATAGGTTAGTCCTATTTTTAACTTTTTGAGGCACCTCCATACTGTTTTCCTGAGTGGCTGTACCAGCTTGCATTCCCATCAACAGTGTAAGAGGGTTCCCCTTTCTCCACATCTTCACCAAAATTTTTGTTTCCTGTCTTGTTAATTTTAGCCATTCTAACATTTGTTCTTGTTATATTTTATCTTTTTACAGTTACTTGCTCCAGCCTATGGGCAATCTATTGGGCTCTGTATGACTATTAAAGTTTCTCCCTGGCAAGGTTATCTGAGCCTGCCATTTGGAAGCAGAGTAGGGTGATGACAGAAGAGGTAGGTGCGGTGTAGAAGCTGCTAACATAAATAAGTGCCCCTGTTCTTTGGGCCCATTTACTATCTCCCATGCCATTCCTCTTCCTGGGTTGAGGGCACCAGGAAAATGACTTAAGCCACTTTGGGGAAGGTAAAGCATAAAATTACACTGTCCAATATGGTAGCCATTAGCCACATTTATTTAAAATTAAATACAGTTAAAAATTTAGTACTTCAGTTGCACCAGCTATATTTCTCAGTACTCAGTAGTTGTATGTAGCCAGTGGCTACTACATTGGACAGCACAGATATAAAACATTTATATTATTGTAGAAAGTTCCATCGGACAGCACTGGAATGAGAATGCCTATTACCTCTGATCCCATGTACTACTCAGCCATGGATTCATTATGGTCACTGTGCCATACTGTCATTCAACCTTTGCCATTTTTAGCTGCCTTTCTTACAATGGTTAGAGGGGGAAGGTCCCCATTTTTAACCTGCCCCACTAGCTTTAGGAGTGGGTGAGAGAAGAAGTGAATAGTTGTGGTCTCACCTAAACCCTGCTCAGATCCCCCAGGCCTTCAGATGAGGTCTGGGCCCAGCCCCTTGATAAGATCTACTGAACCAAGATTGTCTTGTTCCAGACATGTCAGTTAACCTCCCTCTTACACAGTCTTCCTTCCTGTCAGCTTAAGAAATGTTGGAAGGCAGGGTGGGGACACATCACCCTTCTGTAAGCAAAGGCAGTATTATTATCCATTTATTACTCTCCATCCATCTAATCTCCCTTAGAGGCCACTCTGAGTGCTTGCATTTCAGACCTACTTGTCCAAACACCTATTTGACTAAGCCTTCTAGCTGGCAGCAGCCTCTAATTAACTTCAAATCCAAGCTACTCTGACATGCATCACAGGAGCTGTCATCTTAATACAGCTCCCTGAAGCCAGCCAAAAGAGGTGCCCCATGGCCTGGGGATAGTGCTGGGACTGACACTGGGACTGTCACCCTGAAGGAGGACAGGTATTCATGTATCTTTCCAATACCTGAGCCACTCTCTCAGCACTCTGGAGCTCAGGAGGTAGAAAGAGGGGGGAAAAGGGACCCAGAGGGCAAGAAGACCTTGAGGCAGGGACTCCCAATAACAAGGTGAAGGACCATAAGGATGGCAAATCCCAGGTAGATATCCTATCTTACTGGCCCCACTAAACTCAATAAGGTCCTGGGGTTGTTTTGGCTTAAGAAACTCACACAGTTTTGGGCTGTGCTTTGAAAATGGTCTTTCTGGGGCTCTTGAAAGCAATTGTGCAATATATAATTTACCTATTAATATCAGTCCACAAGTATGATTTTTAGAGCCTCCTGCTAGATTCCATGAAACAGATACTCAGGAGTAGGTGTTGATGAGAGATGAGCTGTAATATAAAAACATTTGAGAACCACTCTTTGAATATCCCGGTTTTAAAACCATTGGTTCGAAGGTTGCTCCTCTGAGATTTATGTACAATAATGATCACTTCTGGTCACTTAGCACCATGAAGTATAACAGTGGAGGTAATTTAGGCTAATGACATCATGGGCTAGCAGAACTGGAAGAGGCCTTCCAGACTGCCTAGTACAATGGCTCATAAATCTTTTTGGGCATGAAAATTACCTGGAGGGCTCTTTACAAAGCTAGGTTCCCAGACCACTGTCCACACTTTGCGTCACTGCTTTGCCACACAGACTTGCTTTCTGGGCCTCAGTCTTTCTAGCCATAAAATGAGGAAGTCTGACTAGAAGACCTTCCTTTAAGGGCTTTCCATTTTAGGTGCCATAAATATTTTCCATTTTTATTTTTAAAATATCCTAATTTTAGTGGAAGTTCTTCAGTGTCCTATTAGCTCTCACAAGAAACTGTATCCTTAGAAAACTTGGGACTCAGTTCTAGCAATGGTCTGTATTAAGTCTTCTAAAATAACATTTAGTCACCTGCAAATTTCATTTCTAATGAATACGCCCACTATCCCCCAGCTAGTAAACAGACTCAGGGAGAAGGGAGCAGAGTCCTCTTTTGTAAGGTCCTTCACTATCTGCCTCCCTCATAACCAACACATCATGGCAGGCAGAGCTACCGCTGGTGGCATTCTCACACAAGTGTTACCACATTTGGATTCAAATCTGAAATTTGTCCAAGGCTCCAGAAACTGAAGCACATGACCACGATTTGCTAAAGAAACACCATCAACTTAAAAATGAACCCAGGGACTGGCCTTGAGCTTAGCATAAACAAAACCGACTGGCCCATACCTGTGGCCTTACACAACTAGGTCTGGAAGTCAGCTCCAAGGAAACCAGGTAATGGAGCCAAGTGAAAGTAGGAAGTGGGTCTAATGAGAATTGGATAGAAAGCTAAGGGAAACTGGACAGAAGTCTTCTTTCTTCTTGGAGGGTTCAATCAGGAAGAGAGCTGAATAAGTCAAAGATCAGGAATTTAATACTAATTAAAGGCAGGCTATAAAAAGGCTGAGGGCTCTAGGTTATAAAGTAAAGCATGTGAAAGAGTGGAGGGGGTGGTTCATTCATTGTTGGAGATGACTCTCAGCATATACCTTACTTGTAGGATCATTTACTGGTAGGTCATTTCCATTCAGAGAGAGCTAAGTTTCTTGGTCATTTTTGGATTGGTTTTCTTAAAAAATACTGAAAATTTAAAAAAAAAAAAGCTTCAGGAGAAGTCTCAAGTCTGTTTACCTCCCAGTCATGCTCTGAGTCTAAAGGGAAGGTAGTGTTGGGATGAGGCAGAGGAGGGTGGAAAAGACTAAAAAATACCAGGGATGGGGCGCCTGGGTGGCTCAGCCGTTAAGCGTCTGCCTTCGGCTCAGGTCATGTTCCCAGGGTCCTGGGATCGAGCCCCATATCGGGCTCCCTGCTCGGTGGGAAGCCTGCTTCTCCCTCTCCCACTCTCCCTGCTTGTGTTCCCTCTCTCGCTGTGTCTCTCTCTGTCAAATAAATAAATAAAAAAAATAAAAAATAAAAAAAAATAAATAAATAAAAAATACCAGGGATATAGCCTTGCAGAATAAATCTAAGGTCACTACAAGTTATGCAGGCTATTATTAGGGTATTGAATCTATCACACAAACAGAGCAGAATAGACAGCTGAACAATTATTCCATCTGGATTATTTCACTTCGCTAAATTTAGGTCTAAGGACACGGCTAAGCTCTCTGAAGGCAGGGTGTAAGTTGTGCAATAATGATGCATACTGATTTTTTGTGCATAGTGATTCCCAGGTTTATAAGAAATTCTCACAAGCATTCTTCTTCTTTACACACACAATAACCTTACGAGGTAAGCAAAAATATATCACCATCCCATTGTGCAGACAAGTTAACAGAAGGAAGCTCAGAAAAAGCTAAAGGACATATATTCTTAATAAAGACCAACATGTAGATGAGGCTCTCCTAACTCCTGCTTCTCTCTATCTTTTACCTATGGTCCTGGGCGGTATATTTGAGGAGCTCAGCCAGTTGTAAGGGATATTTGCAGATCTTCTGCACTGGAGTCAAAAGGAAACCATCAATAGCAATGTCGATCATCTGCTGCAAGAGGCGACAGGCCTCAAAGAAGTGCTGGTAGCGGCTGTCCTTCATTAGTTTGGAGAGTTCCATGCAGGCGTCCAGGTGGTTGTTACAATACTCGGAGTATATCCAGAATCCATCTTGCTATGAGCACAGGAAAAATGGAGAGAAAAAAAAAGTCTACTGAGAATTCCAAAAGAAGTTTTGGAGAAATGAAAATAAAGATCCTGTCCTTACATAGGAATATTAAAATGGTAACAATGTCAATCTTTCCTAAATTGATTCATAATTTAATAATAATTATTTGGGAAGTAGAAAAACTGTAAACATTTGTATAGAAAAAATAAGTAGGAATAGTAGTGAAATTCTATTTAAAAAGGGTAATGACAGAACACTGCTCCTGACAAAAGTGAAAAAACTACAGCAATAAAATTCTGGCACTGGATTTTATTTTTTATTTTTTCAAGTTTTTATTTTAATTCCAGTTACTTAACATGCAGTGTTAGTTTTAGGTGTACAATATAGTGATTCAGACATCACCCAGTGCTCATCACAACAAAGGCACTTCTTAATCCCCACCATCTATTTAACCCATCCACCCACCCACCTCCCCTCTGGTAACCATCAATTTGTTCTCTATAGGTAAGAGTCTGTTTCTTGGTCTGTCTCTCTTTATTTTTTTCCATTGCTCATTTGTTTTGTTTCTTAAATTTCACATATGAGTGAAATCACATTGTATTTGTCTTTCTCTGACTTACTTTTGTTGACTCTTTCCTTAGCTGTGCAGAAGCTTTTTATTTTGAGAAAGTCCCAATAGTTTATTTTTGCTGTGGTTTCCCTTGCCTCAGGAGACATACCTAGAAAAATGTTGCCACGGCGGATGTTGGGGACATTACTGCCTGTGCTCTCTTCTAGGATTTTTATGATTTCATGTCTTATATTTAGGTCTTTAATCCATGTTAAATTTATTTTTGTTTATGGTGTAAGAAAGTGGTCTAGTTTCATTCTTTTGCATGTAGTTGACCAGTTTTCCCAAAAGCATTTGTTGAAGAGACTCTTTTTCCCACTGGATATTCTTTCCTGCTTTGTCAAAGGTTAACTGAACATATAAGTATGGGCTTATTCCTGGATTTTCTATTCTGTTCTATTGATCAATGTTTCTATTTTTGTGCTACTACCATAATGTTTTGATTACTATCACTTTGTAATTTAAAGTGAACTCTAGAATTGTGATAACTCCAGCTTTGCTTTCCTTTTTCAAAATTGCTATTTGAGGTCTTTTGTGGTTCCATATAAGTTTCAGGATTATTTGTTCTAGTTGTATGAAAAATGCTGTTGGTATTTTCATATGGATTGTATTAAATATGTAGATTGCTTTGGGTAGTAGAGACATTTTAACAATATTCATTCTTCCAACCCACGGGCATGGAATGTTTTTCCATTTCTTTGTATCATCTTCAATTTCTTTCATTGGTGTTTTATAGTTTTCAGAGTACAGGTCTTTCACCGCTTTGGTTAGGTTCATTCCTAGCTATCTTATTTTTGGTGCAATTATAAATCAGATTGTTTTCTTTATTTCTCTTTCTGCCTCTTCATTATTAGTGTATAGAAATGTAACAGATTTCTGCACATTGATTTTGCATCCTGCAACTTCACTGAATTCATTTATAAGTTCTAGCAGGCTTTTGGTGGAGTCTTTCAGGTTTTCTATATAGAGTATCATGTCATCTGCAAATAGTGAAAGTTTTACTTCTTCCTTACCTATTTGGAAGCCTTTTATTTCTTTTTGTTGTTTAATTGCTATAGCTAGGACTTCCAGTAATATGTTGAATAAAAATGGTGACTTCTTCCTTACCCATTTGGAAGTCTTTTATTTCTTTTTGTTGTTTAACTGCTGTAGCTAGGGCTTCCAGTAATACATTGAATAAAAGTGGTGAGAGAGGACATCCTTATTTTGTTCCTGACCTTAGGAAGAAAGCTTTCAGTTTCTTCCTAGTGAGTATGATGTTAGCTGTGAGTTTTTCAAATATGGCTTTTATTATGTTGAAATATGTTCCTTCTAAACCTACTTTGCTGAAGGCTTTTATCATGATTGGATATTGTACTTTGTCAAATGCTTTTTCTGCATCTACTGAAATGACCACATGGTTTTTATCCTTTGTCTTATTGATGTGATATATCATGTTGATTGATTTGAGAATATAGAACCACCCTTGCATCCCAGGAATAAATCCCACTTGATTGTGGTAAATGATTTTTTAAAAAATACATTGTTGGATTTGGTTTGCTAATATTTTGTTGAGTATTTTTGCATGTATACTCATCAGGGATATTGGCCTGTAGTTCTGTCTCTCTTTCTCTCTCTCTCTCTCTCTCTCTCTCTCTCTGGTGCTTTTATCTTGTTTTGGTGTAAGGGTGATACTGCCCTCATAGAATGAATTTAGAAGTTTTCCTTATTCTTCTATTTTTTGGAATAGTTTAAGAAGAATACATATTAACTCTTCTTTAAATGTTTGGTAGAATTCTCCTGTGAAGCCATCTGGTCCTGGACTTTTGTTTGTTGGAAGTTTTTTTGATTACTGACTCAGTCTCCTTGCTGGTAATCAGTATGTTCAACTTTTTTACTTCTTCCTGTTTCAGTTTTTGTAGGTTATGTGTTCCTAGGGATTTATCCACTTGTTCTGTGTTCTCTAATTTGGTGGCATACAGTTTTCCATATTTTTTTTACAATTGTTTGTATTTCTGTGGTGTTGGTTGTTATTTTTCCTCTTTCAATTATGATTATAATTATTTGAGTCCTCTCTCTCTCTCTCTCCCTCTCTCTCTGATGAGTCTGGCTAAAGGTTTATCAATTTTGTTGATCTTTTCAAACAACCAGCTCTGTTTCACTGATCTGTTCTATTGATTTTTTAATTAACGTATCATCTATTTCTACTCTCATCTTTGTTATTTCCTTCCTTCTCTTGGTTTTGGATTTTGTTTGTTGTTTCTTGTCTAGTGATAAAGGAAATGTTTAACTTTTAATGTTTGTGGACCCTGCTCCTGGGCTCCCATGGAAGCTATACTTTTATCAGAATCAGAACGACTTCAACAAACTTCAAAGTATGGGCTCTTTATCTTGCCTGAGTACACATTGCACATCTGTTTTGTAGCAAATAACCAAAAAAGAAACATTTCAAACTAAAGAGTAAAAATCTCCCTAACTTCCATTCCCATAGCTCTGAAGCCTACAACCTTGCATATACTAAAAGCATAAGATAAAGTTTGTAATTTTCTGAAATGTCCTTCATCATGATGATTTGTGACTCTTGATGAAACAAAAAACATATATAACCCTGATTAAACATTCCTTTTCCAGAGCACTTTCTTCCATGTTAAGACTGTGTATCTTGGGTGGCTGTCCTCACTTAGGTTTGAATAAAACTCTCTTCCTTTTTTTTTTTTTTTAAAGAAATTCTAAAAGTTTTTTTTTTTTCCTTCCAAGTTTTTATTTAAATTCCAGTCAGTTAACATACAGTGTAATATTCACTTCATGAATAGGATTTAGTGATTCATCACTTAAATACAACACCCAGTGCTCATCACAAGTGCCCTCCTTAATACCCATCACCCATATAACCCATCCTGTCGCCCACCATTCCTCCAGCAACCCTCAGTTTGTCCTCTATAGTTGAGTCAGTTTTACGGTTTGACTCTTTTCTTCCCTATGTTTATCTGTTTTGTTTCTTAAATTACACATGAATGAAATCATATGGTATTTGTCTTCCTCTGGTTTATTTCACATAGAATAATACTCTCTAGCTCCATCCATGTCATTGCAAATGAAAAGATTTCATTCTTTTTTATGGCTGAGTAATATTCCATTGTATATATATATATATATAAATACATACACACATATGTATATATACTTCTTTATCCATTCATCACTCAATGGATATTTTGACTCTCCATAATTTGGCTAGCAGTAATAATGCTGCTATAAACATCAGGTGCATGTACCCATCTGAATTAGTATTAATGTAAACTGTGGGTAAATACTTAGTAGTGCAACTGCTGGATCCTGGGGTAGTTCTATTGTGAACTTTTTGAGGAAACTCCTTACTGTTTTCCAGAGTGGTTGCACCAATTTGCATTCCCACTGTCAGTGTAAGAGGGTTCCCCCTTTTTCCACACCCTTGCCAACATCTGTTGTTTCCTGTATTATTTACTTTAGCTATTCTGGTAGGTGTGAGGTGATATCTCATTGTAGTTTTGATTTGTATACCCTGATGACAAATGATGATGAACATCTTTTCATGTATCTGCGAACCATCTGTATGTATTCTTTGGAAAAAAAAATGTCTATTCATGTCTTCTGCCCGTTTTTAACTGGATTATTTGGTGTTGAGTTTGGTAAGTTCTTTATAGATTTTGGACACTAACCCTTTATCAGATATGTCATTTACAAATACCTTCTCTCATTCTGAAGGTTGCCTTTTAATTTGGTTGATTGTTTCTTTCACTGTGCAGAAGCTTTTTTATATTGATAAGGTCCCAAGAGTTCACTTTTGCTTTTGCTACCCTTGCCTCCAGAGATGTGTATAGTAACAAGTTGCTACGGGCAATGCCAAAGAGGTTGCTGCCTGTGCTCTCCTCTAGGATTTTGATGGTTTCCTGTCTCACAATGAGGTCTTTCATCAATTTTGAATTAACTGTTGTGTATGGTGTAAGAAAGTGGTCCAGTTTTATTCTTCTGCATGTTGCTGTCCAGTTTTTAACAACACCATTTGTTAAAGAGACTGTCTTTTTTCCATTGGATATTCTTTCCTGCTGTGCTGAAGACTAGATTGATCATACACTTGTGGGTCCATTTCTGTGTTTTCTATTCTGTTCAACCGATCTGTGTCTGTGTTTGTGCCATACCATACTGTCTTGATGATTACAGCTTTGTAATACAGCTTGAAGACCAGAGTCGTGTTGCTTCCAGTTTTGCTTTTCTTTTCCAGTACTGTTTTGGCTATTCTGGGTCTTTTGTGGCTCCATACAAATTTTAGGATTGTTTGTTCTAGCTCCATGAAAAATGTTGGTGGTATTTTGATAGGGATTGCATTAAATGTATAGATTGCTTTGGGTAGTATAGACATTAACAGTGTTTTTCTTCCAATCCATTGAGCATGGTATGTCTTTCCATTTGCATTTCTGTGGTGTTGGTTGTTTCTTCTCTCTCATGTATGATTTTATTTATTTATTTAGGTCCTTCCCTTTTCTTTTTGATGCATCTGGTAGTGGTTTATCAATTTGACTAATTTTTTCAAAGAACCAGCTTCTGCTTTCATTGATCTATTATATTTTGTTGTTGTTGTTTCTATATCATTTATTTCTGCTCTCATCTTTTTTGTTTCTTTTCTTCTGCTGGCTTTGTGCTTCCTTTGTTCTTTTTCTAGCTTCTTTAAGTGTAAGGTTAGGTTGCATATTTGAGATTTTACTTGCCTCATTCTTTTTTCTTTTTTATTATGTTCAGTTAGCTACTGTATATCATTAGTTTTTGATTTGGTGTTCAATGATTCATTAGTTGCATATAACACCCAGTGCTCATCACAACACATGTCCTCCTTAATACCCATCACCTGGCTACCCCCCTCCCCTCTGGAACCCTCAGTTTGTTTTCCCCAGTCCAGAGTCTCTCATGGTTCATCTCCCTCTCTGATTTCACCCCCTTCAGTTTTCCCTCCCTTCTCCTATGGTCCTCCATGCTATTCCTTATCTTCCACATATGAGTGACACCACATGATAATTGTCTTTCTCTAATTGACTTATTTGACTTAGCATAATACTCATAATACCCTCCAGTCCCATCCATGTCAATGCAAATGGTGGGTATTCATCTTTTCTGATGGCTGAGTAATATTCCATTGTATATATGTACCACATCTTCTTTATCCATTCATCTGTTGAAGGGCATCTTAACCCCTTCCACTCTTTGGCCATGGTGGATATTGCTGGTATGAACACTGGGGTGCACATGCCCCTTCTTTTCACTACATCTGTATCTTTGGGGTAAATACCTAGTAGTGTAATTGTTGGGTCATAGGGTAGCTCTATTTTTAACATCTTGAGGAACCTCCATACTGTTTTTCAGAGTGGCTGTTCCAGCTTGCATTCCCACCAACAGTGTAAGAGGGCTCCCCTTCCTCCACATCCTCGTCAACATTTGTTGTTTCCTGTTTTATTAATTTTGTCCATTCTAACTGGTGTAAGGTGGTATCTCACTGTGGTTTTGATTTGTATTTCCCTGATGGCTAGTGATGTTGAACATTTTTTCATGTGTCTGTTAGCCATTCGTATTTCTTCTTTGGTCTCCAATGAAGACCAAAGAAGTGTCTGTTCATGTCTTCTGCCCATTTCCTGACGGATTATTTGGTTTTGGGGTGTTGAGTTTGAGAAGTTCTTTATAGATCTTGGATACCAGCCCTTTAACTGATAGGTCATTTGCAAATATCTTCTCCTATTCCGTGGGTTGCCTCTTAGTCTTGTTGACTGTTTTCTTTGCTGGGCAGAAGCTTTTTACCTTGATGAAGCCCCAAAAGTTCATTTTTGCTTTTGTTTCCCTTGCCTTTGGAGATGTATCTTGAAAGAAGTTGCTGTGGCCAATGTCGAAGAGGTTACTGCCTATGTTCTCCTCTAGGATTTTGATGGATTCCTGCCTCACATTGAGGTCTTTCATCCATTTTGAGTATCTTTGTGTACGGTGTAAGAGAATGGTCCAGTTTTTTTTTTTTTTAAGATTTTATTTATTTATTTATTTGACAGAGAAAGAGGGAACACAAGCACGGGGAGTGGGAGAGGGAGAAGCAGGCTTCCCATTGAGCAGGGAGCCTGATGCAGGGCTTGATCCCAGAACCCTGGGATCATGACCTGAGCTGAAGGCAGACGCTTAACGACTGAGTCACCCACGTGCCCCAAGAATGGTCCAGTTTCATTCTTCTGTATGTAGCTGTCCAATTTCCCCAGCACCACTTATTGAAGAGACTTTTTCTTGCTTCTTAAGGAAGGCCTGTATTGCTATATACTTCCCTTTTATGACCACTTTGGCTGCATCCCAGAGGTTTTGGAGTGTCCTGTTTCATTTTCATTTGTGTCCATGTATTTTTTTAAATTTCTTCTTAATTTCCTGGTTAACCCATTCATTCTTTAGTAAGATGTTCTTTAATCTCCATGTATTTCTGGTCTTTCCAATTTTTTTCTTGTGGTTGACTTCAATTTTCATAGTGTTGTGGTCTGAAAAGATGCATCATATGATCTCAATCTTTCTGTATTTGTTGAGTCCTGATTTGTGAACCAGTGTGTGATCTATTCTGGAGAATGTCCAATGTGCACATGAAAAGAATGTGTATTCTGTTGTTTTAGGATGGAATGTTCTGAATATATCTGTTAAATTCATCTGTTCCAGTGTGTCATTCAAAGCCACTGTTTTCTTGTTGATTTTCTGTGTGGATCACTGTAAGTGGGGTGTTAATATCCCCAACTACTATTGTATTACTATCAATTAGTTCCTTTATGTTAATTATTAACTGCTTTATATATTTGGATGCTCCATGTTGGGTGCATATATATTTACAGTTCTTATATCTTCTTGTTGGATTGTCCCCTTTATTATTATATACTATCTTTCTTTTCCTCTTTTATAGACTTTATTTTGAATTCTGTTTTGTATGATTTAAGTATTGCTATCTGGCTTTCTTTTGACATCCACTTGCATAATAAATATTTCTCTATCCCCTCACTTTCAATGTGCAGGTGTATTTAGGTCTGAAATGAGTATTTTGTAGGCAGCATATAGTTGCGTCTTTTTTTTTTAATCCACTCTGTCACCCTATCTTTTGATTGAACATTTAGTCCGTTATATTCAAAGCAATTATTTATAGATATGTATTTATTGCCATTTTGTTATCTGCTTTGTAGTTGCTTTTGTAGTTTTTCTCTTATCTTTTATTCTCCTCTCTTCCATGGTTTCTGTTTTTCTTTAGTGATATACTTGGATTCCTTACTCTATTATTTGCATATCTTTTACTGTTTTTGATTTGTGGTTACCATTCAGTTTATATGTAACATCTGCTTATAGCTGTGTATATTAAGCAGTGGGTCGCTTAATTTTGAACTCATTCTTTACTCCTCTGCCCTCCACATTCCAGATATTTGGTATCATATATCCTTTATTTATTTATTTATTTATTTTTTCATATATCCTTTTATTTTGTGTTTGTCTTGACTGATTTTTACAGCTATAATTAATTATTTTTTGCTTTTGTTTTTCCTGTTTTTCATACTCTTACTAATGATATTTGGTTTCCACTTACAGAATGCTCCTTAACATTTTTTGTAGGTCTGGCTTAGTGGTCATGAATTCTCTTAAATTTTGTTTGTCTGGGAAACTCTATCTCTCCTTATATTCTGAATGACAGCCTTGCTGGATAAGGTATTCTTGGTGGCAGATTTTTTTTTCTTTCAGCACTTTGAATATTTAGACTACTTTCTTTTGGTATATAAAATTTCTGCTAAAAAATCCTCTGACAGGCTTATGGGTTTTTCTTTGTATGCAGCCTTCTTCTTTTTTCTTGCAACATTTAAAACTCTTTCTTTATTACTATTTTTTACCAATTTAATTACTATGTGTCTTGGTGATGATGTCCTTGGGTTGAATTTGGAGGGGGGACTCTCTGTACCTCCTGATTCTGGATCTCTCTTTCCCTCCCCAGATTTGGGAATTTTCCAGCTATTACTTCCTCAAATATATTTTCTGACCCCCTGCCACTTCTCTTTCTTCTTCTGGGATCCCTTTAATGCAAATTTTATTACACTTGATGGAGTCACTGAGTTCTCTAAAGCCTATTCTCATTATGCAGTGTTTGTCTCTCACCTTTTTAGGACAAACAACCAAATTTTTTAAAAAAGCAAAATAGTATATTAAAAGCATGATACACCATGATTAAGTGGGATTTATCCCAATCCAATTCACTACATTAAAATAATAAAATGAAAAATCATATGATCATTTCAGTAGATACATGAGTATTTGAAAAAAACATATATATGATAAAAAATCACCAGGAAACTAGGATTAGAGAGAAATGCCCCCAATATGCTAAAGGCCAACCATGAAAAACCTAAAGCTAAAATCATTCTCAATGGTGAAATATTGAATGCTTGTCCCTAAGATCAAGTACAGAACAAAAGATGCCTGCTTTTACCATTTCACCAGTGCAATAACATAAGAAAAGGAAAGAGAAGGCATATAGATTGGATATGAGGAAATAAAAACTAATGTAGCATTGTGTGTCAACTATTTGTAAAAATTTTTTTTAAAAAAACAAAAATAAAATGAAGAAATAAACTGTCTTTGTTCAGAAATGAAACGATATAAGTGTATAAAATCCTAAGGAATCGATATAAAATATGATAACCAATTATTAAATTCAGTATTATGTCAGGATTCAATATCAATACACAAAATCAGTTGTATTTATCTTGTGTTTATCAATTGTATTTATCTATCATAGCAACAAACTATAGGAAATTGAAGTAAAAATACTCTTTACAGTAGCAGCAAAAAAAAAAAAAAAAAAAACACCTAGAAATCAATTTTTAAAAATAAGGTCAAGATTTATACCATGAAAACTAGCAACAATGCTAGAAGAAATTATGGAAACATAGATAGATATTTATTCATAGAGCTGAAAGTCTACAAATTTTCCCAAAATTGATCTACAGATTTAATTCTATCCTAATCAAAACGCTTGCAATGTTTTTTTGCTTGTTTGTTTTTTGGTAGAACTTTAGCAAGCTGATTTTCCCCCAGTTTTACTGAGAAAAAATGGACATACATCACTGTATAAATTTAAGGTGTACAGCATGATAGTTTGAATATATATGTTGTGAAATGATTATATAATAGGATAACATCCATCATCTCATATATCCATCTCTCGTAATAATAAAGAGAAGAGAAAGGGGCGCCTGGGTGGCTCAGTGGGTTAAGAGTCCGACTCTTGATCTAGCTCAGGTCTTGATCTCAGGCTCATGTGTTCAAGCCCCACATCAGGCTCCACGATGTGGAGCCTACTTAAAAAAAAAGAAAAAGAAAAAGAAAAAAGAAAAAAAGAAGAGAAAAAGTTACTCCTTGTAATGAGATAAATTTCTATAGGATACAAATCACCTATAATAGCCAAAATTGCTTTGAAGAAGAATTTATTTGGAGCACTTATACTACCTGCTTTCAAGACTGGCTATGAAGCTACATTAATCAAGATGGTGTGAGAATTTTTTTAACCTATGAATGGTGATAGATCTTAGCTAGACTTATTGTGATCATTTTGCAATATATAAAAATATCAAATTATTATGTCATACACCTAAAACTAATACATTATATGTCAATTATATCTCAATTAAAAATAGCAATAAGAAATAACAGTATGGTATTTGTATATGAATACTCACATAGGTCACTGGAATATAATAATGTCCCTAGAAATAAACCCCTATATATATGATTGATTTTTGACCAATGTGTCCAAGTAATTCAATGTAGGAGTTAAGATTTTCAATAAGCCATGCTGGAACAAAACTAGATATCCATTTGGAAACAAATTAACTGTGACCCTTATTTTGCACCGTATATAAAAATAACCTGAAAAAAGATCATAGACCTATATATAATAAACAAAACTACACAACTTCTAATAAGAAAACAGGAGAAAATCTTTGTGACCTTGGGTTAGGCAAAGTTTTCCTAAATAAGACCCAAAAAACATGAATCATTAAAGAAAACAGTGATACACTGAATTTCAACAAAATTAAAATTTTATGCTTTTCAAAGACACTGTTAAGAAAATGAAAGGCTAAGCCACAAACTCAGAGAAAATCTTTCTGATTCACATATCTGACCAACAACTTATGAATAATAAATTAAAAATCTCTCAAAACTGAACAATAAGAAAACAAACAACCTACTTAGAAGTGTGGAAAAGACATGAACAGACCTTTCACCAAAGATTTTATACAGATAGCAAATAAGTACATGAAAAAAGGCTTAACATCATTAGCCATTAGGGAAATGCAAATTAAAATCACAAGGAAATGCTACTACATATCTATTAGAATGGTTAAAAAACAAACAAACAAAAATAAACACATAACATGAAACCTAGTAATCCCTCAGATGGAAGCAACCTAGTAAACAACCCAGATATCCTGGAATGCACTAGTGTATGAATGGGTGGTATATTCATACAATGGAATATTACTAATAAAAAAGAACCAACTACTGATACATGGAACAACAGGATGACATCAAAGACATTCTGTTAAGTAAAAGAAGCTAAACACAAAGACTACCCCTGTATGATTCCATTTATATGACACTGTAGAAAAAGTAAACTTATGGTGACAGAAAGCAGATCACAGTTTAGCAAGGGCCAGGAGTGGGAACAGGGATTGGCTACAAAGGGAGAATAAGAAAACTTAATGAAGTGGTAGAAATGTTCTATATCTTGATTATATGGTAGTTATACAACTATATACATTTGTTAAAATTCATCAAATTATACACTAAAAATTGGTGAATCTTAGTGTATGTAAATTACGTCTAAACAAAGCTGATAAAAATGACATTATAGAACTGAATAATAAAAGCATAAACAATCCAATATTTTTTAAAAAGGCAAACTAACATGTAAAATAAATGATAATATACCATGATTAGGTAGGCTTTATTCCAGCAATACAATGTTCATTTAACATATAAAAATTACTCAATCCAAATTCACCACTTTAATAGATTAAAGGGTAAAAGCATGTGATCATTTCAATAGATCAGTGGTAATTTTTGTCCCCCAGGGGACATTTGACAATGTCTGGAGACATTTTTGGTTGTCACAACTCAGTGGTGTTGGGGTACTACTGGCATTCAGTGGGTAGAGAACAGGAATGCTGTTAAACACACTACAATGCACAGGGCAGGCTCCAACAAAGAACCACTATTCTATATTCTACTTTCCCAATCAAAACTGTGTTTATGATATCTATACATATTGCTATAAGTTACATACATCTAGTCTGTTGTTTGTTACTATAACTACATACATCTAGTCTATTGCTCCTTGCAACACAATACCCCACAGTAAGCATCTTCTATATGTTTGTTATTCATCCCCTGGTGGTAAATACCTAAGTTGCTTCTAATTGCACTCCACCACACACAACACCACCATGCAATTAACAGCCTTGCAAATGCTCCCTCATGAACCTCTGTAAGAATTTCCCTGGGATAAATATGGAAACACTATGTCATATACATGTTGTCATACACTATGTCAACACTATATTATACCCATGTAAATACTGCCCAGGTGCTTTCTGAAATGGCTAAACCATTTTAAATACTGTGCAGAAAAAGTTAACTTATCAGGCCTGAGACTGCTATTCTTAGAAAGACCTGCTTGGAAGGTTGGTTTTTGGCTGGTATCTTGGAACATGGATCTCCAAAGGGTTCTCATCATTCCCTGACATGAGTGGCTCACTGTGCCTACACAGTTTGTATACACAATGTGGCTTATGCTGAATACCTGCTTCCCATCTGGGAGTCTGGAACTTTGGTACATTCTAGGCAGAGCATGCCTACATGACCAGTCCCCCATAAAAATCTTGGGTACTGATTCCCTAATGAGTTTCTCTGGTAGAAAACATTTCACATGTGTTGTCACAACTTATTGCAAGGGGAATTGAGAATGTATCCTATGTGACTCCACTGGCAGAGGTGTCTTGGAAGCTTGTCCCTAGTTTCCTCCAGACTTTGTGCCATGTGCCTTTTCCTTCTGCCGATTTTGCTTTGAATCCTTTAGCTATAATAAATCATAACCACAAGTATGACTATATGCTGATTCTTGTGAGTCCTTCTAGGAAATCACTGAATATAAGAGCAGTATTAGGGATAGTCCCCAAACAAACATATGGGGAATTTGCAAAAAGATTTACTTCTAGTTGCACACTTTTCTGTGTCATTTGAATTTTGTATCATGTGCACATATTACGTCTTTAAAAATAAATACTTTATACAAAGGAGAAGAATTGGCAGAAAAACTAAGTCACCTGTGAATGAAACCAAAAAAAATATTAGAGAACCACAAAAGTGCACAATGAAACCTTCTTATATTCCAGATGAGGAAGCCCAAAGAAGGTAAGGGACTTACCCAAAGTTACCTAGACAGTCATTACAGACACAGGACTCAAATCCTTGCTTTCCTGTTTCCTAGTGCTCCTTCCTCTAAGTCACATGGCCCCTTTTCCTATATTTGTCACTTCTTCTACCTTATTGCTCTCCTCTATATGTCTTGAAGGGGCCTACTTTCATGCTGACTACATTTCTCAGATTCCTGGATTTTCCATGCAGTGAATATGTGCAGAGTTTCTTCCAAAACAGTTAGTCCCATAGAAACTGAACCCAACAGGTACAGAAAAAAGAAAATGAAGAAAATCCTACTGGTAGCTTTCTTGAAGGAGAGAAAAAAGGGAAGGGAATGGTAAAGAAAAAGTCCTAGGCCAAATCACAGTACCCTTCCTAAGTCCTCATACCCTGGCAGGGGGGTTACATCAGGGTTATAGGAATCTATACCCTACCACAGGACAAGGAAGCTGAGCAGGACCAGACAGCTCAGATACTCCTTCCATTTCTTCCTATCCCCTCTCAAAACCCTTACAAAGGAGGAAGATGCTTACGTGCTCCAGGAAGCAGGGTCCTATCTCACTGAGGTGGGGGTCATCATTGTTGTACTGTTTCTCCAGGTCTCTCACGAAGCCCATCTGAAACCTGTAGATGTCTTCAATGTTCCCAAAGATTACCTTCAGTTGCTCATCACTGAACATGTCCCTTCTCTTCCGGCATTGCTTCAGGTAGCCCTGCACACAAAGGAAAAGTCCAGGATGAGGATGTTCCTGACTCCATCAGGGCTTTACCATTTATTAAGCACTAAGAAGGCTCATTCCTACTTTATGAAATAGACAGGCAATAATCATTTCTATTTTTCATATGAGGAAATTGAGTTTGAAAGGAGGAAGTCACTCTACCAGTGAGTTATTAGGAAAGCTGGATCACAAGCAAAGTTCTTCAGAGTACAGAATCCAGAGTATAGAACTTTCCCCTCCATTCTCTATGACAAGGATCCCAAAAGTCATAGGGCCTTTTCTCAGAAGCTGATTAAGCACATTTTTACTCGTTTTAGTAGTCATTGATTTAGCTAGATCCATTAACATCTCAAAAGTCCCCATTTCTTATAGGACCCATCCAAAATGTATTAATAACATTGACAACAATTTGGAAACAGAGGCCAAGTCAGGAAAATTTTGAATTAACAAAGCAAAACCATTCCTTAAAGAGAATGTCTTAGCCAACTAAGATAGCTGACTAGCAGATATCATTTGGATGAGCTTGGACAACAAGTCCACAAGTGCCCAAGCATGGTGTTTTTAAAAGAGTAAGTGCTCAGGATACATTCATGAATAAACAGACGAATTAATACAGCTAGCCATTGATGAAAGGGTAGATTCAATGAAAGAGATTCTTGATCTGATAAGAGAGTACTAAGATAATACAACCAGACTCAGGGCACACTGTAAGTCAGGGTAAAAAAGAAATAAAAAAGAAAAAAAAAACACCATCTTCCATTCTGAACCAATTGGTGTAAACTTTTAATGGCCACTGTGCTCATTAGAAATCATTAGCACATGAAAATGTTCTTGGTGAGACTAAATTATGATCACTTACTTTCATCTAAAAGCTAAATGTGATTTTTGTAACACTTTAAGTGTTGAGGCCATAATGAAGAACATTGTACTGACTGACTAACAACTGTCTACACCTCCACTTTGTCTCCTCTTAACACAGCTTCCAATGTAATCATTCATCTCGGCATACCCCAGGAAAATCCTCATTCCTGGCTTCAATGCCCTTTACAAAATCTCACTTCTGTGATCACTTCTCACCCTCCAATTCAGCCATTAAATACTAAGTGTCTTTCAACAATTTGCAAATTAATAGTCTGTGCCTGTGTTGACATATATATAACTAATGGCTACTGTTCTCTTTGGCTGACATGCTGAAGATGTCCTGTATTCATTCATATTCAATTTCTGACCAGGAAAAAGATGCCCTCTATTTCCAGAATACCCTAGGTGCTACTTCTTTTACTGAAGTAGCTCCCCAAATTCTGCCTCCCTAGAAAGCATTCCTTGACTAAGGGATAGAAGAATAAACTACCTGCCAGAATGTAACTCCCAGGGTTTGCTTGCTTCTGTCTCCCTCCCCCATCTCTCTTTCTCTCTCTTACCCTATCACCTTTGGAAGTGTATTAGCTATAGTGGAGAAAGGAAAGCAGTGAGCATATCATCCGGCAGGAACTTTTCCATCTCGACATTAGGGGAAAGGGCAGAGATTTCCTCACCCCACTCCCAATGTTCCTCCCTAAGATAGGCCTGTGAGCACAGCTGGAAAAAAATGGTAATGTCACATCAGCATGTCATTTCTGCTTAAGTAGTAGGTACTGGTAAGTAACCACACTGGAAGACATAAGAAACCACCCTGGATAGCTCATTCAACCCCTGAAAAGCCAGTTCAGAAAATATTTAATAGCTTTGTTCACTGCTCCTATTTGAAAGGTCTCAGGGAAATAACAAATTAGCAACACATCCCCAAAGTATAGCAGGGATGCTAGAGCTCAACACCACTATGGAATATAACAGAAATGAAAAAGAAGGAAAAAAGTGAGTTCTGGTAAAGAAAGAACTGGTAGAGATGTCAGTGTAGCTTCTTAATTCCCTAAATATGCTATTTATTGCCATTATCAAGAACATCATTTTCTTTCTGTTAGATTATATGTGTTGTAGCAAGGGAATATTACCTATATACGAGGAGAAATGTAACTGCCCATAGGATGGAGGGACTCTAGAGTGTTGTGTCAACTATTTTTCTTAAAAGCTAATGCTAGATATAAATATATTTTGGTGCATTTAGCTTGATGGAATATCATACACCTATTAAATATGATGATTAGAAAGACTGTCTAAGTCTCTTCAACAAATGGTGTTGGGAAAACTGGACAACCACATGCAGAAGAATGAAACTGGACCACTTTCTTATACTATACATAAAAATAAACTCAAAATGGATGAAAGACCTAAATGTGAGACAGGAATCCATCAAAATCCTAGAGGAGAACAGAGGCAGCAACTTCTTTAACCCTGGCTGCAACAAATTTTTGTTAGACATGTCTTCAAAGGAAAGGGAAACAAAAGCAAAAATGAATTATTGGGACTTCATCAAGATAAAAACCTTCTGTACAGCAAAGGAAACAGTCAATAAAACTAAAAAGCAACCTAAGAGATGGGAGAAGATATTTGCAAATATCTTATCAAATAAAGGGCTAGTATCCAAAATCTATAAAGAACTTATCAAACTCAACACACACAAAAAAACCCCCAAAATCCAGTCAAGAAATGGGCAGAAGACACGAATAGTGAGGTCTCCAAAAAAGACATACAAATGGCCAACAGACACATGAAAAAATAAAAATCAAAACCACAATGAGATACCACATCACACCAGTCAGAATGCTTAAAATTAACAACTCAAGAAACAACAGATGTTGGTGAGGATGCAGAGAAAGGGGAACCCTCTTACACTGCTGGTGGGAATGCAAGCTGGTACAGCCACTCCAGAAAACAGTATGGAGGTTCTTCAAAAAGTTGAAAATAGAGCTACCCTATGACCCAGCAATTGCACTACTAGGTATTTATCCATAGGATATGAACATAGTGATTCCAAGGGGCACATGAACCCCAATGTTCATAGCAACAATGTTCACAATAGCCAAAATATGGAAAGAACTCAGATGTCCATAGACAGATGAATGGCAAAGAAGATGTGGTAGATATATACAATGGAATATTACTCAGCCATCAAAAAGAATGAAATCCTGCCCTTTCCAACGCTGTGGATGGAACTAGATGGTATTATGCTAAGTGAAATAAGTCAAGAGAAAGACAAATACCATATAATTTTATTCATATGTGGAATTTAAGAAATATAACAGGTGAACATAGGAGAAGGGAAGGAAAAATAAAATAAGATGAAAAAAGAGGAGATAGAGGAGGGCGGGAAGATGGCGGAGTAGGGGACCCTATTTCAACTGGTCCCCGGAATTGAGCTGGATATCTACCAGACCACCCTGAGCACCCACGAAACCAGCCTGAGATGTAAGAAGATCTGGATTTCTACAAACAGAATATCGCAGGCAGTTGGTTTTGAGGTACGAAGCGGAGAGCTATGATTCTGCGGGCAGATATCGGAGGATAAATGGCAGCGGGAGGGTGCCTGGACGTGGGGATCATACACCGCTGGTGAGTGACAGCCTCGGGCGCTGCAGACGGGGCACAGACTCGCAGACCAGTAGCGTCGGGAAAGGACTTTAGGGCAGCCCCCAGGGTGGAAAACCAGACCGGCGACAGAAAGTCAGAGCAACGGTCACGCGCGAGCGAACTGCAGCCTCCGAAACGGAAACCCGGTGTGCGGGGGTCGCGCCGGTGAACTGCAATCCCCGGGGTGGAAACCCCGAGTGGCAGTGTCGCGCGCCCGCGAACTGGGAGTGGCTGGCGGTTTTAGAGGCACAAAGGGCAGAGACGCGCTGCGGAGGGGTGCACAACACAGGACGCTGCAGTTTATAGCAGCATGGACAGAAACGGAGACGGTATGGCCTGGAGAGCTCACTGAAGAACAGACTGTGGTCTCTCTGCTCTGAGGCAGAGGGTTGGAAATGGTCTATTCTGCTCTGACTCGCAGAAGAGACATGGAAAGTCGCCAGGGAAAGGCTCCAGAGAACAAAAGCCCCAAAGACTGATTCCCACTGAGCCCATCCCCCACCAGAGGGGTGCAGGGCAACTCCGCCCAAACAGGGTTGCCTGAGTAACAGTGCAGCAGGCCCCTCCCGCAGAAGACAGGCTGGGAAAACAAGAGGCCAGCAACGCTAAGGTCCCAAGAAAACAGGTGCATCTTGCTTGGGTTCTGGTCAATAATTTGGACTCTATACATTCCCTCAAACACCCATCAACAGAATGACTAGAAGAAGGAGCCCCCAAAACAAAAAAGACTCAGAGATTATGACTTATGCTGCAGATTTACAAATGGATGCAGATATAACCAAGATGTCGGAGATGGAATTCAGGCTAGCAATTGTGAAGACAATGGCTAGAATGGAGAAATCAATTAATGGCAACATAGAGTCTCTAAGGGCAGAAATAAAAGGTGAATTGGCAGAACTTAAAAATGCTATCAATGAGATCCAATCCAATCTAGATAATCTAACAGCTAGGGTAACTGAGACAGAAAAGAGAATAAGCGACCTGGAAGACAATATAATAGATAAAAAGGGAAAAGAGGAGGCCAGGGAAAAACAACTCAGAATTCATGAAAATAGAATCAGAGAAATAAGTGACACCATGAGGCGTTCCAATGTCAGAATAATTATAATCCCGGAGGGAGTGGAGAGAGAGACAGGGCTAGAAGATGTATTTGAGCAAATCGTAGCTGAGAACTTCCCTAATCTGGGGAATGAAACAAACATTCGAGTCCTAGAGACAGAGAGGACCCCTCCTAAGATCAAGGAAAACAGGCCAACACCTCGGCATGTAATAGTAAAACTTGCAAATCTTAGAACCAAGGAAACCATCTTAAGGGCAGTTAGGGGGAAGAGATTCCTTACGTACAGAGGGAGGAACATCAGAATAACGTCAGACCTATCCACAGAGACCTGGCAAGCCAGAAAGGCCTGGCAAGACATATTCAGGGTACTAAATGAGAAGAACATGCAGCCATGAATACTTTATCCGGCAGGGCTTTCATTTAGAATGGATGGAGAGATGCAGAGCTTCCACGACCGGCAGAAGGTGAAAGAATATGTGACCACTAAGCCGGCCCTGCAAGAAATATTAAGGGGGGTTCTATAAAAGGAGAAAGACCCCAAGAGTGATCTACAACAGAAATTTACAGGGACAATCTATAAAAACAACGTCTTCACAGGCAACATGATGACAATTAATTCATATCTTTCAATAACCACTCTCAACGTGAATGGCCTAAACGCTCCCATAAAACGGCACAGGGTTGCAGATTTTTTTTTTTAAAGATTTTATTTATTTATTTGAGAGAGAGAGAATGAGAGAGAGCACATGAGGGGGGGGAGGGTCAGAGGGAGAAGCAGACTCCCCGCCGAGCAGGGAGCCCGATGCGGGACTCGATCCAGGGACTCCAGGATCATGACCTGAGCCGAAGGCAGTCGCCCAACCAACTGAGCCACCCAGGCGCCCACAGGGTTGCAGATTGGATAAAAAGACAGGACCCATCCATATGCTGTCTACAAGAGACTCATTTTGAACCTAAAGATACACCCAGACTGAGAGTGAAGGGATGGAAATCTATGTTCCATGACAGCAGACCTCAAAAGAAAGCTGGGGTAGCAATTCTTATATCAGACAAATTAGATTTAAAACTAAAGTCTATAGTTAGAGACACAGAAGGACACTATATCATTCTTAAAGGGTCTATCCAACAAGAAGATCTAACAATTGTAAATATCTATGCCCCCAACATGGGAGCAGCCATCTACATGAGCCAACTGTTAACCAAACAAAAGGGTCATATTGATAACAATACATTAATTATAGGAGACCTCAATACTCCACTCTCAGCAATGGACAGATCATCTAAGCAGAAAATCAACAAGGAAACAAGAGCTTTGAATGATACCTTGGACCAGATGGACCTCATAGATATTTACAGAACATTCCAACCTAAAACAAAAGAATACTCATTCTTCTCGAGCGCACATGGAACTTTCTCCAGAATAGACGATATACTGGGTCACAAATCAGGTCTCAACCGATACCAAAAGATTGAGATTATTCCCTGCATATTCTCAGACCACAATGCTCTAAAACTGGAACTCAACCACAAGAAAAATTTTGGCAGAAATTCAAACACTTGGAAGCTAAAGACCACTCTGCTCAAGAATGTTTGGGTCAACCAAGAAATCAAAGAACTTAAACAATTCATGGAAATCAATGAGAATGAAAACACATCGGTCCAAAACCTAGGGGATACTGCAAAGGCGGTCCTAAGGGGGAAATACATAGCCATCCAAGCCTCTCTCAAAAAAACAGAAAAATCCTGAATTCACCAACTAACTTTACACCTTAAAGAACTAGAGAAAAAGCGATAAACGACGCCTAAGCCATACATTAGAAGAGAAATAATTAAAATTAGAGCAGAAATCAATGAATTAGAAACCAGAAACACAGTAGATCAGATCAATGAAACTAGAAGCTAGTTCTTTGAAAGAATTAATAAGATTGATAAACCACTGGCCAGACTTCACCAAAAGAAAAGAGAAAGGACCCAAATTAATAAAATTATGAATGAAAGGGGAGAGATCACAACTAACACCAAGGAAATAGAAACAATTATTAGAAATTATTATTAACAAGTATATGCCAATAAACTGAGCAATCTGGATGAAATGGACACCTTCCTAGAAACCTATAAGCTGCCAAGACTGAAACAGGAAGAAATTGACAACATGAATAGGCCAATAACCAGTAACAAGATTGAAGCAGTGATCTAAAACCTCCCAAAAAACAAGAGTCCAGGGACTGATGGATTCCCTGGGGAATTCTACCAAACATTCAAAGAAGAAATAATACCTATTCTACTGAAGCTGTTTCAAAAAATAGAAACAGAAGGAAAACTTCCAAACTCATTCTATGAGGCCAGCATTACCTTAATCCCCGAACCAGGCAAAGATCCCCTCAAAAAGGAGAATTTCAGACCGATATCCCTGATGAATATGGATTCCAAAATCCTCAACAAAATCCTAGCTAATAGGATCCAACAATACATTAAAAGGATCATCCACCACGACCAAGTGGGATTTATCCCCGGGATGCAAGGGTGGTTCAACATTCGCAAATCAATCAATGTGATAGAACACATTAATAAGAGGAGGGAGAAGAACCATATCATCCTCTCAATGGATGCAGAAAAAGCATTTGACAAAATACAGCATCTTTTCCTGATTAAAACTCTCCAGAGTATAGGGATAGAGGGAACATTCCTCAAGTTCATAAAATCCATCTATGAAAAACCCACAGCGAATATCATCCTCAATGGGAAAAAGCTGAGAGCCTTTCCCTTAAGATCAGGAACACGTCAAGGGTGCCCACTCTCACCACTGTTGTTCAACATAGTACTAGAAGTCCTAGCAACAGCAATCAGACAACAAAAAGAAATAAAAGGTATTCAAATTGGCAAAGAAGAAGTCAAACTCTCTCTTTTCGCAGATGACATGATACTTTATGTGGAAAACCCAAAAGACTCCACCCACAAATTACTAGAACTCATACAGCAATTCAGTAATGTGGCAGGCTACAAAATCAATGCACAGAAATCAGTTGCTTTCTTATATACTAACAATGCAACTGTAGAAAGAGAAATTAAAGAAACGATTCCATTTACAATAGCACCAAAAACCATAAGATACCTCGGAATAAACCTAACCAAAGAGGTAAAGGATCTATACTCTAGGAACTACAAAACACTCATGAAAGAAATTGAAGAAGACACAAAAAGATGGAAAAATATTCCATGCTCTTGGATCGGAAGAATAAACATTGTTAAAATGTCGATGCTACCCAGAGCAATCTATACCTTCAATACCATCCCAATCAAAATTCCAATGACATTTTTCAAAGTGCTGGAACAAACAATCCTAAAATTTGTATGGAATCAGAAAAGACCCCGAATCACCAAGGAGATGTTGAAAAAGAAAAACAAAGCTGGGGGCATTACATTGCCTGATTTCAAGCTATATTACAAAGCTGTGATCACCAAGACAGCATGGTACTGGCACAAAAACAGACATACAGACCAATGGAACAGAATAGAGAACCCAGATATGGACCCTCAACTCTATGGTCAAATAATCTTTGACAAAGCAGGAAAAAACCTGCAATGGAAAAAAGAAAGTCTCTTCAATAAATGGTGCTGGGAAAATTGGACAGCCACATGCAGAAGAATGAAATTCAACTATTCTCTAACACCATTCACAAAGATAAACTCAAAGTGGATGAAAGTCCTCAATGTGAGACAGGAATCCATCAAAATCCTAGAGGAGAACATAGGCAGTAACCTCTTTGACATCGGCCACAGCAACTTCTTTCAAGATACATCTCCAACAGCTAGTGAAACAAAAGCAAAAATGAACTTTTGGGACTTCATCAAGATACAAAGCTTCTGCACAGCAAAGGAAACAGTCAACAAAACAAAAAGGCAACCCACAGAATGGGAGAAGATATTTGCAAATGACACTACAGATAAAGGGCTGGTATCCAAAATCTATAAAGAACTTCTTAAACTCAACATCCAAAAAACAAATAATCAAGTCAAAAAGCGGGCAGAAGAGATGAACAGACACTTCTCTGAAGAAGACATACAAATGGCTAACAGACACATGAAAAAACGTTCATCATCATTAGCCATCAGGGAAATCCAAATCAAAACCACACTGAGATACCACCTTACACCAGTTAAAATGGCAAAAATGGACAGGGAAAGAAACAACAAATGTTGGAGAGGTTGTGGAGAAACGGGAACCCTCTTACACTGTTGGTGGGAATGCAAGTTGGTAGAGCCACTTTGGAAAACAGTGTGGAGGTTCCTCAAAAATTTAAAAATAGAGCTACCCTATGACCCAGCAATTGCACTCCTGGGTATTTACCCCAAAGACACAGATGTAGTGAAAAGAAAGGCCATATGCACCCCAATGTTCATAGCAGCAATGTCCGCAATAGCCGAACTGTGGAAAGAGCCGAGATGCCCTTCAACAGATAAATGGATAAAGAAGATGTGGTCCATATATACAATGGAATATTACTCAGCCATCAGAAAAGATGAATACCCAACTTTTACCTCAACATGGATGGGACTGGAGGAGATTATGCTAAGTGAAATAAGTCAAGCAGAGAAAGTCAATTATCATATGGTTTCACTTATTTGTGGAATATAAGGAATATCATGGAGGACATTAGGAGAAGGAAGGGAAAAATGGGCGAGGGGAATTGGAGGGAGAGATGAACCATGAGAGACTATGGACCTGAGAAACAAACAGGGCTTTAGAGGGGAGGGGGGAGGGGGGATTGGTTAGCCCGGTGATGGGTATTAAGGAGGGCATGTACTGCATGGAGCACTGGGTGTTATACGAAAACAATGGATCGTGGATCACTACATCAAAAACTAATGATGTATTGTATGGTGACTAACATGACATAATAAAATTAAAAAAAGAAAAGGAAAAAAAGAAAAAAGAAAGAAGAAAGAGGAGATAAACCATAAGAGACTCTTAACTATAGAAAACAAACTGAGGGTTGCTAGAAGCGAGGTGGGTGGGGGGATGTGTTAACTGGGTGATGGGCATTAAGGAGGGCACTTGATGGAATGAGCACTGGGTGTTATACACAACTGATGAATCACTGAATTCTACCTCTGAAATTAATAATATACTATATGTTAATTAAATTAAATTGAATTTAAATAAAATTTTTTTTAAAAAGGAAGACTGTCTAGAAAAGAGAGGGAAAATGGCAGCAGAGTAGGAGGAGTATAGGCTCCTCTTGTCCCATGTACACTAGATAATTTTCAATTCTCCCTAAATACCCAGACATTGACCTGAAGACTGACAAATCAAACTCCACAACTAGGAAGATAAGAAGCCACATCAAAGAAGGTAGAAGTGTGGAGGCATGGTTTAGGGAAAAAACAGACTGGGTGTGCTGTGGAGGGGAGGGAGCAGTGGTTTCAGAGAAGGGTGAGAAATAGTGAAACACACAGAGGAATGCAGAAGGAGAAATTTTCCCAAAAGCCATTGGCTTGGAAAACAAAAGGGGCTGAATTTTGCCAGTTCTTGCAACCACTGGGACATAAAGCCTGGAGATTTAAAGGTCAGTGGGCTTGGCTAAGATAGAGCTTGGAGAGCACTGCCCTGTTCCTGGACAGAAGGCAGGCAAAAAACCTAGGGCATAAGACATGGAAACAGTGATTTGAAGAATGCCTGGGGCACACAGTTGGGAGATTATTTGTTCTTCTTAGAGCTTCCTGAGAGGTAGCATTCACTGAGACACCTCTCCAGGAACAAAGGAGCTGGTTGGCACCATTTCCCTGCTCTGCCCCTCAGCATAAACACAGAGCCACCTACCAGAAGCAGCACAGCACTGACAATGGCTGCCTAACTTGCTTACAACAATCACATACCCCTGTGCTCTGGCGAGACTGCCCTTCTCAGTCAAACTTGCTTTAGTCCCAGTGCAGCAGGCCCCTCCCCCAGAAGGCCAGCAGAAACCCTTGTCCACACTACATCTCTAAAGCCTGCCGTTTAAAAGGCCAGTATACTTGGCTGGGATAGAGGCAGAAGAACACTGCACTGTTCCTGGGGAGAAGACAGGCAAAAATCCCAGAGGCAAACAGCATGAAAAGAACTATCTGAAAAACACCTGAGGAACACAGGAAGGAGATTATTGGCTCTTCTCTGAGAGGCAGCATTCATGGAGACACCTCTCCGGGTACAAAGGAGATGGCTGGCAACATTTTCCTCCCCTCATCCTCAGCATAAACACAGAGCCACCTGCTAGAAGGAGCCCAATGCAGACACTGGTTGCCTAACTTGCTTATACCAAGTCCCACAACCCTGTGCTCTGGCAGAACGGCCATCTTCAGTCAAATTTGCCTCAGTCCCAGTGTGGCAGGCCACTCCCCCAGAAGATCAACACAAATCCTTGCCTACACCATGTCTCCCAACCAGAGAGTTCTGCAAGGCCTCAACTCTAATGGAAGTAATATCAGGTCTCATTTCACAAGGAGACCAGAGCACACCTAGTTAAAACTAGCCATACACAGGCCAAGGACCAAACACTGCCCACTGCAGGCAAGGAGAGCCATTGCAAATGACTGGCCTGAAGGACAGTGCAGCCAAAACACAACAGGACAGGACACTAAGCACACATCAGAAACACTCACTGAAGCACCAGGCCCTGAACACTATATGACCTGTTCTTCAAAAAGCCATTACTTTCAAGAACAGGAAACATAATGGGCTTTTCTAACACAGAAAAGAAGGCAGAGAATTAGACAAAATGCCAAGATGGAGGAATTTATCCCAAATGAAAGAACAGGAGAAGGCCATGGCCAGAGATCTAAGTGAAACAGATGTAAAAAACAAACAAACAAAAACATGCCTGATGGAGAATTAAAAGCACCAATCATAAGGATACTCGCTGGGCTTGAGAAAATAATGGAAGACTTCAGGAAGGCACTTCCTACACAGAAAAAAGATTTAGAAAACAGTCAGAAATGAAGAATGCAATAACTGAAATTGGACATAAGCTTAATGCAATAAACACCAGGCTGGAAAAGCAGAGGAATAATTATTGATACAGAAAACAAAATAATGGAAAATAATCTGAACATGAGAAAGAAGAATTATGCTACATGAGAATATAGAGGGAACACAGTGACACCATCAAACATTATAGCATTCATATTATAAGAGTTCCAGAAGAAAAGAGAAAGGGGGTAGAAAATTTGAGAAATAAGAGCTAAAAACGTACCTAATCTGGGGAAGGAAATAAACATCCAGATTGAAGAGGCATAGAGAATTCCCATCAAAATCAACAAAAGCAGGCCAACACCAAGACATATTGTAATTAATTTGGCAAAATATAGTGATAAAGAAAAACTCTAAAAAGCAGCAAGACAAAAGAACTCCTTAACTTACAAGGGAATATCCATAATGCTATCTGGAGATTTTTCAACAGTAACATGGCAAGCCAGAAAGGGGTGTCATGATATATTCTACATGAGGAATAGGAAAAAACTGCAGCCAAGAATACTCTATCCAGTAAGGTTATCATTCAGAATAGGAGAGATAAAGAGTTTCCAAGACAAACAAAAACTAAAGGAATTTGTGAACACTAAACCAGCATTGCAAGAAATATTAAAGGGGATTCACTGAGCGGAGAGGAAGCCAAAAGTAAAAAAGACCAGAAGGAAACAGAGACAATCTACAGGAACAGTGACTTAAGAGGTAAGGAAAAATAAAATAAAATGAAAACAGAGGGGGAGACAAACCATTGCATACAGTGGCACTGAATTCATATATTTCAATAATTACTCTGAATGTAAATGGACTAAACATTCCAATCAAAAGACATAGGATGTCAGAATGGATAAAAAAGGAACCATTGATATGCTGCTTACAGGAGACTCATTTTAGAGCCAAAGGCACGTCCAGATTGAAAATGAGGGGATGGTGATAGGTATTAAGGAGGGCACATGTTGTGATGAGTGTTATGTGTAACTGGGTGTTATGTGTAACTGATGAATCATTGAACACTACATCAAAAACTGATGATGTACTATACAGTGGCTAACTGAACATAATAAAAAAAAAAAGAAAGAAAGAAAATGAGGGGATGGAGAAAAATCTATCATGCCAATGGACACCAAAAGAAAGATGGAGTATCTACTCTTATATCAGACAAACTAGATTTTAAACCAAAGACTGTAATAAGAGATGAAGAAGGGCACTATATCATAATAAAAGAGTTTACCTAACAAGAAGATCTACAATTAAAAATATATATGCTCCCAACATGGGAGTAGTCAAATATATAAACCAATTAAAAACAAAATGAAAGAAACTCATTGGTAATAATACAATAACAGTAGGGGACATTAACACCCCACTCACAGAAATGGACAGAACATCTAAGCAGAAGATCAACAAGGAAACAAGGGCTTTGAATGACAACCTGGACCAGATGGACTTCACAGATATATTCAGAGCATTTCATTCTAAATCAGCAGAATACATACCCTTCTTGTGTGCACATGGAACATTCTCCAGAATAGATCATATACTGGGTCACAAATAAGGTCTCAACAGGTACCAAAAGACTGAGATCATACCATGCATATTTTCAGACCACAATACTTTAAAACTTAAAGTCAACCACAGGAAAAAAAAATTGGAAGGACCACAAACATGGAAGTTAAAGAATATCCTACTAAAGAATGAATGGCTCAACTAGGAAATTAAAGAATAATTCAAAAAAATACATGGAAGCAAGTGAAAATGAAAACACAACAGTTCAGAACCTTTGGGATTTAGCAAAGGCAGTCCTAAGAGGGAAGTATATGGCAATACAGGCCTTTCTCAAGAAACTAGAAAGTCTCAAATGCACAACCTAACCTTACACCTAAAGAAGCTGGAAAAAGAACAACAAATAAAGTCTAAATCCAGCAGGAGAAGAGAAATAATAAAGATTAGAGCAGAAATCAATGATATAGAAATCAAAAACACAGTACAACAGATAAATGAAACTAGGAGCTGGTTTGTTGAAAGAATTAATAAGACTGATAAGCCCCTAGCTAGATTTATCAAAAAGAAAAAAGAAAGGACCCAAATAAACAAAATCATAAATGAAAGAGGAGAGAACATATCCAACACCACAGAAATACAAAAACATTAGAAGAATATTATAAGCAATTATATGCTAACAAATTAGGCAACTGGAAGAAATAGATACATTCCTAGAAACATATAAATAACGAAAACTGAAACAGGAAGAAATAGAAAATTTGAACAAACCCATAACCAGCAAAGAAATTGAAGCAGTAATCAAAAATCTCCCAAGAAACAAGAGTACAGGGCCAGATGGCCTCCCAGGAGAATTCTACAAAATCTTTAAAGAATAATTAATATGTACACTTCTGAAACTGTTTCAAAAAATTGAAATGGAGGGCGCCTGGGTGGCTCAGTTGGTTAAGTGACTGCCTTCGGCTCAGGTCATGATCCTGGAGTCCCTGGATCGAGTCCCGCATCGGGCTCCCTGCTCGGCAGGGAGTCTGCTTCTCCCTCTGACCCTCCGCCCTCTCATGTGCTCTCTCTCTCTCATTCTCTCTCTCTCAAATAAATAAATAAAATCTTTAAAAAAACAAACAAACAAAAAAATTGAAATGGAAGGAAAATTTGCAAACTCATTATACAAGGCCAGCATTACCTTGATCCCTAAACCAAAGACTCCATCAAAAAGGAGAATTACAGACCAATATCCCTGATGAACATGGATGCCAAAATTCTCACCAAGATACTAGCTAATAGAATCCAACTTTACATTAAAAGGATTATTCACCATGACCAAGTGAGATTTATTCCTGGGCTGTAAATTTGGTTCAACATCCACCAATCAATCAATGTGATACACGAAAGTAATGAAAGAAAGGATAAGAATCTATGAATCATATGATCCTCTAAGTAGATGCAGAAAAAGCATTCTTTCTTCATAAAAACTCTCCACTGTCTAGGGAGAGAGGGAACATACCTCAATATCATAAAAAACATATAGGAAAAATAAAGTGAATATCATCCTGGACAGGGAAAAATTAAGAGCTTTTCCCCTAAGGTCAGGAACAAGAAAGGGATGTCCATTCTCACCAATGTTGTGCAGCACAGTACTGGAAGTCCTAGCCACAGCAATCAGACAGCAAAAAGAAATAAAAGGCATCCAAATTGGCAAAGAAGAAGTCAAACTCTCACTCTTTGCAGATGATATGATACTTTATGTGGAAAACGCAAAAGACTCCACCCCAAAACTGCTAGAACTCATACAGGAATTCAGTCAAGTGGCAGGATATAAAATCAGTGCACAGAAATCAGTGGCATTCCTATACACCAACAAGACAGAAGAAAGAGAAATTAGGGAGTCAATCCCATTTACAATTGCACCCAAAACCATAAGATACCTAGGAATAAATCTAACCAAAGAGGCGGAGAATCTGTACTCAGAAAACTATAAAATACTCATGAAAAAAACTGAGGAAGACACAAAGAAATGGAAAAACGTTCCATGCTCATGGACTGGAAGAAAAAATATTGTGAAGATGTCAATGCTACCTAGAGCAATCTACACATTCAATGCAATCCCCATCAAAATACCATCAACTTTTTTTCAAAGAAATGGAACAAATAATCCTAAAATTTGTATGGAACCAGAAAAGATCCCAAATAGCCAGAGGAATGTTGAAAAAGAAAAGCAAAGCTGGCGGCATCACAATTCCGGACTTCAAGCTCTATTACAAAGCTGTCATCATCAAGACAGTATGGTACTCGCACAAAAACAGACACATAGATCAATGGAACAGAATAGAGAGCCCAGAAATGGATCCTTAACTCTATGGTCAACTAATCTTCGACAAAGCAGGAAAGAATGTCCAATGGCAAAAAGACAGTCTCTTCAACAAATGGTGTTGGGAAAATTGGACAGCCACATGCAGAAGAATGAAACTGGACCATTTCCTTACACCACACACAAAAACAGACTCCAAATGGTTGTAAGACCTAAATGTAAGACAGGAGTCCATCAAAATCTTAACGGTGAACACAGGCAGCAACCTCTTCGACCTCAGCCGCAGCAACTTCTTCCTAGAAACATTGCCAAAGGCAAGGAAAGCAAGGGCAAAAATGAACTATTGGGACCTCATCAAGATAAAAAGCTTTTGCACAGCAAAGGAAACACTCAATAAAACCAAAATATAACTGACAGAACGGGAAAAGATATTTGCAAATGACATATCAGATAAAGGGCTAGTATCCAAAATCTATAAAGAACTCATCAAACTCAACACCCAAAGAACAAATGATCCAATCAGGAAATGGGCAGAAGACATGAACAGACATTTTTCCAAAGAAGACATCCAAATGGCCAAAAAACACATGAAAAACTGCTCAACATCTCTCGGCATCAGGGAAATCCAAATCAACACCTCAATGAGATATCACCTCACACCAGTCAGAATGGCTACAATTAACAAATCAGGAAACAACAGATGTTGGTGGGGATGCGGAGAAAGGGGAACCCTCCTACACTATTGGTGGGAATGCAAGCTGGTGCAGCTACTCTGGAAAACAGTATGGAGGTTCCTCAAAAAGTTGAAAATAGAGCTACCATACGATCCAGCAATTGCACTACTGGGTATTTACCCCAAAGATACAAATGTAGGGATCTGAAGGGGTACGTGCACCCCGATGTTTATAGCAGCAATGTCCACAATAGCCAAGCTGTGGAAAGAGCCAAGATGTCCATCGGCAGATGAATGGATAAGGGGAGATGAACCATGAGAGACGATGGACTCTGAAAAACAAACTGAGGGTTCTAGAGGGGAGGGGGATGGGAGGATGGGTTAGCCTGGTGATGGGTATTAAAGAGGGCACGTTCTGCATGGAGCACTGGGTGTGGTATATATATACAATGGAATATTATTCAGCCATCAAAAATAATGAAATCTTGTCATTTGTAACGACGTGGATGGAACTGGAGGGTGTTATGCTGAATGAAATAAGTCAATCAGAGGAAGACATGTATCATATGACCTCACTGATATGAGGAATTCTTAATCTCAGGAAACAAACTGAGGGTTGCTGGAGTGGTGGGGGGTGGGAGGGATGGGGTGGCTGGGTGATAGACATTGGGGAGGGTATGTGCTATGGTGAGCACTGTGAATTGTGCAAGACTGTTGAATCACAGATCTGTACCTCTGAAACAAATAATACATTATATGTTAAAAAAAAGAAGAAGGAAAAGTTAGCAGGAGGGGAAGAATGAAGGCAGGGGAATCAGAAGGGGAGATGAACCATGAGAGACGATGGACTCTGAAAAACAAACTGAGGGTTCTAGAGGGGAGGGGGATGGGAGGATGGGTTAGCCTGGTGATGGGTATTAAAGAGGGCACGTTCTGCATGGAGCACTGGGTGTTATACGCAAACAATGAATCATGGAAACACTACATCAAAAACTAATGATGTAATGTATGGTGATTAACATAACATAATAAAAAAAAGAAAAAAATCTTTAAAAAAATCCTGGAGGAGAACACAGGCAGCAACCTCTTTGAACTCGGCCACAGCAACTTCTTGCTAGACAAATCTCCAAAGGCAAGGGAAAGAAAAGCAGAAATGAACTGCTGGGATTTCATCAAGATAAAAAGCTTCTGCATGGCAAAGGAAAGTCAACAAAACTAAAAGGCAACCTATGGAATGGGAAAAGATATTTGCAAATGACATAACAGATAAAGGGCTGGCATCCAAGATCTATAAAGAACTTCTCAAACTCAACACCCAAAAAACAAATAATCCAGTCAAGAAATGGGCAGAAGACATGAACAGACCCTTCTCCAAAGAAGACATATAAATGACCGACAGACACATGAAAAATTGCTCCACATCACTTGTCATCAGGGAAGTACAAATCAAAACCACGGTGAGATACTTCCTTACACCACTTAGAATGGCTAAAATCAATAAGACAGGGAACAACAAATGTTGGTTTGGATGTGGAGAAAGGGGAACCCTCTTACCTGTTAGTGGGAATGCAAGTTACGGCAGCCACTCTGGAAAATGGTATGGAGGTTCCTCAAGAAGTTAAAAATAGAGCTACCTTATGACCCAGCAATTGCACTACTGGGTATTTACCCCAGAGAAACAGATGTAGTGAAAAGAAGGGCCACCGGCACCCCAATGTTCATAGCAGCAATTTCCACAATAGCCAAACTGTGGAAAGAGCCAAAATGTCCTTCAACAGATGAATGGATAAAGAAGATGTGGTTCACATATACAATGGAATATATTACTCAGCTATCAGAATGGATGAATACCCACAATTCGCACTGACATGGATGGAACTGGAGGGGATTACACTAAGTGAAATAAGTCAGTCAGAGAAAGACAATTATCATATAATTTCACTCATACGTGGAAGATAAGAAATAGCACACAGGATCTTAGGGGAAGGGAGGGAAAACTGAATGGGAAGCAATCAGAAAGGGAGACAAACCATGAGAGAGTCTGGACTCCAGGAAACAAACTGAGGGTTACAGAAGGGGGGGGGGGGGGGGGATGGGATAACTGGGTGATGGGTATTAAGGAGGACATATGTTGTGATGAGCACTGGGTATTAAACGCAACTAATGAATCATTGAACACTACATCAAAAACTAATGATGTATCAGATAAAGGGCTAGTATCCAAAATATGTTGGCTAAATGAACATCATAATAAAGAAAAAAGACTAATGCCAGTTTATGTTGGAGAGAAAAAAATAAACAGACTGAGATGATAGAATGACAAATTAATAGGAAGATGTTACACCACTGCAGGAGAGCAGCTTTCAGTTGTGAGCCCTGTTTTCAGAAGAAAATGAAGAAAATAGTACAGTCAGAGGGGAGTAAGAAGGGTAGACAGGGGCCTTAAAAACAACACAGGGCAGAAGGAGCAAAACGGGTCTGTGGCTGTTACTGTCAAGCATGCTTCAAAATCCTGTCAGATGCTACCCCATTGAATGGTAAGAGAGAATAGGGTGATATGACAGTAGTGTGAAATGACTGAACAGAGGCAGTATCTGAGAGCCTCACTTCTGCCTCCTAGGAGTAAAGTAAGGCATGAATGAGAAGACAGACCACACAGTAGTTAAGAGTACTATGGGAGTTTATCAAATCAATCATAATTAGTATAAATTAGCCCTGGCATTGCCATGGTAATGGTTAAGGAAGGTTGCCTATCTATTTCACTCTGTTCTTAAACTGACAAGAGTTGATCTAAAAGGCTAGATCTAGTGGGTTGAGCTAAAATTAGTGCCTTGATATGGGATACAAACCATAGCCATTATCTCCAGGGAAGATCCCAAAAAATACAGGGAAGTAAAATAGACCAAAGAACCTCTGGATTACCTAGGGTTTGGGAATTCCTTTAGGGAAAGGCCTGCACAAGTCTGGGTCTCAGTGTCTCCATCTCTAAAATGCATATATCAGAAAAGAGTTCCAGGGCCCCTTTCAGCTCTGACTTCCAGAGATTTCATATATTGTTTTGTGTGGAAGCCTGAGGCCTGACAGGGAACTTAATAAACATCTTGAAAATTATTTTAAGAAAATTAGGGGATTATGATCATGGTTATCCTATTCATAGCTGTATCCCAGAGTTTAACAGTACCTGGAATATAGTTGCTGCTCAATAAATATATGTTGAATAACTGCAAAATGACTAGCTCTTTTCATGCTAATGATGATAAAAGCAAAATTAGAAGCAGAATGTTTATACTGGTGGGTTTTTTCTTTTCTTTTCTTTTTTTCCCTTTTTGGGCCAGGGAATCCTTTCTTCAAATGAAACAAAACAATTAAAAAAACAAGAGGAAAACAGGAAGAAGATATTGCAACATGGAAAACTGACAAGGGATTAATACCTGGAATATACAAGGAAATACTGTAAATCAGCAAGAAAGCAAAATATATAAGAAACTATAGGACAATGGGTAAAGGATAGGAACAGGGCCTGGGGTGTCCAGGTAATACCAGGTGAATAGATAGGGCATGGGCAGCCAGAAACCCCTGGGATGGTCACTTCAAGCTGCTGAACTGCCTTATCCTTATACAAATACTACCATTTTACAATGTGTTATTTGCTATATGCACACAGAGATGAAAAGACAACTGGAAAGCATCAGGATAGGTAATTTACAGAAAGGAAAACCCAAACAGGTAATAAGTTTGGAAACCCCAGGCTCAAGCATATCAAATGGAAATCACTACTCAATCATACCTAAGGAAGAATTTCTTAATGTTAACAGGTATGAGACACTAATACAAATGACTGAGGAAAGGTAGTCCAGCTTCTCTGGAGGAATTTGAGAACAGAATGTATTTCACAGGTATGGGATGACTGAGATTATGTTCCTTAAGAGAGGCATACTAGGCAACTTTATAAGGCATCTTTAGCTTTGCTTACCCTGTTGTCTCAGTTTCCCTGATTATACAGTGAGTTCTAAGGTTACAAGAGGTAATACCACCAATCACTGTTCAAGGTGACCTAGAAGTGAAACAAGGCTATTTTATCCCACTGTCTGGATTTAGAAAGAAAAATGTCATCTTTTGCAAAGAACTCATTAAAAAAGCTCTTTTATCTTACTGGCCTCACAGAATGACTTTGATAAAAAATACTTTATTTCCTATTTTCTCATTTGTAAAATGAAGGTATTGTAACTTAAATGTTTGTAAAGCATTTTCTGTTCCCAGGAGTAAATATATATGTAATATATATGATATATATAATCTATAATATTATAATTATAAAATTATAACATGATGTATATCCTATTTAATCATATATGCCACATATATTGTAGATATATAGATTAAATAGAGTAAATATATAAAAATAAATACATATCTATGAATATGTATAGTTTTTAATAGATAGTGACTTTTTTTATACTGAATGCAGTGTCTCCCATTTCCTTTTCAAAAGCACAAGATTAGGAAGTATTTAGAGGTCTCCCTTAATTTTCAGAAAGAGTAGATATACCATATGAACACATTCATGCCTGATGTTAACACAATCATGCCTGAGTAAAACATGCCTTCATGGGTACCAAGAAGAAAACAGCAGAAAATGAAAAAATAACCTGGATCACTACCACAGCTTTTTTTAGTAAGAATATATTTAGATTGTATAGAATCACAGAAAATAAGATCCAGGGGTACCTGGGTGGCTGAGTCAGTTAAGCATCTGCCTTCGGCTCAGGTCATGACTCCAGGGTCCTGGGGTTGAGCCCGGCATCAGGCTCCCTGCTCAGTGGGAACCCTGCTTCTCCCTCTTCTTCCCGCTCATGCTCTCTCTATCTCTGTCGCTATCTCTCTTTCTCTCTCTCAAATAAATTATAAAAAAAATCTTAAAAAAAAAAGAACATAAGATCCAGACAGCACTTAAAGAGCAAACCCTCCAACCCACTCATTTTAGAGTTGGGGAACAAGGCCCATGATGGAAAACATTCACCTGAGATTCCTCAGCCAATCAGTGACCAAGGTGGGTCCTGAACCTGGGACTCCCAATTCTGAGTCTGGTATTCTCTATGATAAACCATATTGTTACTTACAGCTTTGGTTTAGAGGTGACACAATCCTGGACTAAAATACTGTCTTCTGGTCCAGCTAGACACAGATTTCTCCATCCTTCTTTTGCTCTAGCTAAACTTTATGACACTGTGGTTGCAAGGTGGGACAAAGAGATTCTTCCCATTTAAACCCTTAACTTCAGCACCAAGAATAATTGAGAAATATGGAATCAGTAGATCACCAACAAAAGCTTTACTTGGTTTGGCTGGATTGGGAAAATTCTCAAAGCAGGGACATAGCACTCCCTCTTCTGGAAAGATGAATACTTCTATTGCTGTCCTGAGCTTGTGCCCTGTAAGAAGAGGCCAAGATGTTTGGGAGTTGAGAACAGAAGATCCTTCTAAGACTAAAGGACTCTCACTGGGCCAGTGCCTGAGAGAACTCTGAGAAGGTAATTTTGTCTCTTAGAGACTCAAGTCTGTTAATCTAGAAAATAGGAATAACACTAATAACCTCTGCCCTGTCTGAAAATCACATGGCATAAGATGTGAATATACATTGCCAAAGTTAATACATGCATGTGAGCACTTGTATTTAATTCTAACTTTCAACAATATTTACTGAACTTGTATCATGTGCCAGGAACTGTGCTAGGTATTGGGGATATATCAGTAAATTAACAGGTAAAATCCCTTGCCCCCATGGAATTTACATTCTGTAGGAGAGAAGAACAATAAAGAAAACATATAAGCAAAACATATAATATGTCAGATAGAAATAAGTACAATAGAGGAAAATAAAGCAGGAAAGAGGAAGAGACAGTGCAATTACAATTTTAAGTAGAAAATTCAGGGAAGATCTCAAGGAGAAGGTGATATCTGAGTAAAGATTTGAAGGAGGTGAAGGTGGGAGCCATGAAGATATCTGGGGCAGGAGTGGTCTAGGCAGAGAGAAATGCCAGTCCAAAGTCTGTGGAAGGGGGTATGCCAGATATTTTTCTAGGAACAGCAAGAGACCAGAGTGTCTGGAGTAGGGACAGAATATGGGAAAGGTGAAGGAGATGAAGTAAGAATAGGTTGATAGAGGTAAGAATAGGTTGATCACACAGGACTTTGTAAATAATAGTAAGAACTTGGCTTTTACTCAAGGAGAGATTGTCAGCCATCAGATGGAGCAGAGGAGTGATGTGATCCAACTTAGATCTTGATAGCATCCCTCAGCTGCCAGGTAAAGAATGGACTGTACTTATATTATAGACTCTATGACATTATAAGACAGCTACCATTTTACAGCAGTGCTCCTCAAACTTTAATATAAAATGTAAGTCAAATAGGAACCTTGTTAAAATGCAGAATTGTACTTGGTAGGTCTGGAGTGGAGCTAAAGATTCTGCATTTCTTTTTTTTTAAGATTTTATTTATTTATTTGACACACAGAGAGACAGAGAGAGAGAGAGAGAGATCACAAGCAGGGGGAGTGGCAGAGGGAGAGGGAGAAGCAGGCTTCCGGCCGAGCAGGGAGCCCAATGTGGGGCTCGATCCCAAGACCCTGGGATCATGACCTGAGCCAAAGGCAGATGCTTAACTGAGACACCCAGGCGCCCCAAGATTCTGCATTTCTAACAAGCTCCCAGGTGATTCAGATGCCAGTCTAGGGCAGAGCACTTTGAAGGTTAGAGCTATGTCCAAAGCTAGCATGGAGCAGAACTCTATTATATGTTTGCTGAATGAATGACATGTCAGTGGTTTGATGCCCAATGCCACATAGCACATTTCAGAGGGTAATTTTCAGCTATTTGTTTGGAGGTAAGGAAGAGGAAAAGAGAAAAGAGAGACATGGATGGTTGGGTGAATAGATGAAAGGAAAGGAAAACTACCTTTTTACAAATAATTATAATATTATGTTTAGTTAGTTTTATCAACAAAACTAAGAGTTTGGTATAATCAAGCCCACTGGACAAATCAGAAAAATCAAAAGTCAGAGGAGTTAAGGGGCAACTTCAAGGCTACAGGATTCCTAAGTGACTAAGTCAGGATGTGAAAGCCAGCATTCCATGTCCCCACAGCCCTTGTTCTTTCTACTCTACCTTTAACCTTCCTGGAAGAGATGAAAAAATGAGTTGAGGTGAAAAAAGTTAAGGCCCATAGTCCTTGGCCTTGATCTTTCTAGATCTGCACTGTCCAATGTGGGTGCCATTTAGTCACGTGTCTATTTAAATTAAAATTAAATAAAATTTAAAATCCCATTTCTCAATCATACTAGCCACATCTCAACCACTCAATAGCCACAGATGGCTAGCTAATGGGTACCGTGTTGGAGAATGCAGATATATTTTATCACTGTAGGAAGTTCTATTGGGTAACAATATTCTAAAGAAGCAAGAACTTTAAAAAGTGTTAAAACTGTATTATTGATTCCAGAGTGGGCCCTGACCTCACTCAATAGCACTTAGGGGACAGAAAGTAGGACCTGACCCCTCATCTGGAAAGAAGGGGATAAACATATTCAAAGTAGAGCTTTCCCTGGGTCAAGCAGGATGCCATTTGAGTGTGTGTGTGTGTGTGTGTGTGTGTGTGTGTTTGAGAGAGAGAGAGAGAGAGAGAGAGAGAGAGAGAAAGAGAGAAATCTTTTTAAAAACATTCTTTCCTCCATTTCCCACTGGTATTTCCAAACTGTTTAGTAAAATGCCCTTTGAAAATGTCAACTTGTCTCATGAGCTCAAGAGAGTATGAAAAAAAGGGCTCTCATTCTTACTCAGGTTAGCGAGATGGAAGGGATAGAGTTAGGGAATGTGGAGCCACAGCTCCTGGGGAGCAAACTGGCATGCTGAAGGAGCTGAGACTTATCCACTCAGTCTTTATCTCCTATACATTCCTCCCCCTAAGCTCTTTTCTGTTCAAACCCAAAACCAGTGTTCTTCAAGTGAAGGAAGAGGACCAACAGCTCCCAGGTGATTCAGATGCCAGTCTAGGGCAGAGCACTTTGAAGGTTAGAGCTATGTCCAAAGCTAGCATTCCTAGTTTCACGAGGAATGCCTGTTAAATGTAGAGATGCCTTGGTTTACCCCAGACTGAGATTTCACAACTTTGGGGAGGCAGAGGGGGCTGGAATCTGCATGTTCAACAAGCCACTCCAGGGACTCTGGTGCACATTCAAGTTTGTGAACCACTGAGTTGGAGGGAGATATGTTTGTGCTTTAACGAATGAGGTCAGGCCTTTACATGGTGTGGCAACAACCAAATCAGAAGCCAAAAGGATAGGGGTAGAGATTCAGGGAAGGGAAGATGGGGGAGGGAAGCAGGGAGAGATAGAGAGAGAAGGAATATGAGGATGAAAGACCAAAGTTAGACAGAGAAAGAGAAACTGATATAGGGACTGAGAAGCTCCTGTTTTACCCACTGAGCAGAATATAGGAGGCCAATCCAGCTGCTCTTTCCAATATCTTGGGACTGTCACAGGTACAGCTCAGGAAAGTTGTTGATTCTTCATGAAAAGGCCCTCTACCCCACCCTGGGTGCCCCCACATATACTATCATAGCTGGGCCTACCTCACAAATGTCCTTGAGGTGCTTGATGTAATGACGTTCGGTGCTCATGATCTCATTGATGACATTGGCTCGCATCTGGTCCCGGTTCTGTAGTGGCCGGCCCAGACAGAGGCAGTCTGAGTTGGGGTCCAGGTGCCCATTCTGTACATCACTGGGCCCTTCCTCCACCCCATCCTCCTGGTTCACCCAGAGCTGTGGAAGCAGGCAAAAGAATAATAATAGAGTAGTTTCCTTCTTTGAAAAGTTTCTAGCCAAGTACAAAAAGGATAAACTAAATTCTTCAAGTATTCAAAGAACATTCAACCAGAAGCCCCTGTAATTGAATGCCAGGTGTGGCTCTAGGGTGGCTTGCTGGCTTTATGCATGATTTTAATCCTCTCTAGGCCTCTGATGACCTATCTGTAAAATGGAGGATGCAGAAGGATACAACTAAATCATCCCTGAGAGGCTTCTTGTGTAAGATTTCAGAGGAGAAAAGAGTTATGGCAAACAGAAATCATTTGTTTTGTTTTGTTTTGAATTTGAGAGAGAGAGCGTGCACAGAGGGAGAGGGAGAAGCAGATTCCCCACCGAGCAGAGAGCTGATGTGGGGCTCGACTCCAGGACCCTGAGATCACAACCTGAGCCAAAGGCAGACACTTAACTGACTGAGCCACCCAGGTACCCCAAACAGTACTTATTTGTGCTTGAGCATATCTAGGTAGCACAGCTGGATTAAAAAACAACAACAACAACAACAACAGACTAAGCTATATATCTCGGGCATATGCCACAGCTGGATCAAACACAACACCTATGAGCCTGGAGACCAAAGTTGGATATTGGAGTGGGCATCTTGAAAACAGGACCTTCAGTGTTAATTTACATCAAAAGATGTACAAATAATAATTAAAATTTGACTGTAAAATGCCTTGGGTATGTAAAGCTTTCTACATCTTCAATGTTGGAGTGGAGATGACAGAATGTCATCACATAACAGCAACACCACATAACAGCAACAGCTGATTGAGCACTTACTATACAGCAATCACTATGCTAAGAGCTTTCAATGAACTGTATTACCCAGTCCTGCTAGGCATGTACCATTATTGCCTCTATTTCGCAGAAGACGAGACTGAGGCTCAAAAAAGTTAAGGAATTTGTCCTAAGTCACACAGTTAGGAAAGCAGAAAAGCTGGGATAGGAACAAGGTGGTCTGACTTCAAAGCCTGTGCTCTTAACCACTGTACTAGCAACTTTGCACCTCTGGTTCTAAGGAAAACAGGAAAAGAGTAGGGAAGGGCTTGGGCCAAGGTGAGCTGAGAATTATCAGAATCATCAGAAATGGGTACATACAGTTGGTAAGTGTTGAAACTATACACATGAAGGCAAAGGGATGCAGGAAAACCTCCTTTGGGGAGGCTGAGTGAGATGTTTCTGGATCTGGGATGACAGCTTAAATCAGGGAGATGGCTCATTTCACCCTAGTCCTTGGAAGGAGGAAGACCAGAGTGTTAGGGAAAAAGGGAAGGGTGGAACCTTAGGAAGAATGGTAAAATCTGCCAGGGGAATTAGCCCAAAGAGCTTTTCAGTTGTCTCAACAGCTTTTATCAACAATCTATCTTTCCTTTCCATACCACCCCCCGTGCCAGCTTTCTCCACTTTCCTGCCTCCCAAAACTGAGATCAAGCAATTTAGATGCATCACAATTTCTGCCATCAGAAAGGCCTGTTGGTAAGTGGCCTTGGGAGGATAGAGGCTTTGGGATGAAGCTAGAGGAACAGTAGTTATTTCTCCACTCTGTGTATTCTCCTCTCTCTTTTTGCCTCACAGAGGATGGGGGGTATGTTTACCACCCAGCAAACCTAAAAATGTCACCAGCATATTGTCAATTTATTTGCCACAGGCCAAAGCAAGTAAGACTCACTTCATTTTAATGCACTTTGCATACACAGCCAAATGTGCAAAAATGTATCTCCATTCAGAACCTTTCATCCTCTACAAATGTTCTATTGGAAATTTCTTTCCATCTTTCAAAGGTCAACTTTGTGTCTTCAATATGCTAACAGCTGCCCTTTAATACAATCAGTAGGCAATGAGGAGGAATGATTAGTCAAGGAACAGATCTGTTCAAAAAGGTGATTCTAAGGCATTGACGCAAGGGCATCATATACATATAGGTGACTATGTGAAACAATAAAAGCCTCATCCTATAATAATTCATTAGCTTTTCCCAGCTTTTCACAAAGTAAGCTAAGTTCTGCTATAAAAAGTGTACCATAGGCAGGCCTTTAAGAGATTTAAAATGAAACAAACATTTCTTTTCTTCTCAGGAGTTTAAGACAAGTCAACTCAAAATATGGGCTTTTGGGTGGCTGGAATGAGATGACTCTCTGAAACAGTTCCAGTGGGAAGGAGCACAGGATATCTGTGGGAGTGAGGTTCAGACAGGCAATGTCTAGAGACTGGCAAGTTGGGAGACTTTCCTGGAAGTCCTCTCAGAGTATTTGAAGACTATTTTCTTCAGCCTTTATTGAACTCTAAGCAAAGCTGGGTCACTGCAATGCAATTTAACAAAAATCTATTTTGGATCTATTCTTTGCCTCACCACTAACTATGAGAGACACAAGGAGGAGCAAGACTACTAACTGCTCCCCCCCTCCCTCCTGCCTCAGCAGTTCCAGGGAGTGCTTTCCAAATCAGAGAATACTCTGGTCCTCATCTCTTCCTATTCCATTCCCACTGTCATGGCCCTGACTCTATAGGTGATTTCCCTGGGTTATCTCCCAGCTCTAATCCCTCCCATATATCATTATCAGACCAATTTCCTTGACTATCACTTTGATTGGCTAGTCTCAGGCCCCAAAATCCACAATAGTTCCTCATTAGCAAGTCCAAATCTTTTACCCTAAAATTCAAACAATACCATAATTTGGCTTCAATTTGCATTTCCATCCTTAGCTTCTACTATGTCCTTCAGGAATACTGGGCTTCTCCCAAACTGGCCTACTTTCTGTCCACAAATATTCCCAACCATGGTCTTTAATCCCACACTTGATCATGTAAATAATAGAGCTAGAGGCTTTCAACCACTTCAGCAACAATGAACCAACATATCAACTTCCTGATGAAGAAACCTAGGCCCATAGAGGAGAAATAATGCCAGGGAATTACCAATTTACCCAGATCCCCATTTTGATATGCTTTTCTATTTTGTATGTATTTTCTTTTTTTTTCCTTGTTTTTTGTTTTTGTTTTTTTTAAATTACACAATAGACACAGGGATACATTTGCTTTGTAAAAAGTTAAAATAGAGAAAAAGGAGAAGACTCAAATTATTAAAATCAGAAATAAAAGAGTAAATATTACTGCCAATCTAACAGAAATTTTTAAAAAATGATTAAAGGGAACACTATGAAAAACTGTATGCCAAAAATTAGATAACCTGAGGAAATAAATTCCTAGAATGATAAAAACTACAGAAAATGACTGAAGAAGAAATAGAAAATCTGAATAGACCTATGACAAGTAAAGAGTAATTAAAAACTTCTTGGGGCACATGGGTGGCTCAGTTGGTTAAGAGTCTGCCTTCAGCTCAGATCATGATCAAGCCCTGCATCAGGCTCCCTGCTCAGCGGGGAGCCTGCTTCTCCCTCCCCCTCTGCCACTCCCCCTGCTTGTGCACTCTCTCTTTCTCTCTCACTGTTAAATAAATAAATAAAATCTTTAAAAAAAACTTACATGGGAAAAAAAAAAAACAGGACCAGATGGCATCACTAGTGAAGTCTACTGAAAATTTAAAGAATAATTAACATCAATCTTTCATAAACTTTCAAAAAATAGAAATGCAGAAATTCCCAACAAAATACTTGCAAACCAAATCCAGTAACATATATATTAAAAAAAAAAAAAATCCACCTTACCAGATGGAATTCATACCAGGAATGCAAGACTGAGTCAACATATGAAAATCAGTCAATGTAATACACCATATTAATGGAATAAAGGTTTGAAAAAATACATAATCATCTCAATAGACACAGAAAAAACACTTGGCAAAATCCAACGCTTTTTCATTATAAAAAAGAAAACATTTAACAAATATGGAATAAGAAGGAACTTTCTCAAACAACTGATAGAAATTTATGGAACACCCATAATTAACGTACTTAATGGTGAAAGACTGAATGCTTTCATCCTACAATTAAGAACAAACATCACTTCCATGCAACATGTATACTGAGGGCTAGAGCAATTAGAGAAAAAATAAGCATTCAGATTAGAAAGAAAAATTAAAACTAGTCACAAATGACAAGATTTTATATATATATAAGGAATCCACACAAAAAACTTATTATAACTAGTAAATGAATTCAACAATGTTGCAGGATACAAGATCAATATACAAAGTCAACTGTTTTTCTGAAAATAAAATTAAGAAAACAATCCCATTTAAGTAGCATCAGAAAGAACAAAATCCTCAGGAATACATTTTACAAAAGAAGTCCAAGACTTGTACACTGAAAACTGCAAAATATTGTTGAAAGAAAGTAAAGACCTAACTAAATAAAAAGATATCTCATGTTCGTGGATCGGAAAATTTAATATTGTTAAGATAATAATATTATGCAAATTGATTCAGAGTTAACACAATTCCTATCAAAACTCTCAGCTTGTTTCTTGGCAGAAACTGATAAGCTGATCCTAAATTTCATGCAGAAATTCAAAAGACCCAGAATAACCAAAATGGTTTTGAAAAAGAACAAAGTTGGAGGACTCACACGTCCTGAATCTAAAACTTACTATAAGCCTTTAGTAACCAAATGAGTGTAGTACTGGCACAAGAACAGATATAGAGATCAATGAAATAGATGAGAGTACAGAAATATACCCAACATTTATACTAAATTGATATTTTTCAAAGGTGTCAAGACAATTCAAAGGGGTCGCATATAGTCTTTTCAACAAATGGTGAGGGGGCAACTGGATATCCACATGGAAAAGAATAAACTTGGCCCCATACTTCACACTATATATGAAAATTAACTTAAAATGGATTAAAGACCTAAATGTAAAAGCTAAAATGACAAAATATGTCAAAGAAAACACAGAAGCGAATTTTTGTGACCTTGGACTAGGCAACAGTTTCTTGCATATGACACCTAAAACACAAGCACCCAAAGGAAAAAAAAAATTAGACTTCATTAAAATTAAAAACTTTTGTGGGGTGCCTGGGTGGCTCAGTTGGTTAAGCGACTGCCTTTGGCTCAGGTCATGATCCTGGAGTCCCAGGATCGAGTCCCGCATCGGGCTCCCTGCTCAGCAGGGAGTCTGCTTCTCCCTCTCACCCTCCTCCCTCTCATGCTCTCTCTCTATCATTCTCTCTCTCTCTCAATGAATAAATAAAAATCTTTAAAAAAAATTTAAAAAAATAAAATTAAATTAAAAACTTTTGCTTTGCAAATGATAACATCAAGAAAGTGAAACAATGCACAGAATGGAAGAAAATATTTGCATATACTATATCTGATAAGGATCTAGTATCCAGAATATATAGAACTCAACAATAAAAAGGAAAATAACCCACTTAGGGAGAGGAGGAAAGACGGCAGTGGAGTAGGGGACCCCATTTCAACTGGTCCCCAGAACTGAGCTGGATATCTACCAGACCACTCTGAGCACCCACGAAATCAGCCTGAGATGTAAGATCTGGATTTCTACAAACAGAATATCGCAGGCGGTTAATTTCGAGGTACGAAGTGGGGAGCCGTGATTCTGTGGGCAGATATCGGAGGATAAATGGCGGCAGCAGAAGGGTGCCTGCCCGTGGGGATCCTACACCACCGGTGAGCAACAGCCTTGTGAGCTGGGGACAGGGCACAGACTCGCAGACTAGTAGCGGCGGGGAAAGGACTTTAGGGCAGCCCCAGGGGTGGAAACCCGGAGCTGCAGGGTCGCCCATGCAAACTGGGAGCAGCTGGAGGTTTTAGAAGCACAAAGGGCAGAGATGTGCCCCAAACGGGAGGCAGGACTGGGAGATCTGCGGAGGGGCACACAACCGAGGACACTGCAGTTTATAGCAGCACAGACAGAAAGCATAGCAGCAAAGACAGCAGCACAGGAGACAGTGCGGCCTGGAGAGCTCACTGAAGAACAGACTGCAATCTCTCTGCTCTGAGGCAGAGGGTTGGAAACGGTCTCTTCTGCTCTGACTCACGGAAGGGACGTGGAAGGCCACCAGGGAAAGCCGCCAGAGAACAAAAGCCCCCAAAACTGATTCCCACTGAGCCCATCCCCCACCACAGGGGGGCAGGGCAACTCTGCCCAAACAGGGTTGCCTGAGTAACAGTGCAGCAGGCCTCTCCCCTAGAAGACAGGCTGAGAAAACAAGAGGCCAGCAACCCTAAGGTCCCTAGAAAACAGGCGCATCTTGCTAGGGTTCTGGTCAATAATTTGGACTCTATACATTCCCTCAAATACCCATCTACAGAATGATTAAGAGGAGGAACCCCCAAAATAGAAAAGACTCAGAGATTATGACTTATGCTGCAGATTTACAAATGAATGCAGATATAACCAAAATGTCAGAGATGGAATTCAGGCTAGCAATTGTGAAGACAATAGCTAGAATGGAGAAATCAATTAATGGCAACATAGAGTCTCTAAGGGCAGAAATGAAAGATGAATTGGCAGAACTTAAAAATGCTATCAGTGAGATCCAATCCAATCTAGATAATCTAACAGCTAGGGTAAGTGAGGCAGAAGATCAAATAAGTGACCTGGAAGACAATATAATAGATAAAAAGGGAAAAGAGGAGGCCAGGAAAACAAACTCAAAATCCATGAAAATAGAATCATAGAAATAAGTGACACCATGAAGCATTCCAGTGTCAGAATAATTGGAACCTCGGAGGGAGTGGAGAGAGAGAGAGGGCTAGAAGATGTATTTGAGCAAATCGTAGCTGAGAACTTCCCTAATCTGGGGAATGAAACAAACATTCGAGTCCTACAGGCAGAGAGGACCCCTCCCAAGATCAAGGAAAACAGGCCAACATCCCAGCATGTAATAGTAAAACTTGCAAATCTTAGAACCAAGGAAACCATCTTAAGGGCAGTTGGGGGAAGAGATTCCTTACGTACAGAGGGAGGAACATCAGAATAACGTCAGACCTATCCACAGAGACCTGGCAAGCCAGAAAGGCCTGGCAAGACATATTCAGGGTACTAAACGAGAAGAACATGCAGCCAAGAATACTTTAACCGGCAAGGCTGTCATTCAGAATGGATGGAGAGATGCAGAGCTTCCACGACCGGCAGAAACTGAAAGAATATGTGACCACTAAGCCAGCCCTGCAAGAAATATTAAGGGGGGTTCCATAAAAGGAGAAAGACCCCAAGAGTGATCTACAACAGAAATTTACAGGGACAATCTATAAAAACAATGTCTTCACAGGCAACATGATGACAATTAATTCATATCTTTCAATAATCACTCTCAACATGAATGGCATAAATGCTCCCATAAAACGGCACAGGGTTGCAAATTGGATAAAAAGACAGGACCCATCCATATGCTGTCTACAAGAGACTCATTTTGAACCTAAAGATACATCCAGACTGAAAGTGAAGGGATGGAGATCCATCTTCCATGCCAGCGGACCTCAAGAGAAAGCTGGGGTAGTAATTCTTATATCAGACAAATTAGATTTTTTAAACTAAAGTCTGTAGTAAGAGACACAGAAGGACACTATATCATTCTTAAAGGGTCTATCCAAGAAGAAGATCTAACAATTGTAAATATCTATGCCCCCAATATGGGAGCAGCCATCTACAAAAGCCAACTGTTCACGAAAATAAAGAGTCATATTGATAACAATACGTTAATTGTAGGAGACCTCAATACTCCACTCCCAGCAATGGACAGATCATCTAAGCAGAAAATCAACAAGGAAACAAGAGCTTTGAATGGAACACTGGACCAGATGGACCTCATACATATATACAGAACATTCCACCCTAAACCACAGAATACTCATTCTTCTCGAGCGCACACAGAACTTTCTCCAGAATAGACCAAATACTGGGTCAAGAATCAGGTCTCGACTGATACCAAAAGATTGAGATTATTCCCTGCATATTCTCAGACCACAATGCTTTAAAACTGGAACTCAATCACAAGAAAAAATTTGGAAGAAATTCAAACACTTGGAAGCTAAAGACCACTCTGCTCAAGAATGTTTGGGTCAACAAGGAAATCAAAGTAGAACTTAAACAATTCATGGAAATCAATGAGAACAAAAACACATCGGTCCAAAACCTATGGCATACTGCAAAGGCAGTCCTAAGGGGGAAATTCATAGCCATCCAAGCCTCACTCAAAAAAATAGAAAAATCCCGAATTCACCGACTAACTGTACACCTTAAAAAACTAGAGAAAAACAACAAATGCATTAGAAGAGAAATAATTAAGATTAGAGCAGAGATCAATGAATTAGAAACCAGAAACAGAGTAGATCAGATCAACGGAACTAGAGTTTGGTTCTTTGAAAGAATTAATAAGATCAATAAACCACTAGCCAGACTTATCAAAAAGAAAAGACAAAGAACCCAAATTAATAAAATTATGAATGAGAGAGGAGAGATCACGACTAACACCAAGGAAATAGAAACAATTATTAGAAATTATTTTCAACAACTATATGCCAATAAACTGAGCAATCTGGATGAAATGGAGGCCTTCCTAGAAACCTATAAGCTGCCAACACTGAAACAGGAAGAAATTGGCAACATGAATAGGCCAATAACCAGTAACGAGATTGAAGCAGTGATCAAAAACCTCCCAAAAAACAAGAGTCCAGGCCTGATGGATTCCCTGGGGAATTCTACCAAACATTCAAAGAAGAAATAATTCCTATTCTACTGAAGCTGTTTCAAAAAATAGAAACAGAAGGAAAACTTCCAAACTCATTCTATGAGGCCAGCATTACCTTGATCCCCAAACCAGGCAAAAACCCCATCAAAAAGGAGAATTTCAGACCGATATCCTTGATGAATATGGATTCCAAAATCCTCAACAAAATCCTAGCTAATAGGATCCAACAATACATTAAAAGGATCATCCACCACGACCAAGTGGGATTTATCCCTGGGATGCAAGGATGGTTCAACATTTGCAAATCAATCAATGTGTTAGAACACATTAATAAAAGGAGGGAGAAGAACCATATAGTCCTCTCAATTGATGCAGAAAAAGCATTTGACAAAATACAGCATCTTTTCCTGATTAAAACTCTCCAGAGTATAGGGATAGAGGGAACATTCCTCAAGTTCATAAAATCCATCTATGAAAAACCCACAGTGAATATCATCCTCAATGGGGAAAAGCTGAGAGCCCTTCCCTTAATATCAGGAACATGTCAAGGATGCCCACTCTCGCCACTATTGTTCAACATAGTACTAGAAGTCGTAGCAACAGCAATCAGACAACAAAAGGAAATAAAAGTATTCAAATTGGCAAAGAAGAAGTCCAACTCTCTCTTTTCGCAGACGACAAGATACTCTATGTGGAAAACCCAAAAGACTCCACCCTCAAATTACTAGAACTCATCCAGCAATTCAGTAATGTGGCAGGCTACAAAATCAATGCACAGAAATCAGTTGCTTTCTTATACACTAACAATGCAACTGTAGAAAAAGAAATTAGAAAAACGATTGCATTTACAATAGCACCAAAAACCATAAGATACCTCGGAATAAACTTAACCAAAGAGGTAAAGGATCTATACTCTAGGAACTACAAAACACTCATGAAAGAAATTGAAGAAGACAGAAAAAGATGGAAAAATATTCCATGCTCATGGATCGGAAGAATAAACATTGTTAAAATGTCGATGCTACCCAGAGCAATCTATACCTTCAATGCCATCCCGTTCAAAATTCCAATGACATTTTTCAAAGTGCTGGAACAAACAATCCTAAAATTTGTATGGAATCAGAAAAGACCCCGAATCACCAAGGAGATGTTGAAAAAGAAAAACAAAGCTGGGGGCATCACGTTGCCCGATTTCAAGCTATATTACAAAGCTGTGATCACCAAGACAGCATGGTACTGGCACAAAAACAGACATATAGACCAATGGAACAGAATAGAGAATCCAGAAAAGGACCCTCAACTCTATGGTCAAATAACCTTCAACAAAGCAGGAAAAAACATGCAATGGAAAAAAGACAGTCTCTTCAATAAATGGTGCTGGGAAAATTGGACAGCCACATGTAGGAGAATGAAACTCGGCCATTCTCTAACACCATACACAAAGATAAACTCAAAATGGATGAAAGACCTCAATGTGAGACAGGAATCCATCAAAATCCTAGAGGAGAACATAGGCAGTAACCTCTTTGACATCAGCCACAGCAACTTCTTTCAAGATACATCTCCAAAAGCTAGTGAAACAAAAGGAAAAATGAACTTTTGGGACTTCATCAAGATAAAAAGCTCCTGCACAGCAAAGGAAACAGTCAACAAAACAAAGAGGCAACCCACAGAATGGGAAAAGATATTTGCAAATGACACTACAGATAAAGGGCTGGTATCCAAGATCTATAAAGAACTTCTCAAACTCAACACCCAAAAAACAAATAATGAAGTCAAAAAATGGGCAGAAGATATGAAAAGACACTTGTCTGAAGAAGACATACAAATGACTAACAGACACATGAAAAAATGTTCATCATCATTAGCCATCAGGGAAATTCAAATCAAAGCCACATTGAGATACCACCTTACACCAGTTAGAATGGCAAAAATGGACAGGGAAAGAAACAACAAATGTTGGAGAGGTTGTGGAGAAAGGGGAACCCTCTTACACTGTTGGTGGGAATGCAAGTTGGTACAGCCACTTTGGAAAACATTGTGGCGGTTCTCCAAAAAATTAAAAATAGAGCTACCCTATGACCCAGCAATTGCAATCCTGAGTATTTACCCCAAAGACACAGATGTAGTGAAAAGAAAGGCCATATGCACCCCCATGTTCATAGCCACAATGTCTGCAATAGCCAAACTGTGGAAAGAGCCGAGATGCCCTTCAACAGATGAATGGATAAAGAGGAGGTGGTCCATATATACAATGGAATGTTACTCAGCCATCAGAAAGGATGAATACCCAACTTTTACATCAACATGGATGGGACTGGAGGAGACTATGCTAAGTGAAATAAGTGAAGCAGAGAAAGTCAATTATCATATGGTTTCACTTATTTGTGGAACACAAGGAATAGCAAGGAGGACATTAGGAGAAGGAAGGGAAAAATAAAGGGAGGGAAATCGGAGGCAGAGATGAACCGTGAGAGACTATGGACTCTGAGAAACCAAAAAGGTTTTAGAGGGGAGGGGGGTAGGGGGGAGAGGCTAGCCCGGTGATGTGTATTAAGGAGGGCATGTATTGCATGGAGCCCTGGGTGTTATACGAAAACAATGGATCGTGGATCATTACATCAAAAACTAATGATGTATTGTATGGTCACTAACATAACATAATAAAATTTAAAAAAGAGAGAAGAAAAAGAAAATAACCCACTTAAATATGGGCATAGTATCTGAACGTTTTTCCAAAGATATATAAATGGCCAATAAACACATGTAAAGATGCTCAACAGCATTAGCTATCAGGGAAATATAAATCAAAATCACAATGAGATATCATTTCACACTAAATAGGATGGCTATAATTAAAAAATGGACAATAACATGTGTTGATGAGGATATGAAGAAATCGGAACCCTCATACTCTACTGGTAGGAGTGTAAATTTGTAAAACTACTGTGGAAAACATTTTGGCAGTTTCTCAAAAAGTTAAACGTATGGTTACCATATAATGTAACTCAGCAGTTCTGCTCCTAGGTATATAGTGAAGAGAACTGAAAATGTATGTTCACACAAACCTGGCATACAAATGTTCATAGCAGCATTACTCATAATAGCCAAAATGTGAAAACAATCCAAATGTTCAACTGATAAATTGATTAAATCAAAATGTGGTATGTATGTGAACACACACACACACACACACACACAAACACAATATAGAATACTATTCAGCAATCAAAGGAATAAAATAAATTATCGATGAACCTCAGAAACAACATGCTAAGTAAATGAAGCCAGACACACAAATAACAACATATTATACACCATTCATATGAAATGTCCCAAATATATAAATCAATAAAGACAGAAAACAGATTAGTTGTTTCCAAGGGCTAGGAGGAAGGTGAAATGGTTGCAGGGTTACTTTGGGGACTGAAGAAAATGTTCTGGAATAGATAGTGGTGATTGTTGCACAATGAATATACAGTTGACCCTTGAACAACACAGATGTTAGGGGTGCCAACTCCCCACACAGTCAAAAATTTGTGTACAACTTTTGACTCCAAAAATTTAACTATTAATAGCCTATTGTTGACCAGAATCCTTACCAGTAACATAAACAGTTGATTAACACATATTTTGTATATGTATTATATACTGTATTCTTACAATTAAGTAAGCTAGGGAAAAAATGTTATTAAGAAAATCATAAGGAAAATACACTTACAGTACTGTACTGTATCTTTAAAAAAAAACATGTATAAGTGGAACCATACTATTTAAACCCATGTTGTTCAAGGGTCAACTGTACTAAAACCCACTTTAAAATGGTAAGTTTTGGCATATGTAATATACCTCTGTAAAAAAATAAAAAGTTAAAATCATCTAGATAAGGTGAAAGTTCCCCTTTGACTACTCCTCATTCTAGTTATTTCCACCTTTCATAAGGAATTCATGGTTATAAATTGATTTGTATAATCCTTGCTGACTTTTCCCCATGCATTTATATACCTATACACATATTCCAGTGAATTCATTGTTCCACATGTTAAACTCATGCTTATTCATCCCCTGGTACACACTCTTCAACATCTTTAGTAGCCTCTCCCTGCAAATGGTTTAGTAGTTCTTAAAGGAGAAGTGCCATAACAACCAGTTCTCTCAGGTCCCGGCATGATGCCTTAGCACCTGTGAAAAGTTCAACAGGGGCTTAAGCAGTGTCACAGAAAGCCAGCCTACCCCTGGCTCTAGAAGTGTGATGTTTCTGAGAAGAGAATGGGTAAGGAATATTGTCTAAATGGCACCTCAATATTTTCAAAGGTCAAATCTAGTCAGCCAGAGAGGAATAAAAAGTGAGCCATCCTCTGAGAAAGTAAAGGGTTACTGCCAGTTACATTAAATGATAGAATCTCAGAGTTGTCAAATCCGAGTTATAAAGGAAATGGTAGTTCACCAAGTCCATACCCCCCATCCCCCTAATCAGCACATAAACTCCCTTGACAACATCTGCTGCCAGCAATTGCCCAGCTCTTCCACTTGAACAAAACCAGTGATGAGATTGTTATCTCCCAATGCAGCCCTTTCCTTTTTCAGGTAACTCTAATTATGAGCAGGGCCCTCTAATGTGCCTCTGTTTTATGAAGGCACCAGCCAAAAAACTCAGCAAAAGGGCAAAACACAGACAAGAGAATGGGATTGGAGGAAATGAACTCTTCTTATAACACAGGTCACTGAAACACCCTTCTCTGCCACAACAGTTAGTCAATGGCAAAGTGGCAGGTGGATGTGGGGAACTGAAAGAAACCTGGTGTGCTGTAGGCACAGCTCCCACTTCTTGCACACATATCCCCACCTCTGTTTTGGAGCCTCAGTCCCAGCTTCCAGGAGAATCAGGTATGCTTAGAGATTCCTGAGCATGCATACCAGGAAGCATTTTACATTCCTATCTGGCACAAAGCCAAAGAGCATGGCATGTATAATCAGGCACAGAAACCATTCTTTGTCCCTCAAGGGAAAGAGATTTAATAACTGTCACTAATTACATGAAAGATCATTATAATAAGGCTGCTAACAAATTGTTTTCCTTTTCCAGCATAGATACAATGAGCAATGAGCTTCAACCATAGCAATGAAAATTTTGGTTATACAACAGAACCCCCCCCCCCACAAAAAAAAAAAAAAAAAAAAAGACAAGATAGGAAAGGAAAGGAAAAGATAAAATAAAATACAAGACAAGACCTGTGTGGATGTCCTGTCTCAGCATTCTTGGTTACCTATTAACATGTTAGAATGGGTCTAGCCCACTGAATTCCACTCCTCCCTAACAAAGACCAGTAACATCAGTCAGGCCACTCTTGCTGGTCATTCTAACACACCCTACTTATTCCTACCTCTACCCTTGTATCCTTCTAATGGCTGCCCTCCACCCTCTGTACAAGACCTTTCCTCCTACTGTTTTCTATCATTCTTCTATTGTTCCTGGCTTCTCTGAAAGCCTAGTTCAAGAACAGTGCCTTCCCATTTCAAAACAGCCCTGCAAGGCAGACAAATATACCTTTATTAATCCTACATTCTAGATGAGAAATCCAAAGCCAGACAGGGGGATAGATGCCTCATGGTGAACAAGAAGCAGTCAGGATTCAAGCAAAGTCTTGAGACTCAGGCTAAAATTAAGAGAGACAATCTATGACAGTGTTGAAGGATATGGACTTCAGAACCTGGGTTCAAATCCTGGCTCTACAATTGCCTCGCTGAATAATGTAGAATAAGTTACTTAATATGTCTGATCCTGTTTCCACAGCTATAAAATATAGAGAATAATATTGATCTAATTCATGGGGTTGTTGTGAAGATGAAAAAAGGTAATACATATGAAACCCTCAGAATAGTCCCTGGCACAGAGTTAAATATTAGCTGTTTATTATTATTATTATTATTATTATTATTATTAATTATTATTATCCTCTAAGTTGACACCATCTGCCCTAGAACCACAAGGAAACATGGCATCTGGGAAAAATTGTTCTCTCTAGCCAGGAAAGGTACTTAGGAGGTACTTTTGTAATTGCCTTCATAATTTTCACAAATCTCTCACATTCCAAATGCCATTCCTTGACAGGCAGATTCTATTTTTTAAAGATTTTATCTATTCATTTGAGAGAGAGAGAGAGAGAGAGCACAAGCAGGGTGAGAGGTGGAGGGAGAGGGAGAAGCAGACTCCCTACTGAGCTGGGAGCCCAACATTGGGCTTGATCCCAGGACCTGGAGATCATGGCCTGAGCTGAAGGCAGACACTTAACCATCTGAGCCACCCAGGTGCCCTGACAAGCAGATTCTAAACAGCTCCCACTAAAGGAGACTTAGTCTGGGTTGGAGATGTTGACATCCTTTGCCTGTGACAAGGCTCACTCTAAAGTGAGAGCTCAAGCTGGAATGGGGGTGGGTACAGTGAAGCACTTCATAGATGACATAATTCTTCCTAGTCAACAAAACTAGATGCCTTTGGCAAAGTTGGAAGATGCCAAATCAAAGTATAAAAGTCAACAGGGTTTCTTTAAATTAGCAGATATCATCTAGGGAAAAATATGATTTTACAAAGATATTTATAATTATAAAACAATATATAACTCCTAAAAAGTAAGCCTAAGAAAGTATGCATAAGCCTTTTGTGAAGAAAATAAATACGCTTTTTTGAGAGACATTAAAATTGAAATGGAGAGTGAAACCATGCTTTTAGCTAGCCTCAATATTGTAAAAATATCAATTCTCCTTAACTTGATCTAGTGACTAAATTTACCAAAATCTCAGTAGGGATTTTGGAACACTTAGTAAGTTAATTATAAAATGTACACAAATAAGTTAAAAAACAAAGCAAAACAAAAAACAAGAATAGCCAAGACATGCCTGAAGAAAAAATTAAGGTGGAGTGACTTACATAGATATAATAAAACTATAGTAATGAAGATAAGCCAATAGAACCAACTAGAAAGTACCAGAAATTCAAATATATATGAGAAAATGATTCACAAAAGATTATTGCAAATTACTGAGAAAATAAGAATATGTTTAATAAATGGAAGAAAATAAAATCAGGTCCCTTTCTCACACCATATATAATAAATTCCTGAGGGATTGAATTCTTAAATATAAAAGCAGAGCTATAAAAACCTTCAAAAAACAACTTAGAAGAATGACTCTATGGCCTCAGAAAATTTCTTAAACAAGAAATAAAAAATATCACAAACAATGAAATAACTTTGACCACTTTAAGTGGGAACTTCTCTCTAAAAAGGTAGCATAAATAAAGTGAAAGACAAGCCAGCTATTAGCTGGGAGGAGATGTTTGCACAAATGATTAGTCTTCAAAATGTATAAAGAAGGTCTTTAAAATGTATAAAGAAGGTCTTTAAAGATGAAAGAATGACCAACAACACATTAGGAAAAAAATGGGAAAACTTTGAGACACACTTAAGGAATTATGAATGAGTAATAATCATATGAAAATATGCTCAATCTGTTCAGAAATATTAAAATTGTAAAGTAATACCACAACAAGATGATATTTACAGCCACCAGTTTGGCATGCATTAAAAGCTTGACAACAATGGGGAGCCTGTGGGGCTCAGTCAGTTGAGTGTCTGACTCTTGATTTTGGCTCAAGTCATGATCTCAGGGTCATGAGGTAGAGCCCCATGTCGGGCTCTGTGCTCAGCGGGGAGTCTGTTTGAGATTTTCTCCCTCTCCTTCTGCCTCCCCTCTTCTCTCTCTCTCTCAAATAAATACATCTTTAAAAAAATTGACAACAAAAGTGTTCAAAATGTATTGCATAGAGCACCAGGTGTTATATGCAAGCAATGAATCATGGAACCTACATCAAAAACTAATGATGTACTGTATGGTGACTAACATAAAATAATAATAATAATAAAAAAACAAAATGTGTAGGGTAGGAGGAACTAAATGCCTCTCCTGGAAAGCTTATTTAAAGAAACAATGGGGGGCGGAGCAAGATGGAGGAGGAGTAGGAGACCTGGATTTCGTCTGGTCTCAGGAATTCAGCTGGATAGGGATCAAACCATTCTAAACACCTATGAACTCAACAGGAGATCGAAGAAAAGAATAGCAACAACTCTCTGAACAGAAAAGCGACCACTTTCTGGAAGGTAGGACATGCGGAGAAGTGAATCTGAGGCGATATTTGGGAGGATAGACAGAGGGGGAGGGGGCCTCCGTCGACCACTACTGGCAAGTGATAGAGCAGCAGTGCACAAAATCGGAACTTTTAGAAGTCTGCTCTGCTGAGGGATGTTGATCCAGTGGCTAAGCGGGGGGTGGAACTCTCGTGGTACAGTGTGGTCTCGGGACCCTTGGGGTCACAGAAAGACCGGGGGTGCCTGAGTGCAGCAGAGCTCCCAGGTATCGGAGAGGGGAAGCTGGCTGCAGAGACGGAGCCGAGGTGTGGGCTCTCAGCACGGGGTTGCCATAAACCGTGATCCGCGGCACAGTAGGGCCACTGTTCCTCCAGCAGGGACCCAACAAGTGGCAGATCTGGGGAGACTTCCCTTCCTCCCCCAGAAGGAGCAGCACAGGAGCACACTGCAGGGATCTGTGGGGTTTGGAGACTCCACACGGGGTCGTGTGCCAGAGATAGAAACGCTTGGTCACAGGCCGGGTGAGCACGGAGTGCGGCTGGAGACCGGGGAGACGGGAGTAATTGACTGCTTTTCTCTGGGAGCTCACTGAGGAGTGGGGCCCTGAGTTCTCGTCTCCTCCGGGGCGGAGATTGGGAGGCCGCCATTTTCACTCTCGTCCTCCAAAACCGTATGGAAAGCTTGCAGGGAACAAAAGCTCCCAAGAGCAAACCCGAGCAGATTACTTAGCCCAGACTGGCAAGGGCGGGGCAATTCCGCCTCCAGCAAAGACATTTGGGAACCACGGCAACAGGCCCCTCCCCCAGAAGATCAGCAAGAACAGCCTGCCAAGACCAAGTTTACCAATCAATGAGAACGGCAGAACTCCAGCGCTAGGGGAATACTGCACAGAGAATCCATGGCTTTTTTACCATAATTCTTTAGTCTTTCAAAGTTAATTTTTTTAACTTTTTTTTTTTTTTTTTGAATTTTTCTTTTCCCTTTTTCAACCAACATCTTATCAATCCCTTTTTTAAAAAACATTTTCAGGGGTGCCTGGGTGGCTCAGTCAGTTAAGTGGCTGCCTTCGGCTCAGGTCATGATCCCAGGGCCTGGGATCGAGCCCCGCATTGGGCTCCCTGCTCAGCGGAGAGCCTGCTTCTCCCTCTCCCTCTCCCTCTGTCTACCGCTCTGCCTGCTTGTGCTCTCTCTCTCTTTGTTAAATAAATAAATAAAAATCTTTAAAAAAAAAAAAGTAAAACATTTTTAGTTTTCATTTTTAGAGTCATATTGTATCCCTTCATAGTAGTTACTCTTATTTTTTGCATATATATATATAAGTTGTTCTCTCTTTAAAATTTTGAAACACAGTTTCTTCTAACAGATCAAAATATACCCTAAATCTCTAGTGTATGGCTTTGTTCTAGTCTCCTGCCTGATCACATTCTCTCCCATTGTCTTCTTTTTTTTTAAAATCCTCTCTTTCTTTCTTCAAACAACTTCTTATCAATTCCTTTTATAACATTTTTTATAATTTTCATCTTTACACTCATATTCCATCCCTTCATCATATCAACACTTATTTTTGTACATATATAAGTTTTTCTTTCTTTAAAATTTTGGGAGGCACTTTCTTCTAAGAGACCAAAATACACCCAAAATTAGTGTGTGGCACTGATCTATGCACCAGCCTGATCATATTTGATCATATTCTGTTTTTTTTTGTTTTGTTCTGTTTTTGTTTGTTTTTATCTTTTCCTTTTCTTTTTTTTTTTTCTTCTTCTTTCTCTCCTTTCTTTTCCCCCAGTTTCAGGTCTTTTCTGATTTGTTTAGAGTATATTTTCTGGAGACGTTGTTACCCTGTTAGCATTTTGTTCTCTCATTCACCTATTCTCCTCTGGACAAAATGACAAGAAGGAAAAATCACCTCAACAAAAAGAACAAGCGGTAGTACTGACTGCCAGGGACCTACTCAATACGGACATTAGTAAGATGTCGGATCTACAGTTCAGAACCATGACTTTAAAGATACTAGCTGGGATTGAAAAAAGCATGGAAGTTCTTAGAGAAACTCTTTCTGGAGAAATAAAAGAACTAAAATCTGACCAAGTCGAAATCAAAAAGGCTATAAATGAGGTGCAATCAAAAATGGGGGTGCTAACTGCTAGGATAAATGAGGCAGAAGAAAGAATCAGTGAGATAGAAGACCAAATGATGGAAAATAAAGAAGCTGAGAAAAAGAGAGATAAACAACTCCTGGATCACGAGTGCAGAATTCGAGAGATAAGTGATACCATAAGACGAAACAACATTAGAATAACTGGGATTCCAGTAGAAGAAGAAAGAGAGAGAGGGGCAGAAGGCATATTGGAGCAAATTATAGCAAAGAACTTCCCTAATTTGGGGAAGGAAACAGGCATCAAAATCCAGGAGGCACAAAGAACCGCTCTCAAAATCAATAAAAATAGGTCAACACCCCAACATCTAATAGTAAAACTTATGAGTCTCAGAGACAAAGAGAAAATCCTGAAAGCAGCTCAGGAGAAGAGATATGTACCTACAAAGGTAGAAACATTAGATTGGCAACAGACCTATCCACAGAGACCTAGCAGCCAGAAAGGACTGGCATGATATATTGAGAGCACTAAATGAGAAAAATATGCAGCCAAGAATACTATATCCAGCTAGGCTGTCATTGAAAATAGAAGGAGAGATAAAAATCTTCCAGGACAAACAAAAACTAAAGGAATTTGCAAACACGAAACCAGCCCTACAAGAAATCTTGAAAGGGGCCCTCTAAGCAAAGAGAGAGCCTAAAAGCAACATAGACTAGAAAAGAACACAGACAATATACAGGAACAGTCACCTTACAGGCAATACAATGGCACTAAATTCGTATCTTTCAATAGTTACCCTGAATGTAAATGGGCTAAATGCCTCAATCAAAAGACACAAGGTACCAGATTGGATAAAAAACAAGACCCATCGATATGCTGTCTGCAAGAGACTCATTATAGACCCAAAGAACACCGAGATTGAAAGTGAGCGGGTGCAAAACAATTTACCATGCTAATGGACACCAAAATAAAGCTGGAGTGGCAATCCTTATATCAGACAAATTAGATTTTAAACCAAAGACTGTAATAAGAGATGAGGAAGGACACTATATCCTACTTAAAGGGTCTATCCAACAAGAAGATCTAACAATTGTAAATATCCATGCCCCTAACATGGGAGTGGCCAATTATATAAGGCAATTAATAACAAAAGCAAAGAAACACATCGACAACAATACAATAATAGTAGGGGACTTTAACACCCCCCTTACTGAAATGGACAGATCATTAAAGCAAAAGATCAACAAGGAAATAAAGACTTTAAATGACACACTGGACCAAATGGACTTCACAGACATATTCAGAACATTCCAACCCAAAGCAACAGAATACACATTCTTCTCTAGTGCCCATGGAACATTCTACAGAATAGATCACATCCTAGGTCACAAATCAGGTCTCAACCAGTACCAAAAGACTGGGATCATTCCCTGCATATTTTCAGACCACAATGCTTTGAAACTAGAACTCAGTCACAAGATGGAAAGTCAGAAAGAACTCAAATACATGGAGGCTAAAGAGCATCCTACTAAAGAATGAATGGGTCAACCAGGAAATTAAAGAAGAACTAAAAAAATTCATGGAAACCAATGAAAATGAAAACACAATTGTTCAAAATCTTTGGGATGCAGCAAAGGCAGTCCTAAGAGGAAAGTTTATAGCAATACGAGCCTTTCTCAAGCAACAAGAGAGGTCTCAAATACACAAACTAACCCTACACCTAAAGGAGCTAGAGAAGAAACAGCAAATAAAGCCTAAACCCAGCAGGAGAAGAGAAATAATAAAGATCAGAGCAGAAATCAATGAAATAGAAACCAAAAGAACAGTAGAACAGATCAACGAAACTAGGAGCTGGTTCTTTGAAAGAATTAACAAGACTGATAAACCCCTGGCCAGACTTATCAAAAAGAAAAGAGAAATGACCCAAATCAACAAAATCATGAATGAAAGAGGAGAAATCACAACCAACACCAAAGAAATACAAACAAGTATAAGAACATATTATGAGCAACTATATGCCAGCAAATTAGATTACCTGGAAGAAATGGATGCATTCCTAGAGATGTATCAACTACCAAAACTGAACCAGGAAGAAATAGAAAACCTGAATAGACCTATAACCACTAAGGAAATTGAAGTAGTCATCAAAAATCTCCCAATAAATAAAAGCCCAGGGCTAGATGGCTTCCCAGGGCCAGATGGCTTCCGAGGGGAATTCTACCAAACATTTAAAGAAGAATTAATACCTACTCTTCTGAAACTGTTCCAAAAAATAGAAGTGGAAGGAAAACTTCCAAACTCATTTTATGAGGCCACCATTACCTTGATCCCCAAACCAGACAAAGACCCCATCAAAAAGGAGAATTACAGACCAATATCCCTGATGATTAAAAAGATTATTCACCACGACCAAGTGGGATTTATCCCTGGGTCACAAGGTTGGTTTAACATCCGCAAATCAATCAACATGATACAATACATTAACAAAAGAAAGAACAAGAATCATATGATCCTCTCAATAGATGCAGAAAAAGCATTTGACAAAGTACAGCATCCTTTCTTGATCAAAACTCTTCAGAGTATAGGGATAGAGGGTACATACCTCAATATCATAAAAGCCATCTATGAAAAACCTACAGCAAATATCATTCTCAATGGGGAAAAACTGAGAGCTTTCCCCCTAAGGTCAGGAACGTGGCAGGGATGTCCACTATCACCACTGCTATTCAACAGTATTAGAAGTCCTAGCCACAGCAATCAGACAACAAAAAGAAATAAAAGGCATCCAAATCAGCAAGGAAGAAGTCAAACTCTCACTTTTTGCAGATGATATGATACTTTATGTGGAAAACCCAAAAGACTCCACCCCAAATCTGCTAGAACTCATACAGGAATTCAGTCAAGTGGCAGGATATAAAATCAATGCACAGAAATCAGTGGCATTCCCATACACCAACAAGACAGAAGAAGGACAAATTAAGGAGTCAATCCCATTTACAATTGCATCAAAAAGAATAAGATACCTAGGAATAAATCAAACCAAAGAGACCAAGAATCTGTACTCAGAAAACTATAAAATACTCATGAAAGAAATTGAAGAAGACACAAAAAAATGGAAAAACGTTCCATGTTCATGGATTGGAAGAACAAATATTGTGAAGATGTCAATGCTACCTAGAGCAATCTACACATTCAATGCAATCCCTATCAAAATACCATCCACTTTTTTCAAAGAAATGGAACAAATGATTCTAAAATTTGTATGGAACCAGAAAAGACCCCTAATAGCCAGAGGAATGTTGAAAAAGAAAAGCTTTGCTTTTCTGGCGGCATCACAATTCCGGGCTTCCAGCTCTATTACAAAGCTGTCATCATCAAGACAGTATGGTTCTGGCACAAAAACAGACACATAGATCAATGGAACAGAATACAGAGCCCAGAAATGGACCCTCAACTCTATGGTCAACTATTCTTTGACAAAGCAGGAAAGAATGTCCAATGGAAAAAAGACAGTCTCTTCAACAAATGGTGCTGGGAAAATTGGACAGCCACATGCAGCAGAATGAAATTGGACCATTTCCTTACACCACACACAAAAATAGGCTCCAAATGGTTGAAAGACCTAAATGTGAGACAGGAGTCCATCAAAATCCTAAAGGAGAACACAGGCAGCAACCTCTTCGACCTCCGCCACAGCAACTTCTTCCTAGAAACATCACCAAAGGCAAGGGAAGCAAGGGCAAAAATGAACTATTGGGACCTCATCAAGATAAAAAGCTTTTGGGGCGCCTGGGTGGCTCGGTCGTTAAGCGTCTGCCTTCGGCTCAGGTCATGATCCCAGAGTCCTGGGATCGAGTCCCACATCGGGCTCCCTGCTCGGCGGGAAGCCTGCTACTCCCTCTCCCACTCCCCCTGCTTGTGTTCCTGCTCTTGCTCTCTCTCTCTCTGTAAAATAAATAAATAAAATCTTTAAAAAAAAAAAAAAAGATAAAAAGCTTTTGCACAGCAAAAGAAACAGTCGACAAAACCAAAAGACAACCAACAGAATGGGAGAAGATATTTGCAAATGACATATCAGATAAAGGGCTAGTATCCAAAATCTATAAAGAACTTATCAAACTCGGGGCACCTGGGTGGCTCAGTCGTTAAGCATCTGCCTTCGGCTCAGGTCATGATCCCAGGGTCCTGGGATCAAGCCCCACATCGGGCTCCCTGCTCCGCGGGAAGCCTGCTTCTCCCTCTCCCATTCCCCCTGCTTGTATTCCCTCTCTCGCTGTGTCTCTCTCTGTCAAATAAACAAATAAAATCTTTAAAAAAAAAAAAAAAAAGAACTTATCAAACTCAACACCCAAAGAACAAATGATCCAATCAAGAAATGGGCAGAAGACATGAACAGTTTTCCAAAGAAGACATCCAAATGGCCAACAGACACATGAAAAAGTGCTCAACATCTCCTGGCATCAGGGAAATCCAAATCAAAACCTTAGTGAGATATTACCTCACACCAGTCAGAATGGCTAAAATTAACAAGTCAGGAAATGACAGATGTTGGCAGGGATGCGGAGAAAGGGGAACCCTCCTACACTGTTGGTGGGAATGCAAGCTGGTGCAGCCTCTCTGGAAAACAGTATGGAGGTTCCTCAAAAAGTTGAAAATAGAGCTACCATACGATCCAGCAATTGCACTACTGGGTATTTACCCCAAAGATACAAATGCAGGGATCTGAAGGGGTACCTGCACCCCGATGTTTATAGCAGCAATGTCCACAATAGCCAAACTGTGGAAAGAGCCAAGATGTCCATCAACAGATGAATGGATAAAGAATATGTGGTATATATAGACAATGGAATATTATGCAGCCATCAAAAGGAATGAGATCTTGCCATTTGCAACGATGTGATTGGAACCGGAGGGTGTTATGCTGAGCGAAATAAGTCAATCAGAGAAAGACGTGTATCATATGACCTCACTGATATGAGGAATTCTTAATCTCAGGAAACAAACTGAGGGTTGCTGGAGTGGGTGGGGTTGGAGGAATGGGGTGGCTGGGTGATAGACATTGGGGAGGGTATGTGCTATGGTGAGCGCTGTGAATTGTGCAAGACTGTTGAATCACAGATCTGTACCTCTGAAACTAATAATGCCATATACGTTAAGAAAAAAAAAGAAGAAGAAGAAGATAGCAGGAGGGTAAGAATGAAGGGGGGGAAATCGGAGGGGAAGACGAACCATGAGAGAGGATATACTCTGAAAAACAAACTGAGGGTTCTAGAGGGGAGGGGGATGGGAGGATGGGTTAGCCAGGTGATGGGTATTAAAGAGGGCACATTCTGCTTGGAGCATTGGGTGTTATGCACAAACAATGAATCATGGAACACTACATCAAAAACTAATGATGTAATGTATGGTGATTAACATAACAATAAAACATTAAAAAAAAAAAAAAAGAAACCATGGCTGAAAACTTCCCAAATCTTGGGAATGATATGGACATCCAGGTACATGAAGCTCAAAGTTTCCCAATCAGGTTCAATCCAAACACTTCACTGAGAAATATTATAACAAAAATAGAAAAAATCATGGCCATGTGGATAGCTCAGTCATTAAAGCATCTGCCTTCAGCTCAGGTCATCATCTCAGGTTCCTGGGATCAAGCCCCACATCATGCTCCCTGCTGAGTGGGGAGTCTGCTTCTCCCTCTCCCTTTGCCCCTCCTCCCACTCATGCTCACACGCTCTCTCTGTTTCAAATAAATAAATAATTTTTTTTTTAAATGTCAAAAATCAAAGGCAAAGAGAGAATCTTGAAAGCACCAAAGAAAAGGAGTTTATTACATACAAAAGAACCCCCATAAGGGTATCAGTGGATTTCTCAGCAGAAACCTTGCAGACCAGGAAAGTGGGATGCTTTATTCAAATTACTGAAAGAAAAATACTGTCAACCAAAAATACTTTACCCAGCAAAGCCATCAAAAACAATTGAAAGAGAGATAAAGACATTCCCAGATAAATAAAAGCTGAAGTTCACCACCACTAGAACTGTCGTAATTACAAGAAATGCTAAAGGGCATTCTTCAAGCTGAAAAAAAGGATGCTGACTAGTAACCCAAAACTGTATCAAAGTATAAAACTCACTGGTAAAAGTAAATACATAGTCAAACTAAGAATACTCTAATACTGTAATATGGTGGTATATAAATCACTTAATTCTAGTATAAAGACTAAATGACAAATTATAAATAACTATAGCTACAATATTTTGTTAATGGATACACAATATAAAAAAGATGTAAGGAAGTTTTGAATCACTATATTGTACACCTGAACTAATATTACACTGTATGTTAATTAACTGGAATTTAAATAAAAACTTAAAAAAAGAAAAGATGTAAGTAATGGCATCAAAAACATAAAACATGTGTGGAGGGTAAAAGCATTGAGCTTTTGTATTTGGACAAACTTAAGTTGTTATCAGCTTAAAGTAGACTGTTAAAAACTCTTAAGATGTTTTGTGTTAGCCTCATGGTAACAACAGAACAGAAACCTATAGTAGATACAAAAAAGATAAAAAGGAATCAAAGCATACCTGTATGGGAAATCATCAAATCATAAAGGAAGAGATCAATAGAAGAAGAAAGAAAGAAAGAGTCAATAAAACACCCAGAAAACAATGAACAAAATGGCAATCACAAGTACTTATTTACCAATAATTACTTTAAGTGGATATTGATTAAAATCTCTAATCAAAAGACACAGAGTAACTGGATAAAATATAAGACTCAACTATATGCTGCCTATGAGATTGACTTCAGCTTTAGGCTTCTTAAATTCTACATATGAGTGAAATCATATGGTTTTTGTCTTCCTCTGACTGACTTATTTCACTTAGCATTATACCCTCTAAGTCCATTCATGTTGTTACAAATAGCAAGATTTCATTATTTTTTATGTCTGAGTAATATTCCATTGTATATGTATATATCTTCTTTATCCATTTATCTAACCATGGACACCTGGGTTGCCTCCATATTTTGGCTATTGTAAATAATGCTGCAATAAACAGAGCAGTTCACATATCTTTGTGAATTAGTGTTTTCATTTTCTTTGGGTAAATATGAAGTAGTGGAATTATTGGGCCATATGATAATTCCATTTTTAATTTTTTAAGAAGCTCCATACTGTTTTCCACAATGGCTGCACCAATTTGCACTCCCAACACTGTACAAGGATTTCCACATCCTTGCCAACACTTGTTATTTCTTGTGTTGTTGACTTTAGGCATTCTGACAGGTGTAAAGTGACATCTCATTGTGATTTTACTTTGCATTTCCCTGATGATTAGAGATGTAGAACATCTTTTCATGTGTCTGTTGGCCATCAGTATGTCTTCTTTGGAAACATGTCTATTCAGGAATTTAAGAAACAATACGAATGAACAAACAAAGAAAAGAAAAGAAAAAGACAAAAATAACTCTTGAACACACAGAATGAACTGGTGATTGCCGGAGGGGAGGTGGGTGTGTTATCTGATAACAGAGATTAAGAATACACTTATCTATTTTTTTTTGAGAGAGAGAGGAGAGCATGCATGTGTGTACACATGCATGTGTGAAAGCGGGGGTGGGGGAGGGGCAGAGGGAAAGAGACAATCTTAAGCTTGATCTCAGGACCTCAAGATCATGACCTGAGCCAAAATCAAAAGTTGGACACTTAATCAAGAGTTGGACTGAGCCATCCAGGTTCCCCAAGAATACACTTATCTTGATATAACACTAATAAATATATAGAATTTTTGCATCATTATATTGTATACCTGAAACTAATATAACACTGTATGTTAATTATACTTGAATTTAAAAAGTAAAAGAAGAAAAGGATACATACAGGCTGAAAGTAAAGTAATGGAAAAAGATATTCCATGAAAATGGAAACCAAAAGAGAGTGGAGGTAGCTCTACCTATATCAGAAAAAGAATGATTAGAAGTCAAAAACTATAATAAGAGACAAAGAAGGTAATCATATAATCATAAAGGGGTCAATACATCAAGAGGAATAACAATAGTAAATACATGAGCACCCAACATTGGAGCACCTAAATATATAAAGCAAATATTAACAGATCTGAAGGGAAAAACAGCAATACAGTAATAGTAGGGGACTTCAGTATTCCACTTTCAACAATTTATAGATCATCCAAGAGAAAATCAATAAGGAAACATTGGACCTAAACTACACTTTAGACCAGATTATATCTAACAGACATACACAGAAGATTCCATCCAACAGCAACAGAATACACATTCTCCTTAAGTGCTCATGGAACACTTTCCAGGATAGACCATGTGTTGTTAGGCCATAAACAAAGTCTTAACCAATTCAAGAAGATTGAAATCATATCAAGTATCTTTTCTAATAACAATGAAAATCAAAACAATAATGAGATATCACCTCATACATGTTAGGATAGCTAATCAAAAAGTCAAAACATAACAAGTGTTAGTGAGGATGTGGAGAAAAGTGAACCCTTGTGAACTATGAGTAGGAATGTAAATTGGTACACTCATTATGGAAAAACAGTTTGGAGGTATCTCAAAAAATTAAAAGTAGAACTATTATATGATCCAGCAATTCCACTTCTGGGTACATATCCAAAGGATAAAATCACTATTTCAAAGAGAATTCTATACTCCCATGTTCACTACAGCTTTATTCACAGTAGTCAAGAGAGGGGAAACAACATAAAAGTCAGTCAATAGATAAATGGATAAAGAGAATGTAGTATAGGGGTGCCTGGGTGGCTCAGTCATTAAGCATCTGCCTTCGGCTCAGGTCATGATCCCAGGGTCCTGGGATCGAGCCCCGCATCGGGCTCCCTGCTCGGCGGGAAGCCTGCTTCTCCCTCTCCCACTCCCCCTGCTTGTGTTCCCTCTCTTGCTGTCTCTCTCTGTCAAATAAATAAATAAAATCTTAAAAAAAAAAAAAGAAAATGTAGTATATATATACAATGAAATATTATTCAGTATTTAAAAAAAAAAAAAGGAAATATAGTCATTTGCAACAACACGGTTAAACCTAGAAGATATTTATACATGGAATCTAAAAAAAAGTCAAACTCATAGTAACAGAAAGAATGATGGCTACCAGGGAAAAGGGGAGATATTAATCAAAGGGTACTTTTAGTTATAAGATGAATAAATTCTGGAGATCTAATGTATAGCATGTTGACTATATGTAATAATATTGTATTGTATACTTGAAATGTGCTGAGAATAGAACTCAAGTGTTCTCACCATAAAAAGTAATAATAATAACTACAGGAAGTGATTTATATGTTAAATAGTTTGATTGTGATAATAATTTCAAAATGTATACATATACCAAAACATCACATTGTACACCTTAAATACAATTTTATTTGTCAAAAATAAATTATTTTTTAAATGTTGAAAAAATATTTCAAGTCAAATTAAGGAAACATTTAAACCAAATACTTTCAATGGTATACATATGCAATATGTATATATCCAAGTATCTATTCAAATCTATATTTGATAGTATAATTGTTACAAAAAAAACCACACTAGATGCCTCTGAAACAAACTATGCCCCATATTACAACTAAGTCTTCTCCCTTTAACTGGTTTTCATGGGCCACTTGCCTGCTTAGACCTTGATACAATTTAGGTTTATATTAGTCAAATAGCCACAAAAATAATACTTGGGTCAAATTAAATCAAATTACCCAGGATTTACTTCACAAATATTGTGTGCAGGGTATTGTGTTCTTGGGGCGGGGGGGCGGCAGCAAACAACATGTGTAGATGTGTACATACTAATTGACTGCCAAGACCTTTAAAAGTTCATTTTATCTGCATTTCCTTTATTTGCATTTTGTATGGGCTAAAAGAAAGAGAAGGCTTCTAGTTAAGCTATTAAGATATGGAAGTACAAAGCCCCACCTTCTCTGATATATAGCCCCAGTAACATTATGACTGTTGGTAGAAGCCAGAGCAGCAGTAAAACGTTCAATTGCGTATTCAGCAGACTCATTAGTTGCAATACCATTTCTATGAGTTTTGTAAGCCTGGCAGTATCAGCCTGTTCAGGCTTCCCGGTAGCCCTTTTCCTCATACAAGTGACTGAATAAGGGAACAGAAGCTTTTACTAGTCAAATGGCTTGTCTAGCCACATACATGTTGGAGTAGCAGGAAGCAGATGCTGAGGGACAGAATAAAGTTGTTTTGGGTTTTGAGTTTTATAAGTTCTTTTTTTAAATTTTATTTATTTATTTGACAGAGAGAGAGAGACAGCGAGAGAGGGAACACAAGCGGGGGAGCGGAAGAAGGAGAAATAGGCTTCCCGCTGAGCAGGGAGCCCCATGCGGGGCTCGATCCCAGGACCCTGGGATCATGACCTGAGCCGAAGGCAGATGCTTAATGACTGAGCCACCCAGGTGCCCCTATAAGTTCTTTATAGATTTTTGACACTAACCCTTTGTCAGACATGTCATTTGCATAATCCAGTTAAGATATGGGCAGAAGACATGATTAGACATTTTTCCAAAGAAAACATCCAGATGGCCAACAGACACATGAGAAGGTGCTCAACATCACTGATAATCAGGGAAATGGAAATCAAAACTATAATGAGATATTACTTCATACCTATCAGAGTGGTTTATCAATAACACAAGAGAAAACAGGCGTTGGTGAGGATGTGGAGAAAGGGGAACCCTCTTGCACTGCTGGTGGGAATGCAAGCTGGTGCAGCCACTCTGGAGAACAGTGTGGTGGTTCCTCAAAAAGCTAAAAATAGAATTACCCTATGATCCAACATTTGCATTACTAGGTATTTACCCATAGGATATAAACATACACATTTGAAGGGGTAAATGCACCCTGATGTTTATAGCAGCATTTTCAACAATAGCCAAACTATGGAAAGAGCCCATATGCCCATCAACTGATGAATGGATAAAGAAGATGTGGTACAGGGGCGCATGGGTGGCTCAGTCCATTAAGCATCTGCCTTCCGCTCGGGTCATGATATCCTGGTCCTGGGATTAAATCCCACATTGGGCTTCCTGCTTGGCGGGGAGTCTACTTTTCCCTCTCCCTCTGCCTGCTGCTCCCCCTGCTTATGTTCTTTCTCTCTCTGTCAAATAAATAAAATCTTAAAAAAAAGAGATGTGGTATATGTATATATATCACTCAGCCATCAAAAAGAATGAAATCTTGCCATTTGCAACAACATGGATGGAGCTAGAGTATATTATGCTAAGCAAAATAAGTCAATCAGAGAAAGACAAATACCGTATGATTTCACTCATAAGTGGAATTTAAGAAGCAAAATGGATGAACATATGCAAGGGGGAAAAAGAGAGAGAGGGAAGCAAATCATGAGAGACTCTTAACTATAGAGAACAAACTGGGGGTTGATGGAGGGAGGTGGGTGGGGTATGGAATAGATGGGTGATGGGTATTAAGGAGGGCATTTGTTATGATGAACACTGGGTGTTATATGTAAATGATGAACCACTGAACTCTACTCCTGAAACCAATATTGAACTGTATGTCAACTAACTAGAATTTAAATTTTAAAAATTAATTAATTTTTAAAAATAGATCATTTACAAATATCTTCTCCCATTCTGTAGGTTGCCTTTTAGTTTTGTTGATTGTTTCCTTTGCTGCACAGAAACTTTTTATTTTGATGAAATCCCAATGGTCTATTTTTGCTTTTGTTTCCCTTGTCTCAGGATACATACGTAGAAAGAAGTTGCTCTGGGTGATGTCAAAGAGGTTCCTGCCTGTATTCTCCTCTAGGACTTTTATGGTTTCATGTCTCATATTTAGGTTTTTAACCCATTCTGAATTCATTTTTGTGTATGGTATAAGAAAGTGGTCCAGTTTCTATCTTTTGCATGTTGCTGTCCAGTTTTCCCAACACCATTTGTTGAAGAGACTTTTCCCTTTGGACATTCATTCCTATTTTGTCAAAGATTAACTCAGTGACCATATAGTTGTGGGTTCATTTCTGGGTTTTCTATTCTGTTTTATTGATCTACATATCTATCTTTGTGCCAGTACCATACTGCTTTGATTACTACAGCTTTGCAATACAACTTGAAGTCTGGGATTGTGGTACCTCCAGCTTTGTTTTTCTTTTTAAAGGCTGCTTTGGCTATTCAGTCTTTTGTTGTTTCATACAAATTTTTGGATTGTTAGGATGCAAAAATTCTCAGTAAAATACTAGAAACTGAATCCAATAATATATTTTAAAAAATCATTCAGCATGATCAAGTGGGTTTATTCCTGGGTTGCAAGGGTGGTTCAGTATCAGTGCTTCAAATCAATCAATGTGATACAGCACATTAATAAAAGAAAGGATAAGAACCATATGATCATTTTAATAGATGCAGAAAAAGCATTTGACAAAGTACAACATCCATTCATGATAAAATCCCTCAGCAAAGTAGGGTTAGAGGAAACATATCTCAACATAATAAAGGCCATATATGAAAAACCCACAGCTCATATCATCCCCAATGGGGAAAAACTGAGAGCTATTCCTCTACAGTCAGGAATAAGACAGGGATATCCACTTCCACCACTGTTATTTAATGTAGCACTGGAATTCCTAGCCACAACAATCAGAAAACAAAAAGAAATAAAAAGCATCCAAATCAGCAAGGAAGAAGTAAAACTTTCACTATTTGCAGATGACATGATGTTCTATATAGAAAACCCAAAACATTCCACCAAAACATTACTAAAATTAATACATGAAGTTAGTAGAGTGGCAGTATACAAAATCAATGTACAGAAATCTGTTGCATTTCTATACACCAATAATGAAGCAGCAGGAAGAGTAATCAAGGAATAGATCCCATTCACAGTTGCACCAAAAACTATAAGATACCTAGGAATAAACCTAACCAAAGAGGTGAAAGACCTGTACCCTGAAATCTATAAAACATTGATGAAAGAAATTGAAGATGACACAAAGAAATGGAAAGACATTCCATGCTCAGGGACTGGAAGAACAAATATTGTTAAAATGTTTCTACTACTCAAAGCAATCTACACATTTAATGCAATCCCTATCAAAATACCACCAGCATTTTTCACAGAGCTAGAACAAACAATCCTAAAATTTGTATGGAACCACAATAGATGATTTTAAAATCTCCCCAAGCCCTAAAATTCCCTGGCTGTATGAGTCAACAATCATTGCTCACAGACCATTTTAAGAAGAATCCACACACCCCCCCCATTGGGGTGGGTATGTGCTATGGTGAGCGCTGTGAATTTTGAAAGACTGTTGAATCACAGACCTGTACCTCTGAAACAAATAATACATTATATGTTTAAAAAAAAGAAGAAGGTATCAGGAAGGGAAAAATTAACTGGGGGGAATTGGAGGGGGAGACGAACCATGAGAGACGATGGACTCTGAGAAACAAACTGAGGGTTCTAGAGGGGAGGGGGTGGGGGGGATGGGTTAGCCTGGTGATGGGTATTAAAGAGGGCAAGTACTGAATGGAGCACTGGGTATTATACGTAAACAATGAATCATGGAACACTACATAAAAACTAATGATGTATGGTGATTAATATAACATAATAAATAAATAAATAAATAATTTAAAAAAAAAGAAGAATCCAATCCAAGCCTTTTGTTTGGATCCAATTCAAGTCCAGTCAAACACAAACTTCAGCCAGAATTTCTTTCCCTAAGCAGGGCCCATGGGCAGTCACAGGGAATGACTCCTAGAGAATGAATACAAACAACATACTGATAACGTATCAATGTTGAAGGCTAAATAAAGGGTCCACAAGATATATTAGCACAAGTGAGATTATAATGATATTCATCCTATTTTTTTTAAAGGCCTATTTCTAAGCATCTTCAAACAGCAAAAACTCCTAGTAGGCAACCTGGTAGGAGTCAGAGAAACAACACTGAGCTAAACAATCAGAAGGGCTAAATTAGAGATTTGGTTCTGCTCTGCAATTCTAACCTGCTATATAACCCTAGGTAAGTTATGTCCCATTTTGAGGTCTCATTTCCCTCACCCCCTATCTGCAATGGGGATGAGAAATACCAGTGATGAGAGGCTTTCATGAGATAGTACATATTAAGTGATCCACAAAAGTTTAAAGAAAGCCCCTAGATAATGAAAGGAACTATCATAACAAAACAGGTTTCTCCATTATGACATCTGTTTAGCTAGTAAAAGTAATGAGAGGATGGGATTCCAGGCTGAGGAAATACTGCTTTTAATTGAGCATGCTAAAGCCATGGAGGGTACACTGGTAAGGAGGGGCTCCCTAAACACTTGTAGTGATGGTAATAATGGTGAGAGTGATGAAAGTCCTTCCAGGGGAGAGAACTCCCCTCCTCTTCCCATTCATTCCCTCCTTTTTCCCTTGGGCTCTGCTCTCCCATTACCCACCCCTGTCCCTGTTATCTGTTTAGTTTCTATCTTGTATTTAGCAAGGCCAAGAAAGCTGATGCAGTTATTTTGTTTATTTATCTATTATCTGTTTAGGGGTAGTTTCACCTTCTAGGTCTTCTGCTGCTGGGTAGGGGGCAGTGGATGGGTGGTGAGGTGGGTGGTTGTGAAGTGCTGGTGGTAGAAGGGAAGGAGAGGCAGAAAAGTTAGATCCCCCAAATGTTATCTTCAACTACTTTTTAATAAAGAACTCTGAGCCCCAACTAGCCCAAATAGATTTCTCCTTGTATAGCTGCATATTTTCTCAGCAAAAATAAGAAAATCAAAGTGAAACAGGGAAGTGGCCTTTTATGATGTAGGAAAGGCCTTCCTTCTACCTTTCAGGAAATCATCTGCACTTGCAGGAGGCCTTTGTTTTGCCTTCTCTAGCACCATTCCTATAGAAGGATCAAGGGGGAAGCACTGAGCCTAGTGCCACTTTAGATATTCTGTTATAGAAAACCCCACTCCCAGCTTCCCTCTCAATGTCTTCAGACCTCATCCAAAAACAGCCATGTCAGTCTAATGTTTTATGTGAGGAAACAGAAATTAAGCTGAATGGATCTACCTATGATCTCTAGTTATTTCTGTTCCAGAGCTGAAGGGTTGTATTTGGAAATGAAGCTAGGAGACAGGCAGGGAATAGTCTCCAATATGCCTCCAATCAAGAAAGAGAAGGGACACCTGGGTGGCTCAGTTGGTTAAGCATCTGACTCTTGATTTTGGCTCAGGTCCTAATCCCAGGGTCATGAGATCAAGCCCCACATCAGGCTCCATGCTCAGCATGGTGTCTGCTTGAGATTCTCTCTCTCTCTCTCTCTCTCTCTCCTCTCTCTCAAATAAAAAATTAAACACAACGAGAGAGAGAAATGGAGCAAGTATAGGCTAGAAGTAAAGCTTTTGGAAAAGTAATAAAGACCAAAGGGAAGAAGATGGTTTGCTGAGGTGTCTCTTCATGATATAGCTCCTTGGAATGGCATCATATGACTTGAGTGTTCTGGGGTCAGTTAGGAAATTCAAAGACTTTAAGGAGACACCCCAACTTAAACCAGTAAGTGCTGTCCAGGGATTAGAATTCTAGATCTTTGAGATTGGCAGAGACTTGGTGCTGACCCTTTGTTCTGATACATTGTTGTCCCAACTCAGCCCACATCCAAGTTTGATACCCACATAGGAAAGTAGATCACCTGACCAGATGCACTGCCCTGGGAAACAAGTTATCTCAATGACTGGGGAGTGGTAAGACCAAGGATGGGAAGGGAAGATAAGAAGTAGATATAAAGCCAAACTTGGTAGACTTGGAGATTTCATAGCCAGGGTCTATCTAAGGTGTGTCCTGATCTCTCTGAGGGGATCAAGAAAGGTAGAGGCTGGCCCTTGCAGAGTTATAAAGAGGCCTGGAGACTAGCAGCCTAGGCAATGTTATTGACAAGCCTGGCTTTTGTATGGCTTAGCCAGGGATACTTTTGGCCTCAGGCAAGGCAGAAATACGCCATCATGAGAGAGTTAATAACCCTGCCATCTTGGAACTAGAACCGCAGGACAAGAAGGAACCAAAAGAGGACTGCCAGGGCCAAACTATCATGATCTGGTGGCCCTGACAATACCAGTGACACTCCTTTGCTGGGTGGCTGTCCTCTGCACTGACCTGATCCTTTGCCTTACTTGCAGCCTCTCCCCCTTAAGAAAGCCAACCCAACTTTCAAGCTTCTCTTTCAAGGGAACAGCAAGCCTAATCTCTCATGGGGACATAGACTTCAGAATTGCTAACCTCATTTCACACCAAGTAGGTCTTTTGAGCCCCACAATGGTCATGGGGAATGGGGAAAGCATTGGATTTTGAGCCCCAAGAAGCTCGGGTTTCAGGTACTGCTCTAAGTAACCTGGATCTCTGGAGAAGTTGGTCTCTGTGCTCTGGTATTCATCTATAACCAGAGTTTGCACCTCTCTGCCCTGTTCTGCTAATCTTAGAATTCTGTATAAGAGAGGGTAAATCATGGCCATGTCTGGAAAGACTATATCAAACTGTGACATGTTTTTCAAATGTCAGGGTCTGATATTTGAGAAAAAGCACAGCTCACTGTCCCCATTTTACAGGTGAGAAAAATTAAAGGTTCAAAGATATGAAGAAGTATGTTAAAGATCACACCACTCACAAGCACTGATATAAGATGTGAAGTCAGTACTGTCTGACTCTCAGGCCAGTCTTCTAGAATTTGAAGTATTTCCTATGGGGCATGGAGCCTTAAGAGACAGTCCATGTGGAAAGTGAGCTGGCCCCATGGAAATGGAGGTGGTAGGAAAGTATGTATGCTTATAGACCTCTCTTCCCATGGTGTCTCTGTGAACCTTTTTATTTCCATCCACCTTTTTTTTTTTCTTTGCTTACTTCTTTTCCTTGCTTCTCCCATGGTCCCTTCTCCCCTCCAAATCATTCTCAGGTAAAGGTTTGATATCAATCATTTATACTTCAGACTGAATAGGCTAAAGTTAATACTCACTTACTTTCTGTCAAAGGGTCTATAACCTAAAATGAAGTTGTAATTACAAAATGAAAGTCATGATTCCTAATAAAGAGCAACCTGGCTTCAGAGAGACAGTGGGAGAGGCATATATAAGGAGGTGAGCTTGGGGCCTGGATATTTACACCTATGGAAGCTTCCTACTCAATGGATATGGGTAACTTTGGCAGAGATCAAGAGAAAACTGTTTCTTAACTTAGAGACTGGCTGCTCAAAGGACAGGAAGGCAGTTTCTGAGCTGAATTGCTTCATCATGCCACCTTGTGTCATCTTCCCAGGTAGTATCAACTGGTTGGTGCCTCACAGAAACAGCCTCTTCACCTGGAGATAAGGTGTTACCTGTTAATGTGTCAATGGTCTCTCCACCCTCTACTCAACAACTGTAGTGTTGAGCCAAATCCTTCCTGCTCCACTGGGCAGCTCCATCAAATTAATTTGATGTACTGTTCTCAGTGGATGCAGACTGGTAAACACAGGTAATCCTGACTCTAGAATCATGAAAGAACCCCAAATTGGTGCAGATAGGGCCTTTAGAAACCACCTGGTCCAAGCCCTTGAATTGTCAGTTGAGACACTGAGGCCAAGAAAAGGAAAGGTCCCTGCCTGACATTCCCCAGAGAATCTGCAGCAGAGCTGGCCCTTCAAATCAGGTCTCTTAACTTCCCAGCCCAGTGTCCCTACTACTTTCACTGTGCTCTTCCTGCACAATAATCTGTCAATGTTTTATCTCTCCATCCCCAGGAGCTCCACCATTCCCTATTCCTCCACAGAGAATGTCCCCTGCTCAACACACACAAACTGATCTTTGTTATGCCCACATGGCACATTTCCAATAGAGAATAACCATTCAACCTCAAAAAGCTAGCATAGTTTCTGCCTAAAGCTCCCTATTCATTTGCCTCTCCTGTCTTCTTAGCATCATCTGCCTGCCTTCTTGGCTTTTCTAAGGCAAAAGACTTAGGAAAAGTCAGCCTGTGACTCAGGTATCCCTGGATCTGAGTTCCAATCCTAGTCAAGGAAAGGGGAGTATAGTTAGGTCCCTTAAGGACTCACACATTCAATTGATCAGTTCAGCCCACCATGCTCAGGGAGTACCATCCTTAATGGTGGTATCTGGCTTCTTGCTTAGGGCTCTAGTCTACTTTGGAGGCGCCTGGGTGGCTCAGTCGTTAAGCTTCTGCCTTCGGCTCAGGTCATGGTCCCAGGGTCCTGGGATCGAGCCCCGCATCGGGCTCCCTGCTCCACGGGAAGCCTGCTTCTCCTCTCCCACTTCCCCTCTTGTGTTTCCTCTCTCGCTGTGTCTCTCTGTCAAATAAATAAATAAAATCTTAAAAAAAAGAAAAGGCTCTAGTCTACTTTGCTTTATCCATATATTCTGAATGGCAATGGTACCTATATGTCCCTGAAAGGAAATGGTACCTATATGTATTTAGACCAGGAGGTGTCAGACTCCCTCATGGCTGGATCTCTAAGAGGAATAGTCTATATGAGGACTGAGCCCCCAAGCCCTCTGCCCTAAGCCTCATATCCTAGAGAGTTGCAATTAGCCTTCATGTCCTCCAGAAATTAGTACGCTGTGTTAACTTGAGGAATCAAATCCATTCTGGGAACTAAACTAAAGTAGAAAATGTCAATTCTCTCATTCAACACTAAGGCATCCCAAATCAAGGTTCTTCAAAGAAGACTCACTTCTTAAAACCAGAAAAGAAACCCATGGGCTTCTGAGCATGGTTTCTCTGGTGAACCTCCAATAAACAGGACAGGGTACCCGGAAAGAGGCCTTTTAAGATGTCAGATACCTTTAGCCCTTGTCTACCTGGCTCAAAAAGGCAGCTGTGCTAAGTGCTGGACAGTCACTTTTGTTCAGGGCTTAGTAAATACTGGCAAGGAGATATTAATAGTACTAGCAATGAGAAGACATGAGGAGAAAAAGAGGTTTACCTTGACTTATAATGATATCTATATTGATGAAAAAGAAAACTACACATACAATTATTATTTTCCAAAATTTCATACTTCCCAAAGAGCACTCAATCAATCATGGTCTTCCTCTCCTCAGGTGATCAAGACCAGCAAGGCAGTTCAGACATTGTACTAGGGCAGCCCATGGTAATCTTTAAATGAACCCAGGGACTGGCTACAAAGAGAAAAACAGGCCTCAGGGCCAGATCACAGCCTTCAACTCAGGTAGCCAATCAAATCACTGATTCATTTTATGGATCAACAACTGGGCCTCAGAAGGAAAGATCCACCACCAAAAGAACAATACAGACTGTCTTCGACTGGTGCCAGTTCTTAAATATAATTTGCCTACTGAAAAAAGCAACATGTTTCAAGAAATTAGTTTAGACTACAGCATAAGGGTTATCAGCGTTAAACAAGGAAGTAGAAAAGTAGTTCATGTTTTCCTGATAGATGCTGACCAGTTCTCAGAAGGTCAGGATGATTTGGTTGTAAGTCCTGCCTGGAGGCTATGGGATATACTATATGACCTTCAAGGTTGCTTTAAATTGGGGGGATTCTAAGAGAGACTTGAATTTGGAAATCACCTAGGTCAGGCAACAGCCAGATTTAAGGTTTTCTCTGAGCTGAAGATGGCTCCATAAAAAAAAAAAAAAAAAAAAAAAAAACTCCTTCCAATTAGCCAAAGGATACACTGGATGATCTCACCCAAAACATGTGCAGTGAGAAGGCAGTAAGATGGATTATGTGAATGCATATAAGGGCTAATAATGCCATTTGAAGTTCTACTAAGGAGGAGATAAATCTCTCTAATCTAGGGAGAAAGGCCCTTCCTACTAATGTCAGCCTCAACTCACCGATCCTGTAATGAGTCACCTCTAGGACCACAAACAAGACTGTCTACATAGATGGTTAAGGCCAAAGGCCTATATCCATTTGAAGCTTGAGTGGATAAAAAAGGGCTGGCATAAATGAACTCATCACAAGAAAGCAAACACTGTTGCCATTAGCCTGGAATGGGAGGTAGGTCCTCAATTGTTAACAGTCTTGTTAGCAGCCCAAGTATATCCATTCCTGATTGTTCTATAGCCCAGAAAGCATAGGATTAAGATTCAAGAGGGGCATAACATCACTAAAAATTGTAGATTAGGATGCACAAAAAATCAGTCCCTCCACTGGAACAATCCTTAGCTGGAAAGACTGACAGAACCAATGTTTTCAGAATTCTAGAATCTGATCCAAAACTTAATGGAACCAGGGTTTTTCTTGATGTAGAAAGAGAAAGCTAGAATGTGGTAAGAGAATGTAGAGGCAGTTTTGCTCATTTGTCTACTATCCCCATTTCCCCAGCAGCTGAAAGGAAGGTAGTCCACATTCCTCATGCAACTTGCTGGTGCCAGACTAATGGCCTTGCCTTGTTCTTAAAATAACTGTGGCTATGTGTTTTCACCTGTTTGACCCTGAAGGACAGAGACAGAGGGTAACCTTTGCTTTGTACCCCGACCCTCTTGGGCTGAAGTGGCTTTCTAGCCTGTGACTGCCTCTATTGAAAAATTTAAAGATATACATTGCTCCTGATCACATAGAGTTAGGCATGGCAGAAGGGGAGAACAGAGAACAGACCCAACACAAGACAGGAAGGAAGAGACTGAACAAGACATTTCTTGGGAGAATAAGGACTGGGAAGGGCCACTGTACATACTGAGGAAGATGGGGCACAAGATACATGCCTTGGACCAGATGCATGCTCAGAAAAAGCATGACAGGATTGTAGGCTTGCACTTTTGGAGGATCTGTGGGTTCCATGCAAGCAGCAAAGTAGGAAAAGAAAACTAAGGCAGAGCTATGGGCAGCCCAGAGTAGTACTGAAGAAGTGCCCCAGCTCAGAGCCAGAACATTAGCTGTTTTTTATTGTTTTTTCTTGGTTTAGTATTTAAAGAAATCTCTCTCAGTTCACAGGCTGACCAATAAGATAACAGAACAGAGACTTTAGTGACCACACATGACAAGGAATACAGTCTGGGGCAAAAAAAAAAAAAAAAAAAGTTTGGAGAATTCACTAAACAAATAGACAACAACAGCCCTCAACAACCAACAATAGCAAACCCTGGGGAAGGTAAAGAATCTGATTACTAGGGTTACCACACACTATAATGTTCAAAATGCCCAGTGTTAACACAAAAAAAAATTTCAGAAAGGCACACCAGGCATACAAAGGCATAAAAGAAACAGGAAATTATGGCCCATTCACAGGAAAAAAAAAAAATGATAGAAATCATACCTGAGGAAGCCTAGACATTGTACTTACTAGACAAAGATTTTAACTGTCTTAAGATTCAGGAGGTCTAGGTTTAAGTGCTGCCTTTGTCATTAATTCTCTATATGAGTAAGCAAGTCACTTCCATCCTCTGGATTTATGTCTCCTCAGAATCTATACAATGAGGTCTGGCTGATCAGTGTTCACAAGCTAGGACCTGGAGAGACAACTTAGCCCACAGATGTGTTCCATTTGTCCTTCACAGTGTTTCTTTTAAAAAAAGTCAATCACTGGTCAACATTTTAAAAATACGGAGATTTTTACATATAATCCAATTTCTGGATTTTCTTGAAAAAACTGGAAGATCTCAGCCCACTGGACTTTCCTCCTTCCTACACCCTACCTCACCAGTGAGAACAATCCAAATCACTTTTGTTCACTTTAGATGGCATAGATTTTCCAACTGGATGTAGACCCATGCATACTCTAGTCTCAGATTGCTTTACTCATGTAAGTTACTGGCGTAGACCCTACAAACACCTAAGTTGGCCACTATTGACCAAGATGAGTCCATCTCTAAATCTACTATGAGTGTAGGGTTTCATACAAGTGAAAATCTTTCCCAAAATGCAGTTAAAGAGATTCTACATAATTAAAAGCCAAGTAACACTCTGAAACAGTAAGCTTCCCTATAAACAGAAGAAGTTTTAGTTCTATGACATCTGATCTGTACAATTGCAAGGAATGACAATAATGAACCGATTATCTCATCCTTTCATCCCCTGCCTCAAGCCAGGCCAGAAACCAGAGAAATCTAGAATTTGAAGAAACAAGGAAAATACATGCTGATGACATCTGAACAGGCTCTTTACTTTCTGACCAAAACCATGTTTTATCACACGGACTTCACATACCACCACCAATAACAGGTTGTCATGTGTCTTGTACTCATCCTGTCCTCAAGTGGGGAGTATATCCTCCCCAGGCCAAGGCTCAGAGTCAGAAACAAAGTCCTTTTTTACACAGCGACAAAGAAAAGAAGCCTGAATGATTTGAGGTTAGGGGTCAGCATGTAGGGGGTGGGATTTGCAATTTCTTGGTACAATCATATCCCAGCAGCTTGCTTTCAGCTCCCAGGGAGGAAATTAGCCCAGGAAAGCAGCTGAAGTTGTCAACAGCTAGATATGGGAACCGATGTTCAGCAAGCTGTAATTTACTTAACCTGACCAGCTGCTGGTAAGGTACATCAACTCCTGCAATGCTCTTGTGAAGCCTTATCCCGTGTTCAGAAGGGAGAAAATCTGAGAACACACACATACACAAAATAAAATTCTGAAAAACAGGAGAGGCAGATATTTGACTGCATAGAAGACACATATACCTAGCAATTTCTTGCAAAGCAGCCAAAATGGGATCAAACTTCCTAATTATAGGTAACGAACATACCACAGGTTACAAAGGATTTTCACAAGACTCAATTATCCCCAATTTACAAGGAGGAAAGCTGAGTTTCAAAGATGTACAGGAAACTGCTCAAGCTGCACATCTAACAGCACAACTGAAGCAAGAATCTGGGTTTCTTACAAAAGTAAAAATAAACTATTGGGACCTCATCAAAATAAAAAGCTTTTGCATAGCAAAGGAAATAATCAACAAAACTAAAAGGCAACCTACAGAATGGGAAAAGATATTTTCAAATGGCATATCTGAGAAAGGGTTAGTATCCAAAATATATAAAGAACTTATAAAACTCAACACCCAAAAAACAAATAATCCAGTTAAAAAATGAGCAGAAGACATGGATGGACATTTTTCCAAAGAAGACGTACAGATGGCCAACAGACACATGAAAAAGTGCTCAATATCACTGATCATTGGAGAAATGCACATCAAAACTACAATGAGATAGCACCTCACACCTGTCAGAATGGCTAAAATTAATAACACAGGAAACCACAGGTTTTGGCAAGGATGTGGAGAAAGGGGAACCCCCTTGCATTGTTGGTAGGAATGCAAATTGGTACAGTCATTGTGGAAAACAGTATGGAGGTTCCTCAAAGAGTTCATAGTAGAACTACCCTATAATCCAGCAAATGCACTACCAGGTAGTTACACAAAGGATACAAAATTACTAATTGAAAGGGATACATGCATCCTGATGTTTATAACAGCATTATCAATAATAGACAAACTATGAAGAGAGCCCAAATGTTCATCAACTGATGAATGGATAAAGAGGATGTGGGGAGGGTGCCTGCATGGCTCATTCGGTTAAGTGTCTGCCTTCGGCTCACATCATGATCCCAGGGTCCTGGGATTGAGCCCTCTGTCAGGCTCCCTGCTTGGTGGGGAGTCTGCTGCTCCCTCTCCCTCTGCCTGCCACTCCCCGTGCTCATGCGCTCTCTCTCTCTAAAAAAAAAAAAAAAAAAAAAAGAGGATGTGGTGTGTGTGTATAATGGAATATTACCCATCCATAAAAAAGAATGAAATCCAGCCATTTGCAATGATGTGGATAGGGCTAGAGAGTATTATGCTACATGAAATAAATCAGTCAGAGAAAGACAAATAACATATGATTTCATTCATAAGTGGAATTTAAGAAATAAATGAACATGGGGTAAAAAAAGAGAGAGGCAAGCCAAGAAACAGACTCTTAACTATAGAGAACAAACTGATGGCTACAGGAGGGGAGGTGAGTGAGAGGATGGGTTAAATAGGTGATGGGTATTAAGGACGGCACTTGTGATGATCACTGGGTGTTGTATATAAGTGCTGAATCACTAAATTCTACATCTGAAACTAATATTGCACTGTATTTTAACTAGCTGGAATTTAAATAAAAACTTGGGGAAAAAAAGGATCTGGGTTTCTTAGATTCCACACTGAATTTTAATCTGCTTAATAAAAGGTAGGCCTAGCTTGGACAGAACCACCGTAAGCACCCTTGATTATTCATCCTAGGACTGAGAAGCTCACACAACAATGGGACTTCCAGGTAGGGAATGGGGATACCCCAGTGACCAAGTTGGTTCAATGATCTACAAAGGTGTCCAGTTGATATGGAGTTCAGGAGAAACTGTTTTTCCACCTACTATACTTTCATGTTATATGCCAAATAACCTAGGGATGATGTTCTTAAGGAGCTACTGAATCTCAGCTCCCAGTGAGTCTGGATAAAGCAGGCAATTGTCCCATAACATGAAGGTACAGTATCCCAGAAAACCACCCATCTACCTACCAACTACATCAACACTAATGAAGATTCAATAGTTCAGTGTGATTCCTCTCAATGTCCTACCTAGACATGTCAGAGCTTAAATAAATTCTAGAGAGTGCTTCAGAGATGGAGAAAATAAAAGCCCATGATCATATACCTAATGGTTGGGAGAGCTATGACTAGAACTCAGGTCTCTTATTTCTTAATATTGTTAGTACCATTTCCATAAGACCATTCTACCCTCAACAAAAATCAATGTAGAAGAATGGAGATAGTGATTTTATTTTAAAAATATCTACTAGGAAAGAGCCTACATAACCTCCATCATTCAAAACCTTGAGTATCACAGAATTTTACCAGAAATGTAAACCTAAACATAAATACTCATTAAGGAGAGTTGAAAGGTCTACCTGTGAGACAATATTCATGTCATTCATGCAACAGCCTGACTCCATTTCCTTTTACTGGGGATACCACAACAGCTGGCCCCTAAGGTTCTATGGTACTCCCCTGTAGAGATGTGAAGATCATTCAACTATTATTAAACAAAGGTTCACAATGATCAAATGCTCATTCTGAATACAATTTCAGGCAACATGCAATGCTATCTTAGTTTCTCAAAGAATAAACATTGGTATAGGAGACGGATTTGATCTCTAAGTTATGATTTGGGCCCTGTCATTAACGGTCCTGATCTATTATCACAGTCCTCAGTCTAGACTTGCGCTATCTAATACAGTAGCAACTAGCCACATGTGGCTAATCAACACATGAAGTGTGACTAATATGAATGAAGATGTGCTGTCAGTATAGAATACACTCCAGATTTCAAATACTTAGAAAAAATATATTATTAATAATGTTCATAGTGATAATATATGGTGTTATATGATAATATTTTAGATACATTGGGTTAAGAAAAATATATTAAAATTAATTTCACCTGCATTTTTTTTTACTTTTTTTTTTTTTTTTTTTTTACTGTGGCTATTAGAAAAATTTAAATTATATTTGTGGCTCACATTATATTTCTACTGGACTGTGCTGGTATAGACCAGTGGTTATTAACACCAAAGATTGTGATTTAACTAGCTTGGAGACTGAGTTTTGATGGATTTTTTTTAAGCTGCCCAAGTGATTTATTTCATCATGCAGCCAAGACTGAAAACCACTAGGCTAGACTCCATACCATGCATGCCTGAGTCAGCCAGTAGCCTTCTCAAAGGTCAGCTTCAGTCCATGCAAGTGGCTGCTGGGACCGTGTGCTTAGAGGAACACTTCTCCTGACCCTGCATGTAGAAGCATAAATGCCAGTTCATTAATAAGCTAAAGCCTGGCTTTGCTTTTTGCCTCCCTGAGTCATTCTGCCTTGCTCCATCATTTTGCCCCATCCCTTGATTTACTGTTTATTATAAAAATGATATTTTGGGGCACCTGGGCGGCTCAGTTGGTTAAGTGTCTACCTTTGACTCAGGTCATGATCCCAGGGTCCTGGGATCCCTGCTCAGCGGGGAGCCTGCTTCTCCCCCACCCTCTGCTGCTTTCCCTGCTTGTGTTCTCTCTCTGTCAAATAAATAAATAAAATATTTTTTAAAAATGACATTTCACAGAAAGTGAAATACCTTTGAATTGGGGTGACATTGGGTGCAGTTTAGTCCCTCCTTTAAAGAAGGATCTGTTAGCCGAAGATACACAAGCTATTTCTTTACAGGACCTCACACTCATCCCAAAGGGCCATGGTTCTGCTTCTGAGTACTGTCCTCACCTAAATCATTCCAACCAGATAACAGTGTTTCCTGGGTTTACAGCCCTCCAAGGAAGGAAGCCTCTTTTAACCATTAAGGCCAGCCTTGATACATACACATTTTGGGGCTAATAAGGTGGTGGTGGTGGTGATAATGAGGATGATGATGATGATGATAAAGCAAGTTACCATTTGCCAAGTACCTACTGTGTGGCAAGCACTGCGCTAAACACTTTACTCCCTTACGTGATTTCATTTAATCATCATAAAACGTCTGTTATCCCTATTTTTCAGATGAGGAAATCAAGGTTCAGGGAATTAAGTCTTGCCAAAAGCCATGGAGTTGGGAGGTAGTAAAGCTGAAATTGCATTTCAGGTTGTCTGATTTCAAATAAACTGCTCCTTCACTCATGTCACAATATTATCATTGTAGTCTTGAGGCCCTTCATCTTCCAAGAGCCCAAACCACTCTCATCTTTTGTTTGACATCAGGTATCTTACAGAAGAAACTGACAAAAGGTGATAGGCTATGGTAAGTATGATTATAAGACATCCTGATGTAGCCTGGGTATTTATACTGCTACACAGTTGTTTCCATGTACATTATCACATTCATTGTGATATCCACTAGCATAAAAGAATTATCAACACCATTTTGTGGATGGGGAAAATCAGAGCTCACAAATACCAAAGAACAGATTCTAGCTCATAACTCCCAAGAGCTGGGACTCCAGGCCAGAGCTCTTACCCCATAGCATCTTGCCAATTGGTAACCCAGAGGAAGCAGAAACTGCTAAGGAGCCCTTTCTCAAGAGGCCCTTTCATTAACGGCCAGGTTCTTCATGGCACAATGTCAAAAGGGCCAAGGTCTTACAAGCACTATCAAGCTGCCTGCTTCCCACCCTCAGCACATCTTAGATCCCAGCCACCTGACTCAATGTAAAATCTGCAATCAGTAAACTGTAGCCCCTGAGAGGGTAGGAAGCCCACACTCTTACATTAACAGCTGAAGACAACACACAGGGTTGTTCACACTTCCCTAAATAAGAGAAAGAAGGCAAAGGAGGCAGAGAGGAGTGAGGAAGGGAGGGGACGGGAAGAGAGGGATCTATAAAAAGAAAGAACAAAAGAGGGGAAACAAGGAAAATAATAAAAGCAGAAAAGAAGAGAGGTAAGAAACGTAAGTTCGCAGCAATATAGAGTTAAAAGAGTCTTCAAAAACCATCTAGACCAAAAGGGAAGTGATTTGTACAAAGTCACAACAGGTAGGAGGCAGGAGGCAGGAGGCAGACAGAATATGGGGATTGTTAAAATAAACAAGGGGAAAAATGAAAAGACTCAAAATTAGAAGGGAAAAGATTAAAGGAGGCCCATGTCCTGGGTAAAAGACCAAAAAGGGGGAGGGTATACGTGAGAGGAGCCACCAGGAGAGAAATGAGCAGAAGAACAAAGGCTGGTGAGGGGAAAGCCAGGGGCAGGTAGCCAAGGAGACAAGAGAGGAAAGTGAAGGCTGAGGAGAGGAGAGTGAAGGCTGACACTCACCCTCACAAAGCTGGCAGGAAACCATCCCTCCTCATCGTCGATCTGGCCCCACCACCAATCCTTGTTGGAAGCATCCAAGACTTTGATGACGTCGCCAGCCTTAAATGCCAACTCCCGGTTGGCCATGGTGACGTGATCCCATACTGCCTCAGCACTAACGATGGAATCTCCAGTGATCAGCTTAGGAGACAAAATGAGAATGTGTTCAGTCCACACAGCTGGCTACCTTACTTGCCCCTTACCCCACCCACAGAACTCTACTAGTTATGGAAAAACTGACATACTAGTGGTGAAGGGTTGGGGAGAGGGAGATGGCACTAGGAGCACAAGCTCCACTGGACCACAAGACAAACAATACTTGTCAACTCTCCATTAGCTAGTGGGTGGAATGGCCCAGAATGTGAATATGGACTACACAGGCCTCATGCTTTTATTCCTACTCATGAGCTTTTTCCCCAGAGAAGAAAGAAATTTCCAGTGCATCTTCCTTTGGTGCTTCAAGGCAGCCCTGGGTCTGGAATGGGTGAAGAGGTTGAAATCAAAGACTAAAATGAAGCTCAAACATATTTGCTCTAAATTTCCTGTGTTCCTCCCCTTTACTTACTCCTCCTTGGAACTGACCAATTGAGAGTTTGTGGTATATTATTTAACACCACTGTACCCCACCCCCATGGGTTACAGACCATGGCATTCCTCACACACAATGGACTCCAGTCCTGCAGCCTCCTGTTCTCACCCACACATGATGCTATCCAGAGAGGTCATGGGTATGAAAGAATATGGCTTTCTGTGATGGCTTGCTTCCATGAAACTCAGCCTTGGCACAGATTCACTCAGTGATTTGTTACTGCCACCCTGTGAGATACATAAGGAGTCTAGGTTGAATCCTCCATTTGATAGATGGCATAACTGAGCCACAGTGAAGTTAAGGGGTGAGCTCAGGATCATCCAGCAAGGCAGGGGCTGTGCAAAGACCTTAACCCTGGTCATTAAACTTTGTGGCAAGTAGGACTGCGCTACACACAACAACAGGATGATATCTATCCCAGTGCCACATCACACACACACACACACACACACACGCACACACACTCACACACTCACAACACTAGTCTAAGCACAGTGATGGAGATGAGGGTGGAGGAAGAGTCTGCCTCTCTTTCTGGTTGCCATCCTGACCCCTGTGTTGTTTGTTCTCCTTTTTCCCCAACTGGTTCCAGCCTATATGGGCCATCAATCTTCCTGGCATTCGGAGAAACAGATCCCAGAACAAAGAACATATGGCCTGTCAAGGCAAAAGATTCAAGAACACTTTCTCTAGCATTAAATTTCTGAACATGTTCTCTAGAAGTCAATTTTTCTATCAGTCTGCTTTAAGGAGGGACTGATTCCCCAAGGTAACTGTAGCTCCACGAGACCAAAGACAAAACAGTTCAAAGATAACAGAGACAGAATATGGAACATGCATCCTCTCACATAGGACTGCCTTTCAATATACCAACTGGAGAATAACCTTATGGTCATGAAATTAACACATAACACATTACATACATATGAAAACACACCCACATACTGATCTTTTGACTTAGTTAAGTAATTCTGTTGGTCAGGTAAGGCATACTGGGAGCTCCTCAGCATGGATGCAAATGAGATTTCCAATAGGGCCTTTTATAACACCACCTTTCAAGTACCTCATGCTTTACTATTTATAAAGTATTTTCATATCTACTGCACCACTTGATCCTTACTGAATGACTAGGTCTCACTATTACCCATATTTTAAAGATAAGGAACCTGAGGCTCAGATAGGTGACCTATCCTTTGTTCAATCATACAAGTAATAAATTATGGAGCCTGGCATTCTGAGAGCATATGCTCTAATACCCATCATACCATACTAACAATGTCTATTCATTAGCTACACTGAACTCATAGAACTCCATCCATAATATCAGAAACCAGATGACTCCTATTCGTAAAGAACTACAAAGAAAGAGGTATGGACAGCCACCTTTAGTCACCAGTGGCCCTGCCTATGAAAAGTTGTTTTGTTTTATGTTGAGCCTGCTTTCTTCCAATTACACTAAAAGTCAATTTCTTCTTGTTCTAGCCTCAGTGGAGAATTGCTGGTCACTGGCCTTAACAGAATAAATCTTCATAAAGAAAATCTCCCTCTCCTGCCACATATGGGTTCCAACTGGTGTTGTTAGAGCTCAAAAAGCACATACAGCCCCAACTCAAAGCACCATGAAGGCTTGTGGCTTAAAGCTGTATCTTGGCTTTTTACCAAAGGTCAAGCATATCTTGGTATCAATTACTAGTCCTCTGCTCAGGATGCTATCTGTGATACTGTCTGAGGTACCCTAGGCCCAGGTCTGGCTGATTCCACTGCCTGTGCTCTTTCTACAGTGCAGTCATCTTTTTAGCAACTTCATGTTTGGCTTTTCCCAGCAGCAGTTGGCTCACTCTTGTCCCCATTTAGTCCAGTGGACCTGCCTGGGCCCTCAGATCATAGAGCCCAGCTATACCCTAGCCAAGGCCAATCTAGGATCCAGTGGCCATAAACCAACTGGTAAGCCTGTTGCCAGGGCCTACTTGGAATCAAAAACAGTCAGAACTAAACAGCATTTCAAAGATCATCACCCTTAAGCCTTCATTTTATAGATCAGGTATGATATAGCAGGAGTAACTTGCCTACAATCATCAGATGGCCAGCCTCCTAGACCACTTTTTTCCCAAAGTAATACCATAGATAGAGAAGGTAGAAAAGAACACCTGGACTTAAGACCTTCCTTTGTTACTTGCTAAAGTTGTAATGATGATGGTGATGTTATTAGCTAATATTAACTAATAACGTCAGGCACTATTCCAAGCACTTTACACACATTAATTCATTAAAGCCTCACAACAGCCATTTGAAGAAATAGTATTATTATTCCTATCTTATAGATGAGGATATTGAAGCACAGAGAGGTTAAATAATTTCCCCAAATTTACAAACAATAAGTATTAAAGACATAATTCAAATGCAGCTACAGTATGGCTCTAGAGTATCTGCTCTTATAAACTATGGTGCCACTGGGTCAGTTTCTTTACCTGTTAAACATGAATAATTCTGCATATCCACTTGCTTCATGAATTATAACATACTGAACCAAGAGTTGATGGATATGTGTGCAGACATGAGAGAAGAGCTAATCCAGAAGAGGCTGGTAGCTGTATGGGGCTCCTGTGCTCTCCAGTCACAAATATAAGCAGGAATAAGGGTATGCTACTCGCCCATCCTCTGAGTTGTTTTAAAAGTGAATTAAAACTGGAGGGTATTAGGTTCAGTGAAATAAGTCAGTGAGAGAAAAACAATCATCATATGGCTTCACTCATATGTGGAATATAAGAAATAGTGCAGAGGATCAGAGGGGAAGGGACGGAAAACTGAATGGGAAGAAGTCAGAGAGGGAGACAAACCATGAGAGACTCTTGACTCCAGGAAACAAGCTGAGAGTTGTGGAAAGGGAGGTGAGTGGGGAGGATGGGGTACCTGGGTGATGGGCATTAAGGAGGGCACGTGATGTGATGAGCACTGGGTGTTACACACAACTGATGAATTATTGAACACTGCATCTGAAACTAACGAGGTACTATATGTTGGCTAATTAAATTTAAATTAAATAAATAAAGTGAATTAAATTTGGGCTTGAAATTGGTTTCAAATCTCCCTTTTGTGTATAGGATTGACTTAACTTGCTACAATTTTTGATAAATATGCACTTTGCTCATCTATTTTCCATCCAACCCTCATTCAGTGAGCCACGACTGTATACAGGGATCTTCTTACTATGATTCAGGCACAGTCCTTACTTGAAGAGCAAAGGCACTTCAGGTACTAACAGTGAATGTCCTTCAAGCAGTATGAAAATATGGTTAAGGGCAAGCAAACCTAGCTTCAATTCTGGACTTTCCTAACTTAGAAAGTAGCAGTGACAATGGGAGGTGAGGAATAGAAGAGCCAGAGAAACAAACCAAAATGGAACTTTCAGCATGTAATTAGGATACCAGGAAGCGCAATATCACAAAAGCCAAGGACAGTAGTTTCAAGCTATACAAACTTGGGCCTCAGTTTCTTCATACATAAAATGGGGATAATAATACCTGCCTCACAGGCAGGGTTATAGATAGGGTAAACTGAGCACTAGATGTACAGTGCCTATTACAATGCTTGGTATATGTTGGCTTAGTATAAGACTTCAGAGGAAGGGAGTAATATATGTGGCTATTGGGCTCTAGAATAACTTTGTGGGACACTGAAAGATAGGCCTTAAAGAATGGGTAGGATTGTAACAGATACAGGAGGGAGAAGGAAAAGCATTTGAGGCAGAGGAATGAGGAATGAGATTAAATAAAATCTCAGAGGTAAAGACTATGGAGAATTTGATAGCAAACAGGTAGTAGAGTTTGGAAAAGGGTGGGAAGAGGGGTTTCGGGGAGCTGGGGAAGGACAGATGGAAAAGCAGCCTGGAGTCCTGTTTGAAGGCTCTTAAATCTAATTTGAGGAAAAGGAGGAAGTCAAAGTTGATTTGGGGGGTGGAGGTGGTATTTCAAGCCAAAGTGTGATGATTAAAGCATGAGGGTAAGTTACATGAAGAAATGTTTGTTTGCTGGGTCATAGGGTAGCTCTATTTTTAATTTTTTGAGGAACCTCCACACTGTTTTCCAAAGTGGTGTATCAACTTGCATTCCCACCAACAGTGTAAGAGGGTTCCACTTTCTCCACAACCTCTCCAACATTCATTGTTTCTTTCCCTGTCTGCAATAGCCAAGCAATAGCCAAACTGTGGAAAGAGCCGAGATGCCCTTCAGCAGATGAATGGATAAAAAAGATGTGGTCCATATATACAATGGAATATTACTCAGCCATCAGAAAGGATAAATACCCAACTTTTACATCAACATGGATGGGACTGGAGGAGACTATGCTAAGTGAAATAAGTCAAGCAGAGAAAGTCAATTATCATGTTTTCACTTCTTTGTGGAACATAAGGAATAGCATGGAGGACATTAGGAGAGGGAAGGGAAAAATGAAGGGGTGGAAATTGGAGGGAGAGATGAACCATGAAAGACTATGGACTCTGAGAAACAAACAGGGTTTTAGAGGGGAGGGAGTGGGGGGATGGGTTAGCCCCGTGATGGGTATTAAGGAGGGCACGTACTGCATGGAGCACTGGGTGTTATATGAAAACAATGGATCGTGGATCACCACATCAAAAACTAATGATGTATTATATGGTGACTAACATAACATAATAAAATAAAATAATAAAAAATAAAACTTAAAAAAAAAGAAATACTTGTTTGGGAGGAGAAAAAAGAGATGACAAATTTTCTCTTCAATGTGTTGAATATAGGGGGCCAGCAGCATATGCAGGTAGATTTGAAGTTTAAGAGATGTCAGGAGAGATAGTTGTATAGGTTTTGGAGTCAATGGCCCAGAAATTGTAGAAACCAAAGAAGTTTGCCCTGTAAGAAAGTGCTAAGAAAGAAGACCAGAAACCTAGGGAAATAGCAATAATGGGAGGTCAGGAAGAGAAGAGGAGCCAGAGAAACAAACCAAAATGAAGCTTTCAGTACATAATTAGGATACCAAGGAGTGTAATCTCACCAATGTGAAGGACAAGAATTTTAAGTAGCAGGAGCTGATCATATTATCAAATAGTACAGAGCTACAAAAGGAAAAAAAGCCAAGAAAAGGCCATTTGAGAGTGGTTATATCAGGGGTTAAATTCTTTATATCTTAAACTGTTTTATACTCCTCCCCCCAGCAAAAGCCTTAATTTCCCAATTGTCCCCACCCCTTTATCCTGCAAGCCCAACATAAAGCCAGGAGATGGTGCTGAGTTACTCCAGCAAGGTGCCCAAATAGCTCCTGGCCTTGGGAAAGTGCTGATGTGACTTCTAACAAAATAAATCCTAATCCCCAGGACACTTCAGGTATAGCACCAAATATACGTTGGCTCTTGCTCACTTGCCAGTGAGTGGGACACACAGTTTTCTGCACCCCTACACGGAAGACACTTTTGGATATGAATAAGAGGATGAGGAGGGGGAAGTCATTATATCTTTCTTAAAAGAGGAATGAGATCCTATTTATTTTTGTCTAGATTTCCCAGGATAATCTTAATTTCAAATATTCTATCCCACTGATACTATAAGTAGATATATCTGTTCTCAGACCTATGTTCCCTGATTTTTACCCTGAAAATGTGACTACCATACTCTGGAGGCTTGACCTCTAAGAGTTTGACTTCTAAGCCTGGTCTCTGGTCAACAATGTGGCATGTGTCTACAGCTAACTTGGAGTAGCCTGTGGGCCCTTTCAGGTGGAAGGAAAGAAGGCAGGGAAGAAGTGACAAAGTAAAATGGGGAGGAAGAAAAACTTGTATTTGTTAAAAACATATCTCAGGCACTGTGCAAGGGGCTTTGTGATCTCAGCCTCTATAACTCTCCAAGGTAAGCATTAATATTCTTATTATAACCTGTGACATTAACCAAGTAGCCCATAGTCACCCAGTTAGTAGGTGGTAGAGCAGATTTGAATCTTTAGTAGCCCTTACTCTATAACTTTGCTTTTGCCAATCTCCCACCAGAAGGCAAAGAGAAAAGGCTCCCAGATGGTTTCTCTTTCCAGGGATACCAGCCCACCCTGTGAATGACCTTGAGTAGTAGTTCTCAACCTCCTGGACGGCTTGTTAAAACACAGATTACTAGACCCCCAAGTCTGAGTCTCTGATTCAGTTGGTCTTTATTTTTTTTAAGATTTTATTTATTTATTTGAGATAGAGAGAGGGACAGCAGAGCGAGAGAGAGAGAGAGCATGAGCTGAGGAGGGGGGGTTGAGGGGCACAGGGAAAGAGAGAAGCAGGCTCCCCACTGAGCAGGGAGCCTGCTTCGGGGCTCAATCCCAGGACCCTGGGATCATGACCTTAGCCGAAGGCAGATGCTTAACTGACTGAGCCACCCAGGTGCCCCTAATTCAGTTGGTCTTAAGTAGGACTTGAAAGCTTGCATTTCAAACAAGTTTCCAGGTGATGCCTATGCTGCTGGTTCAGAGACACACTTGGTGAACCACTGCTCTGGAGGACCTTCATAGTCTAGGCTTCACCCTTGCCTCTCCTGATGCCTCATTCTTCCCAGGGATTGCCATGCCACCCTGTAGGTTGGGCTCCCTGCCTATCCTAAAGGTCTTCCTCAGTGGTTGGTATATCTGAGAAAGGATATTTTGAGTCATGTACAGAGTATTCCCAATGCCAGGCCTTGCCAACATAGAAAAAAAAAAACCGGGATCCCAGTTATTCAGAACCCTAACACTTGTCTTCCTTTTTTTTTTTTTTTTTTCTCTTGGCCCTCTAGTTGAACAGTACCACCCCCAAAATAGTTATTTAATTAGCCTGGGTGACTGCCAGAAATATTAGAGTTTTAATGGCAAGAAGCAGAAGGGAAAAATGTTAAAAAATAAAAATGTGCTGTGCAGAATAGCAAATGTGTCAATTTCCATGAAGATAGCTGAGCTGCACCTGCCTTCTGAGAAGCTTCACAGGAGGATAAGGGACTTGAGGCATTTTTGCCTCTACAAGGTTTTTGTCAGTTGGTGCTTATCCCCATCCTCTCAGAAGATCCCATCCCTCAAAAGCTAGGCATGGACAAGAGCAAAATCTTTTCCTTTGTTCCTTTTAAGTACATCGAAAATAGACAGATTTTATTCTCTCTCCTGAATTGTCTTTTTAATGCAGCCCTGTAAATAGATTCTGGCTATATTGCCCAGTGTTCAAGGACAATAATCTTCCCCACTTCTGGAAAGGTGTGACCCAGGCTGTTCCAACAACAGCTAGGAAGCACCACAGTGTACAGTAAAGACTGGCTATTGGAAGAAGCTCTGCCAGTAACTCATTGAATGATCTTGGGCAAGTCATTTACCTGTCTCAGTTTCTTTATCAGTCAAGTTACAGACTTGAACCAGACAGACACCCTCTTAAGTTGCTTCCAGCTCTAGCTTTCTATTGAGCCTAACATTTCAGCTTCTCAAACAACAGAAATGTCATTATTACAGCATATTTCTTCTCACCCTCCTTTGTGCTTGATAGGACGCTTTTACTGCTCTCTACTCAGGAAAATGAGAACTTGGAGCTGACTAGTCCCTTCCTGAATGTAACTCATTCAGGCATTGCTGGTGACATAGGCTAGTCAGACTGTCTAAGAAAACTGAGGAATGGGTTTTCCACTTTAGCCCTTGACTACCCCATTCAAAAGTCAGAGAAATCATCTTTCTCCCATGACATCAGCTCTCTCACCTCCAGTCCCATATTTCCAACTTCCTCCTCCACATTTCACTGGATGGCCTATTACCACCTCCAATAAAACATATGTAAAACTCATCATATGCCCCTGTTCCCCCCTTCCTAATTTTTCCCATTTCTGATTCCTCTTCTTGGCCTGTCGTTTTTTACTTCCACATGTCTCTCTCTCAGATATGACCCTTTATATTCATTTTCAATGTCCCATCCTATGTCTGGCTCTTACCACCTCAAGTTGCCTCCCAATTGGCCTTGCTGCTGCCCACGGTCTCTTTCCCCCTTAAAGCTACTCCTTAATGATGCATTTCTCAAATCTTCCTTGCTGGTACAATTATCCACACTCAAGAAGCCTCAACAACTCTCTCCTGTCAATCTTTCAATGTCCCACTTATGGATCCAACCCTTATCTTTACCCTGACAGGGACCTTCCATTCTGGCCAAACTGATCCTCTTGCAGGCAGATGTACTCCTACCTCCGTGCCTCTGCTTCAGCCAAAGCCTTAGCCATGGCTAAGTACAGGAACACTGGAGCTATGCTGCCTCTTGCCAGCTGCGTGATCTTGACCTGCCTGTTCGTTAATCCCTCACCTGATGACTCCAGTTTGTATCCTTTCTCTCTTTGCCTCTTTCACTAATTTCTACATAGGATAAGAAAATAAGGCAATATGGATTTATTCAAGTTGTCAACCAGAGTGTTAATCTCCAAACAACCAGAGTGTACAATTGTGAACAGTAGATCTAAACAATCTGCTTAATTCATAATGAAAAGCCCTGTTTTTAGCCTCTACAACCTGAGCCTTAAAATCAGGCAAGTTCTGAGGCAGATCACAACAGAATTAGCATCTCTGTCAGGTTGCAGAACATACTATGGAGCTAAGAAAATTATTTACATAATATGTAACAGGTGGTCTATAGGACAGTCTGTTGTTGATAGAATTTATGGCCAGGTAGCTTGTGGGGTAGGCTGCTGGTTTTTGCTGAAGATGTGCACAGGTGCTTGAAGGTCATCAGGGAAAGGAGAAAAGATGGCAGGTAAGAAAAACAACACTATGAATATTTTTTAAATCCCAAGAATTGATTTTTCTTTTCCCTATGACTTAATAGTTCACACCTGGCTGATTTCAGCTTTAACCTGGGTGGTGCTATCACCCATAACTAAATAATTTCATTTCTGAGCAGAATATATAATGAATTCAAGTGATGATGGCTCTAAATGTACTGAAAGGAAGTATGCAAATATCTTTTCTTTTTTTTTTTTTTTGCAAATATCATCTTTTCATGACATGATCATTTTTTCCTACTTTGTTCATGTGATTTGTGAGTCATTGGGCACCAGCTTCCTTCAATGTCCCATTGTACCATCCATTTTTCACTTTAAGAAAATGAAAGATCTGAGGTGCCTGGGTGGCTCAGTTAGTTAAGCGTCTGCCTTCGACTCCGGTCATGATCCCAGGGGTCCTGGGATCTAGTCCTACGTCGGGCTCCCCACTCAGCGGGTAGTCTGCTTCTCCCTCTCTCTCTGACCCCTCCCTGGCTCATGCTCTCACTCTCTCCTCCCTCTCTCTGGAATAAATACATTAAAAAAAGAAAAGAAAATGAAAGATCTATGGTTAGTTTCAGCAACACCTGACAGGCACAAAACCCAGCTGGACTGGCTTGATTTGGAAAGGTGAGCCTAGATGAGAGTCAGGTTCAGCAAGAGCAAGATGGATCACCTGAACCAAAGGCCAATATGTACTTTGGTCACAAGCCAACTCATACTTGTTAGGACCTAAAAGTTTGGGAATCCCAGATAAGCTTCCCAAGAAAAGGACATTTTCTCATTCATTATAGACAAAGGACAACACCTTTCTGTACTTCTTCCAAAGAAGGTACATGTGATCTTAGCTGTAACAGTGACCAAACATATATGAAGGAAGTGGAGTTACTTGCTTGGTCTGGACCTTAGCAATGGACTCTTCTGATACGAAACTTCAGGCACTAGCTCAACCTAACAGGCTGCGGAGTTAATGAAGTGAGACCCAGCTACTTCTCCAAAGTTCATGATGTTAAGAGTTTGGTCTTTTTGAAGAAACGAGTCCTTTAGAGAAAATGCAGCCAAATAGGTCAAGGGTTGGACAGATCACAGAGAACACATGTTTCTGGACCACCAAGCAACCATGATCCTGTTGGCTAGAGAAGTATCCCACCCAGAGCACCTCCCAATCTGATAAACATAAGCTTGAATGTCCAAAACGTTGGAAATAGTACTTACTGTCAAGTTATTCTGGGATCTTTTGGCATCACCCAGGTGACTCGAACCCATTAGACTAGTCTTTCAGTGTGTGGTCCACAGACCTGCTGCTCAGAATCACCACAGAATTTTTAAAAAGCAGCCCAAGTGATCTTGAATCATACATCATATTGAAACAAGTGTCTTAAACTTACTAGAGCCAAAGTTTGAAATACAAGAATTTCCTCTTACTGCACTGGATCATTTGGAAGAAACCAGAATCTCTGAAACTGTCTCCTAGCTTCTCCTTGTATTAGATTCCAGGCAGGCCAAGGAGTTACAGTAGCTTGTCCAGGAGGATCTTTCCAGTCTGCCTTGAGAGGCTATCTGCACCTGCTCTCTTGAACCCCTACTCCCTCCCACCCCTGCCCTGATCTTCAGCCCTGAGGCCCCCAATGGCCCTAATGGAAAAATCCTTGCAGTATGTTTCTATGCTATAGTCTAGAAACAATTTCCAAGAGCTGCGCTCAACCTATTCAAGTCAGACTCTAATATTCTAAGAGACAAATTATTAGTAAAACAAATAAACAAAGAAAAAATGAGTCAGCAATTCTCTCTCGATGAGTTGAGTCAGAAGCATACCTCCCAAACTGGAGGTTACCCTGACCCCACCTGTCTCTTGAGTCAGCTTGGGCTCCATCTCCAAAATGTTCCTGCCCTGGGCATTGTGATCTTCTTCTTGGACTTGCTGTGGGTACTAAGTTCCAGCCACCCATTGGGGTCTCTTTGTTGCCTTCAAACCTTGAGAGATGGCCAGGCCGGGCCTAGGGAAGAGGCAGGGAGCTCAAAAAGCTCCCAATCCCTGAGATGACCTAGACCTATCTAGGACTCTGCAGCTGGGTTCTTGAATTGCTTTATGTGGTTCTACTGGGACCAGCTCTGGGATCCTTAACTTTTCCTGGATTGTGACTTGAAGGCCAGCCTTGGAGTTTCCTGAGAAGCGGTGGGGGTGGGGCTCCTCTAGGTTTACAGAAGGGGAGGGGGAGGGGGCTAGAACTACATGAGGAATCTGTCCTCCATGCCTCCCACATGCATAGTTCTATACTCATCAACACCACAGCCAGAGGGTGGGTGGGCAAGGCAGAGAGAAGAAAGGAAAGTCATTTTTTTTTTTATCCATTTGACAGATGTCGTGTTAGAAGTATTGTAGGGGAAGGAGGGCTGTAGGTGGGGGGGAGGAGCAGAGGAAGAGATAGGTTAGAACTAATGGTTCTAATGTGGTCTTTAAATGTGGCCATCTGCTCTAAGGTGGTGAGAACAGGAACAGCATTTATAGGAGCATTTTGACCTGCTCCTATATCTGGAGAACAGAAAGGAAAAATAAATATATTTCAATCAATTTAAACCACCTTGAAGTCTATTGAGTATGCCCACCCAGGACACAGATTTGCAAAGACTCATCCTTTCCAAAGAGATGTAATATTCTCCTGGGGAGTCCTTACAACCCAAAATGGAAATCTTCATTTAAACAGCCCATCAGAATGTAGAAGATGGTTTCCAGTGGCTTATTGATTTTCCTCTGCCTGTTGGCTCACAGTGAGAGAAAACACATTGGCCAAGGCACTAAGCAGTGCCTTTGGTCCCTGTTCAGCAGTGATTCCTGTTCAGGGATGGGCCATGTTTCTATCAAAGTCTAGCACAATCCTGGGTTCCCAGCAGACATGGTAAATAGTGGATGGGTGGATGGCAGGGATGTTTGGTGAGCAGCCACTGGACCAGGCCCCAGGGAACAAACTGGCTGAGTTGACTTGCCTTCTGGCAGAGAGATGCAACATCTAAACTTAAGCTGTCGGGGCGCCTGGGTGGCTCAGTTGGTTAAGCGACTGCCTTCGGCTCAGGTCATGATCCTGGAGTCCCTGGATCGAGTCCCGCATTGGGCTCCCTGCTCGGCAGGGAGTCTGCTTCTGCCTCTGACCCTCCCCCCTCTCATGTGTTCTCTCTCATTCTCTCTCTCTCAAATAAATAAATAAAATCTTTTAAAAAAAAATTTAAACTTAAGCTGTCAAAGAGGACACAAGTGAAGCACAATCAGACCCACCCTCAAGGCCTAGGAGGGATGGCATTGGGTCTTTGAATGAAAAGTAGTTGTGCTTGTAACAACAGAACTTCAAGTAGGTCATACAAGCTTATGTAAGACAGCTTCTGCCTGTTTAAGATAGGTGAAAGAGATGAGGGCAGAGAAGGGAAGGCCCAGGGCAACTGAGGAACAAAGCATCCAGTACAGTGCTAGAACTTGAACCTATTCTTCTTGACTCTGTCTCAGGTTCAAGAACCTGACAGTGGAGTATTTTTATTATTATCATTATTATTATTATTATTATTAAGATTTTATTTATTTTTATTTTTTATGTTCAGTTAGCCAACATATAATACATCATTAGTTTTTGATGTAGTGTTCTTATACTCAGAAAAGCTCAGGATTGGAGATTCTCAAGAACAAGCACACCTAGTTCAGTCCAACTTTTTACAGATAAGAAAACTGAGGTTCCAGTGAGGAGAAGATACCCAACGAGTAAATCTAGTCAACAGCAGAGCCAAGATTAGAAACCAAGCCACAGTATTTTAGAAAGATGGTTATCAATTGTCTCGGGTTAAAAATTATCAATTGGTTAAAAAAATGAATACCTACCCCAGTATCTAAATACTACTAATGTGGAGCGCCTGGGTGGCTCAGTCATTAAGCTTCTGCCTTCGGCTCAGGTCATGATCCCAGGGTCCTGGGATCGAGCCCCACATCAGGCTCCCTGCTCAGCGGGGAGCCTGCTTCTCCCTCTCCCACTCCCCCTGCTTGTGTTCCCTCTCTCGCTGTGTCTCTCTCTGTCAAAATAAATAAATAAAATCTTTAAATAAATAAATAGATAAATAAATAAATAAATACTAATGTACTATGTGTTTTATAAAAATTTGTACAAAAATAGAGATTAAGTAATGATGAGATTAGCAATTTAATAGATAGAGAACTTCTAATGTTTTCCCCTTAGCTTCACTGTGCAGATCATTGTTTTAGACATTTTCTGGTGCTCTTTCCTCCCTCTGCTCTACAGATCTCATCCCTTCCACTACAACCATTACTGCCTCTCCTACCCCTCAGGGTCCCAAAAAAGTCTGACCCTGGAAATTAAGGGATAAGAACACCTCACTATGAAGGCTAAGTACAGACACTTCCAGAATCTCTCTCACCACCAAATGTCTTTGCTAAGGAATCTCAATTTTAAATTCACACTAAAATACAAATGCTAGTGAAAAAACAATGGTATGAGAAGAATGGACTCCAGGCCTGGCTTGGTTACTGATCTGTGGTATGAACTTGGGCAAATCTAGATCCTCTCTGAGCTAGTTGGACTAGGTTATCTCAAGTGGAAAGCTGGGGTCACCTTTAAAAGATGCTGCTGCCTTGCTTCTAAAAGCAGGTTTCATATTACTACAAGAAAAGATAAGAACCATATGATCCTTTCAATAGATGCAGGAAAAGCATTTGACAAAATACAGAACCATTCTTGATAAAAACCCTCAACAAAGTAGGTATAGACAGAACATACCTCAAAATCATAAAGGCCATATATGAAAAACCCACAGCTCATATCATCCCCAGCAGAGAAAAACTGAGAGCTTTTCCTCTACTATCAGGAGCAAAACAAGGATGTCCACTCTCAACATTACTACTTAACATGGTACTGGAAGTTAGGACAACAAAAAGAAATAACAGGCATCCAAACTGGCAAGGAAGAAGTCAAACTTTTCGCAGACATGACACTCTCTATGTAGAAAACCCAAAAGACTCCACCAAAAAATTGCTAGAACTAATACATGAATTCAGCAAAGATGCTGGGTATAAAATCAACATACAGAAATCTGTTGCATTTCTATACACCAATAATGAAGCAGTGGAAAGAGAAATCAAGCTATCAATCCCATTTGCAACTGCACCAAAAACAATAAGATACCTAAGAATAAACCTAACCAAAGAGATAAAAAACCTGTACTCTGAAAACTATAAAACACTGATGAAAGAAATTGAAGAGGACACAAAGAAATGGAAAGACATTCCATGCTCATGGACTGGAAGAAAAACACTGTTAAAATGTCTATACTACCCAAAGCAATATACACATTTAATGCAATCCCTATCAAAATACTACCAGCATTTTTCATGGAGCTAGAACAAACAATCCTAAAATTTGTATGGAAGCACAAAAGACCCCGAATAGCCAAAGCAATACTGAAAAAGAAAAGCAAAGCTGGAGGCAACACGATTCTGGCCTTCAAGCTGTATTACAAAGCTATAATCATCAAGACAGTATCGTACGGCACAAAAACAGACACAGATCAATCAAACAGAATAGAAAACACAGAAATGGACCCACACGTGTATGGTCAACTAATCTTCAACACAGCAGGAAAGAGTATCCAATGGAAAAAAGAGTCTCTTCAACAAATGGTGTTGGTAAAAACTGGACAGCAACATGCAGAAGAATGAAACTGGACTACTTTCTTATACCATACACAAAAATAAATTCAAAATGGATGAAAGACCTAAATGTGAGACAGGAAACCATCAAAATCCTATAGGAGAACACAGGGAGCAACCTCTTTGACCTCGCCTGTAGCAACTTGTTACTAGACCCATCACTGGAGGCAAGGGAAACAAAAGCAAAAATGAACTATTGGGATTCATCAAAATAAAAAGCTTCTGCACAGTGAAGGGAACAATCAACAAAACTAAAAGGCAGCCTATGGAATGGGAGAAGATATTTGCAAATTACATATCTGATAAAGGGTTAGTATCCAAAATATATAAAGAACTTAACAAACTTAACACCCAAAAAACAAATAATACAGTTAAGAAATGGGCAGAAGACATGAATAGACATTTTTTCAAAGAAGATATCCAGAGGGCTAACAAACACATGAAAAGATGCTCAACATCACTCATAATCAGTGAAATACAAATCAAAACTACAATGAGACACCACCTCACACCTCTAAGAATGGCAAAATTAACCACCCAGGAAAAAACAGATATTGGGGAGGATGCAGAGAAAGGGGAAATCACTTACACTGTTGGTGGGATTGCAAACTGGTGCAGACACTCTGGAGAACAGTATGAAGGTTCCTCAAAAAATTAAAAGTAGAACTACACTATGACCCAGCAATTGCACTAGTAGGTATTTACCCAAAGGATACAAACATACACATTCAAAGGGGTACATGCAATGTGATGTTTATAGCAGCAAAGTCCACAATAGCCAAACTATGGAGAAAGCCCAAATGTCCATCGTCTGATGAATGGATAAAGAAGATGTGATACACACACACACACACACGGAGTGGAATATTACTCAGCCATCAAAAGAAATGAAGTCTTGCCATTTGCAACGACATGGATGGAGCTAGAGTGTATTATGCTAAGTGAAATAAGTCAGTCAGAGAAAGACAAATACCATATGATTTCACTCATTTGTAGAATTTAAGAAACAAAACAGATGAACATATGGGAAGAGGAAAAAAAGGGGGTGGGAAGCAAACCATAGGAGACTCTTAATGATAAAGAACAAACTGATGGTTGATGGAGGGATGTGGGGGGATGAGCTAAATGGGTTATGTGTAATTAAGGAGGGTGCTTGTTATGATGAGCACTGGGTATTATATGTAAGTGATGAATCACTAAATTCTACTCCTGAAACCAATATTACACTATATTTTAACTAACTAGAATTTATTTTTTTTTAAAGATTTTATTTATTTATTTGAGACAGAGAGAATGAGAGAGAGAGAGCACATGAGGGGGGGGAGGGTCAGAGGGAGAAGCAGGCCCCCCGCCGAGCAGGGAGCCCGACGCGGGACTCGATCCGGGGACTCCAGGACCATGACCTGAGCCGAAGGCAGCCACTTAACCAACTGAGCCACCCAGGCGCCCTTAACTAACTAGAATTTAAATGAAAAATTTGAAAATAAAATAAAAGTAGGTTTTGACAAGAGACAGAGGGCAGGTAAAAGGAACAGAGGGGAGGCAAAGAAAATATGGAAACAAGGAATTCAGAAGAGGTATGCAGTGAGATAAAAAATGTCAAAAGACAAAACTTGACTGTTGAATTTTTGCCATGAACTACCTCCACCCAGAATAGAGCTCCAGTTCAGGGATGGCCTTTGGGTTCTACTGCCAGAAGAAAGAGCAATGCCTTCTCCACCCAGTTCAGGCCATTGGGTTCAAGTTATCCAAAGTAGCTTCTATGAAAAGTGTTAAGCAGCACCATTTCCATGTGCTTAGCACATTACAGTTTCTAAGTTGCTTTCACATCATTTCACATTCATGAGCTCACTGGATCCTCCTAGCAACTCTAGAAGATAAGCAGAGTAGGAATGAGACCTTACATTTTTAAGATGAGAAAACATCTCAAAGGAAGCCAAAGGAAGTCACTCAGCTATCCCTGGAGCAGAGGCCAGAAAAGAACCTAGATCTCCTGACTCACAGTACAATGTTTTTCTTCTAATAATAAAAAATGGCTGAGTGCTTACTATGTGTCAGAGGTAAATCTAAGTTTTTACATATACTAACTTATTTGATCCCCATTTTAAAAATGAAGAAACCAAGGTTTGAAGAGATGAAGTGATTGCTGAAGGTCACATAGAACCAGAACCAAAACACATAGTTTTACTCTTGAACCAGTGCTCTTAACCTCTGCTCTCCACAGCACATCCTCATACCCCACAGGATCAAAGAACATCCAAGGTATAGCAAGGCATAGAACAGTGAATATATTACCATAAAAAAGAGAAAAATGAATATATCCATATATGCTTATATATCCAATAGATTATTTCTGTGGAAGGACTCACTGGTGGCCTCTGCAGAGGAAGTCAAGTGACTGGAGGGGAGGGGCAGGAGGGAGACTTTTTACTGTGCACCCACTTATATCTTTTGGATTTTGACCATGTGAATGTATTTCCTATTCAAGAATAAAATAATAAAAATGAGATATCTAGGGTCAAGAGAGCTGGGGAAACTTTGTGGCTGCTTCTTGGCAGGACTTTGGCAGCTCACCCTTCCCTATCCACCTCTTTGGGCTCTCAAACTTGAAGAACAGAAGGTGTCTCTCTTGTTTTCCCTCTAGTTTCCCCACCCCAGAAACTGTCTAATCCCCCAGAAAGGACAGTACCATAGTCATCCTATAGGTTTTAGCAGCACAAGTGAAAAACAACACTTTCAATTAGGTTCCTACAGCCAATCAGGGGGCCAGAGGAAAATAACGTATTAGCGGCAGGACAGATGAAGAAAGACACAAAAGGCCATCTTCCCCAATGTCTAGCACCCAAGGCATGAGCTCCACAGATTATTTCATCTCCTTCCTCTCACCAATCAGTCTCAATGTATCTGTCCTGGGCTCAGAAAGGCAAAAATAAACAAGCTAGAAAGGCTCCAGGAAATCTGGCCCAGCTCAAGAGTCTGTGGTGTACAAGTATAGGTGTACAAAGCACACTAAGTGACAAAAAGTCAGCCCAGCTGAGATTTAATGTCCACATCAAGGCCAGGTGAGAATCAGCCAAGACAGTCTCAAGGGACTTTCCCAGCTTTGGTTCTCGGATTTCCACTATTTTATCCCTCAAGAGTTGGCAAAATACTCCACAGATCAAGGCCCTCAAACATTTTCTCAGATACCTTTTGACCTAAACCCTTATGTGGGTCAGCCACACAAAGCTTCTGTACCCTGGAAGCTGTGAGGAGGTGCAGGTAGCCAAGGTGGATCAAGTGCCTTCAGGGACCCTTCTGAAGTAGCTTAAGTGGGCAGCACAGTTCCCTCTCACAACAGCTTAGCATCTTCTCCAATGCTTCACTGCTTCCAACACGCAGAAGAGTAGGCCATGAGCGGCTGTAGAAGGGATGAAAGGTCACTCAGTGTGCCTCTTGCGGGCAAGCAGGGTACTGCTGGGGAAGGCTGGGCCCCAGATAGCACCCCCCCCCCACCCAACTTCCTTGCTATGTATCAGAGACAAACCTAAGTTTTTAACATATATTAATTTAAGCTGCCACCGGCAGCTTCCTTTAGCACTGGAATTCTGGCTGGTAGTTTGGGGCTATAGAAAATACTAAATAGATCTGAAAGTATGGTTTCAAATCCTGAATCCATCACTGCCTAATCCTACATCATCAGGCTGGTCCCTCCCTTTTCTGGGCCTCAGTATCCCCGTCTGTAAAATGGAGCCAGTACTGGCTTAAAAGAAGGACAGGGGTAAGGAGTGAGAAATAAAGCAAAGACAAGCTCCTGAATTACCTCTAAACTACCTGTAAAAATGGGGCACCTGGGTGGCTCAGTCGTTGAGTGTCTGCCTTCAGCTCAGGTCATGATCCCAGGGTCCTGGGATTGAGCCCTGCAATGGGCTCCCTGCTCGGCGGGAGGCCTGCTTCTCCCTCTCCCACTCCCCCTGCTTGTGTTCCCTCTCTCACTGTCTCTCCCTCTGTCAAATAAATAAATAAAATCTTTAAAAAATAATAAAAATAAAAATAAACTACCTGTAAAAATGACCTGGGTAGATTATTAACAATCCAAACAGCAGCAAAACATGTTCAACATTTTACAAGGCACTTTTCTCATCCTTTGCCATGATGAATTCTTGCACCCAACAATCCTGAGATTTACAGTTAAGCCCATTTTACAGACCAGAAAACTGAGGCTTAGAACTTTGCCCATGATGTATGCGGTGAAGAGAAATCTGAACTTGAGCTACATAGTGTAGTTCCTGGCCCACCCCCTTCAACAAAGCAGGTGGAATGACCCTGAGCACAAAATGGAATAAGGCACTCTCTCGGGGTCAGAACTGCCATTCCAAGTTGCTTCCTCTGGCAGGTGGCAGGTATAGATTGTCTGACCTTGCTTTTCCTAGTTTAGGAAGAAGTCCTTGATCCTGATATCCTCCGCTTTTCCTCACTGCCTAGGGTTTCTGAAGAGCCAAAACTATAAGATCACCTAAATATTGCAAACCTGTTTTCTGGGAAAGGATTGATCTAGCATTGAAAAACATCTGTAAGGGTGAGGGTGACCCCAGCATGACTTTGCTCAACCAGACACCATGAGGTTTCCTTCCCTTGACCCCTTTTCTTTTTATGGCTACTGTGATAGGGTCAGGCCTGGTTGTTGGTGGGCGAGACTAGCTTAGGGATGGGGGTACAGCTTTGTGGGTGAAGAGTAAGAACATCTGCAAAGCATTTTCTCAACTCTTTGTCTATCTGAGTCTTGCCAGCATCTGAGGGATATACTGGCTATTTTGCCTACAGACCAAATAAGACCCAGACAGAGGAGGGAAACCTGACTAAGGCACACCCTAAGTTGCAGAGTAGTAACTGGAATTCATGTTTCTCGATCTCAAGTCTCCAAAGTTGAGAAATGAGCATAAGGCTGTCACAGTCAACAATATTCTGCTCAGGCTCTGAGGCTGCTGCTCTGAGGTCTGCCAGGGGAAACCTGGCACACTCTAGCCACCTGTTCACTGCTTCATACCCTTCAATCCAGACCCAGTCTAGGGTTCTCTCCTTCCAGCTCCAGCCTTTGGTTACTAAAGGCGAGAAAGGCCTCCCCAGGATATCCCAACCCGGTTTCCAGCTTGAGAAACTCTAAAAATAGCAGGTCCTCATTAGTGGGGCCAGATGGCTCAAGTGGTTATGCCTAGGGGCAGGGCTGTGGTCATTAAGAATGTGGCTATTCAAGAGGCCTGAGGTGATCTCTGAAAATGGTTCACTATTCATTTGACCCAGAAAACCCTAAAAAATCAAGCAAAGCAAGAGGTTCAAATCTTTGTGTTCACTTCAAGAACATACATGAAACTGCCCAGGCAATCAAGGATATGCACATCTGAAAAGTCACCAAGATCTGAAGGATATCATTTTGCAGCAGCAATGGGTGCCATTCCATCGCTACAGTGGTGTAGTTGGTAGGTGAGGTGTGCCCATGCCAAACAGTGGAGCTGGACACAGGGCCTGTGGCCCAAAAAGAGTACTGAATCTTTACTGAACATGCTTAAAAATGCAGAGAGTAATGCCGAGCTTAAGGGTTTAGATGCAGATTCTCTGGTCATTGAGCATACCCAGGTGAACAAACCCCACAACTCCCCCAAGATGCGGCATAGAAATTGCAGGGCTCAAGGTTGGATTAACCCATACATGAGCTCTCCCTGCCACACTGAGATGATCCTTCCTGAAAAAGAGCAGATTGTTCTTAAACCAGAAGAGGAGGTTGCACAGAAGAAAAAGATATCCCAGAAGAAACTGAAGAAACAAAAACTTATGATCTGGGAGTAAATAGTAAATTCTGCATAAAATAAATGCAAATAAAAGTAAAAAAAAAAAAAAAGAATGTGGTTTTCTCTACCCACTACTGACCCAGGAGAAGTTGGGGCTTTGCACCCCCTTTATGCATCCTTCCACCCGCAACTTAGATATACTTGCTCTAGCCAAGTTGTTACCTCATTCCTAAGGGAAAAAAATATACTTTAATATTCAGTTACTTTAGGTTTTTTTTTAAGATTTTATTTATTTATTTGACAGAGAGAGACACAGTGAGAGAGGGAACACAAGCAGGGGGAAAAGCAGGCTTCCCGCGGAGCAGGGAGCCCGATGCGGGGCTCGATCCCAGGACCCTGGGATCACGACCTGAGCCAAAGGCAGACGCTTAATAATTGAGCCACCCAGGCACCCCTACTTTAGGTTTTCTAGGACATTATTCACAATCAAATTATTCCACAGTGGTTTGTTAAGTAGATTGGGGATGGAGGAGCAGGCTCAAGCTTTCTGCACTGATCAATGCCAATTTATCTTCTTCATTCTTCTCCATCTGCTTATTAGCTCAACATCTGAGGGCTCAGTTGTAAATTTTGTTTGCCTTGAAGAGCCTGCTATAACACATGCCATCGTAAGTATCCATTTTATTCCTGAGCTCACTGCCCTCTGAAGCCTGATTTCAGGAATAAAGGAAGGGAGAGCCGGAGCAAACTGATAAAGGCCCACCAGATGGGGCCAGTGCCCTGTTGTGTCCATTTGAAAACTGGGACAGTAAGCTGGTCCTAAGGGTAGCATATGTTCTGGATCAGAGTATGTCCCACAGGGATGTGTGGGGCATGAGTGTGTGCCATAGGTGTGTTAAAATGTGTCTCCTGCGGGGAGGGTGGTTTGTCCAAGTAAATCCTTAAAAGTGTATTTCAGGGATAGGAGTGTGTGTCCTGGGGGTAGGAGCATATCTGAATGTACATCTCAGCATGCCCTATGTGTATTTGGGTGTGCAGTTGTGCTTTATATGCATGCATGTGTGTCTGCACATATAAATTTGCATAAGCATGCATCATGTGTGTCTTTGTGTGTATACCCTGCCTGTAGAGAGTATGCTCAAGTGTGAGTGTACCCCATGGTTAACTGAATATATGTGCTCCAAGCATGTCAGTGTTAAAGTGTACTCCACATGTGTATCCCAAATATACCTCACAGAAAGAAAACTTCCAAACTGAACATGAAGAGCCATAAAATCTAGGGCCACCCTTCTGCATTTAGCAAGGCCTCTCATGCATCCCTGGATGATATATTTGAGTGGACATACCATAGGTCAAATAGATGTATCTGAATTGCCAATTAGTTCAATGCCAACCTAGCCAGAATTATCTAGTGGCATCTGCTGGTTTTATCTGCTACTCACTAACTTTTATAACAAGACCTAGACAGAAGCAAAGTACAGAAGGCATCTTTAGAACAATCTCCTTGCCCAAGGCCACTTGGTATGGGTAGGTTGATAACAGCTAACTACATGCTAAGCTCTTCCTTGCACACCACTGCTTTTAAGAGGCAGCACTGATCTGAGTCAATATGAGCAATTCTCTGAGTTTCAATTTCCTTAGTCATAAAATGGGAAATAATCCTGGCCTTGCTCACCTCATAGGGTTGTGGAGAAAAGGCCAATGTGGCAGGACTGTACAATAGTCCTTATCTTCTCGCCCTGCCCCCTGGAGCAATGAGAATTTTCCAAATAAAATAATGCAGACAAAGGTGAAGGGTGTTGATTTGTTCTAAGTAGGTCATTTGTCAGAAGCCTGCAATTTCTAACACAACTCTTAATCATATCATGAAAACCTAGTAATGCTCATCACAAATCCTAGCCAAGAAACTGGGGGCCAAGAATTGATTTTTAATTGCCAAGTGCCTAGATGGTTCTGGCTTGATGGACTTGAGAAGGCACTAAATAAAAACACAGTTAATTCTGGCTTTCTTCCAAGCTCCTCTTTTAGCTTTGCAGGAGACAGGGAGAGAGAACGCTAGTCTGCTATTCATAGCAATATGTGTGTGGCCTGGTGGGGGAGATGGAGCTGAGGGTAAATAAAAGAAAGCTTCCTATATATATAAAAAAAAAAAAATCCAGCTTTCCACCAAAGACCCAAGACATGAGCCAGGTCATAGGACTTTTATACTTTCAAGGGAGGGAAGTAAAAAAAGAGTCCTTCATGCTGTGATGGAGAAATAAGGCAAAAAGACAACGGTATTTGTTCAAGGTCACCCAATGACTGAGTTCATATTTGCAGCCTCTCTTAATTCATGTGTATGTCTTTCATTAACAAAACCTTTATAAAGGGCTACTGAGTGTCAGTTCCCTCCATTATAGCAGTCACACAGAAATTTCTGCCCCAGAGAGTTCTCAGGGATTTTCAGCCCCAATTAACAGAAAAGAAAACTAACTCAGAGAGGCTAAGTACTTTGCCCAAGGTCACAGAGCTAAAAAATGACAGATTACTAGTTCAGTGACCCTTTGCTTCCCATCACACCACACAGATTTCCCTCACTAACCTTGAAAGGCAAGAGCAGCTTGTAAGTCGCGGGTCCAGGAACTCACATCTTTGCTAGGCAATGTTCTAGTTCCAGTACTACTACAAACATACTGTGTTTCCTTGGGCGAGTCCTTTCTCCTTCTGGACCTAGTTTCCCAGCCTCCACAATGAGGGAATTAGATTGAGAACAGCTGCAATACCCCTTTTCTAGAGGGTATAGCTGTCTGGAATGACTTTAAATGGCACTATAACTTCCAGAGCTTGAGCCGAGATCAGTTATATGACAATAACACTTTGAGCTTCATTTTTCTCATCTGTAAAATGATAATCCCTGCCCTTCCTATTTCACAGGGCCACAGAGAAGATCAAGTAAGATAATTTGTAAAACCCAATGATCAGTGTAAGACAATGTTCAAGAGGGAGAGTCAAGAATCAAGTGAGCATCACTAGCCCCAGTTGCCTTTCTCTAAATCCAAGTACAGAAGGTGTCTATGTGCAGTGTCCCATAAATCTTCCTGAGCCCTCCTGTGCAATTCAACCTAGATTCTTTTTTTAAATGTTTTATTTATTTATTCATGAGAGTCAGAGAGAGAGAGAGAGAGGCAGAGAAGCAGGGAGCCCGATGCGGGACTCGATCCCAGGACCCTGGGATCATGACCTGAGCCGAAGGCAGACGCTTAACCATCTGAGCCACCCAGGTGCCCCTCAACCTAGATTCTTAAAGACAAGCACCTCACTGGTTGCAAGTGCAAAGGAAATTAGTAAGTCCCTCCACTCCCTTTGGGCCCTAAGCACAAAGCAGTCTCATAATTTGCCTTTGTTCTGAGCCCTCCCTTCTGAGACCTATACGAGGTCTACCACAGCCTCTCCTAGGGATGCCTGGCTCTCCCCTGCCCGCCTCTTTCCTAATACCAAAGCACCCACTACTGCCCAGCCCTCCTGCCAACCAGCAGGGTTCACAGAGGGAGGAGGAAAGAAGAGAGTGGGCGGAGGAGAGGCTGTGGGAGGTACAGCTAAAAGTAGCTGCTGTCTTTAGACACCACATTCTGAGGGGGTGGAGGGTGGGCTCTTAGCACATCCTTCCTGCAGCCAGCTGGGCATGGAGGTGCATGGCTCCCCCTCCTCTAATGAAGGCAGGCAGGCAGAGAGATCAGAGCTGCCAGAACTATTCCCAGAGCTGGCTATGGATATGCAGTGCTGGCCTCTTCTGGGCCCTGCGGGTAGATGGTTGCACAACACAGGGCTGCATCCAGGGCTCCCTCCCTCAGGAGAACTAATGTAGTCTGCAGGAGATTCTAGGATTCCTTGTCCCTCATCTCACTGCCTGGTACCCCAAGGGCTGCTGACAAGTGTGCTCCCCTCCAGGAGGTTATATAATACTACTGTTCTCCCAGTTTCTCTGTCAGCTTGCTTTCTCCAGCCAGACTTGAGAGTGCATTCAGGTCTCTGATCCAGCCAAAGGAGCACTGAGCCAGCATCCTACAGCAGAGGTAGCAGGTTACAGAGGATAAAGGCCTGATTTGAGGAGTCAGGATCCCAGGCCCATCACTGAAACCTTGGACAAGTCCCCTTTCCCTTAATTTTCTCACTTGTAAAATAGGAAATAGAAAAGGGAGAGGCATGCTGCAGATCTCCAAGGTATCCTTATCTCTGCCCGAACCCCCTCTCCCACCCAAGGCTGTCCTATCTTCCAAGCAGTCTGTCTGCACTGGGCAGAGCTATCCCCACTCTCCTAATCCCAATTCCCCTAATGACTAAGGTCTACACTGGCAAGATGATTACCTGAAATTCTAGACTCTGTCCTCCCCCTCATCCTAGGCCCATTTCAACCATACTAGTTCTGCTTTTTCCTGTTCTATATAGAAGTTTCTGGTTCAAATTTCATTTGAGAACATGGATCTTCTATTCAGTCCACTCCTCATTTTAATGACTTGGAAACTGAGGCCAGGTGGGGAAGGGCCTTGATCAAGTTCTGGCAACAAGGTAGGAACAGAGCCATGGCTTGCTTCCAGGGACCCCAAGACCATTTCCAGTGTTTTTATTTCCTACTGAAGGTCTGCCTTCCATACACTGTGTCTCTGCTATGGATTCATAACTTTCTCTCTCCTCTGCTACCAACTCTTAACCTTGATGCTCAAAGACAAAATGGCCAATTTTTGTCAGGGGAAAACTAGCACAGAAGAATGATAAGGGCAAGAAAGAACTTACCTTAAACACATCCCTCCCTTAATGTTTCCTTTTCCTCCAGGTTGGCCCTTTTCCCCTTTCTTTTAAGCTCCCTCCTGAGTTCTGCTCTATGTTAGTGGAACCTCTTCAATTCTGAGTCATGACCACATTCTGACTAGGGTCCACTATGTAGGCTACACTGGAAGAACTGCAGGATGTGGTATCAAGAGGTAGTTCTAGGTCAAGAACTACCACTTCCTGAACTGTGTGACCTTGAGTAAGTCACTTAATCTCTTTATGCCTCAGTTTCCTCAACTACTTCCAGGTTTTGGAAGTAGCCAGTGAAATAACTAGGGAACTTTATTTGTTAAAATTCTTATTAACAGTATTAGTATTAAGTAAATAAATGGCTACTTAAAATACCACAGGAAGGGGTCCAGGGCTGTCAAAACAGCCAGCCCCTTTCCTCCTTTCCCAGACCTATGAGACTGATACTTTATCTATAAGAGGCAGATCTCAATCATCCACGCAACATGTCTTTTTAATGACTGCTAAATCTCAAACTGGCATCCCACTGTCACTCAGCTCTCTGTAGGGCTCCCTTCCCTGCTGGCAGCCACTGTGTGCTCAATGAATACAACCTATAGTTGAGTGTTTTAGAAGAAACCTAAGCCAAATATAATTAGGAAGGCAAGTCTATTACCCCCAAAATCACCTTATGCATTTCAAACCTGCTATAAGGGATCTGTGGATTACCTGCTGGTTTTGAATAATAATATTCTTAATCATTTTGATCATTTTTATTAATCACAAAGTAAGCACACATCATTAGAGCCAGAAGAAATCTTTGAAGCTATCTAATCCTCCTAATCTTATTTGCAGATGAAGAATCCAAATGTCAGAGGGGAGAAGTAATTTACCCAAGGTCACCCAGCAAATGAACAGAATCTTCCCCACTATTACAGCAAATGCACAGGGACTGACTCTTTTTCCTGAAGGGTTCAAACCATCTCACAGCTGATAATTTTAAATACAAATAAGTCCCCAGACCACTCACTCTCTAGGGTTGAGTCCTTTTTAGAGTGGGCATGAGCCCCTCAAATTCAAGGCCCCCACAATCCTAGAATAAAATCTCACCATCTGTGAAGGCCGCCTATTCAGGTGTATGATAAGCTAGATTCGGGCTGATCTGACATTTCCTTTTAACGTAGCAGTCGTTCTCATTCCTGGCTGAACATTCCTGTCACCTCATGGAGCTTTTAAAAAATATTGATGCCAGGGCCTCACTAGATCTCCCCCAGAGATTATGGGAATTGTTAGTTTTGTAAACTTCCCAGGTGATTCCAATGTGCAGCCAGGGCTGAGAACCACGGGTTAATAGAAACAATTCAGGCTGAGAAGTCATCAGAGAGGGAGACCAACCATGAGAGACTCTTAACTATAGGAAACAAACTGAGGGTTTCTGGAGGGGAGGTGGGTGGGGGGATGGAGTAATTGGGTGATGGGCATTAAGGATGGCATGTGATGTGACAAGCACTGGGTGTTATATGCAACTGATGAATTACTGAACTCTACATTTGAAACTAATGATGTACTATATTTGGCTAATAGAAATTAAATAATGTGTATATATATATATATATATATATATATATATATATATATAAAGAAAGAAGTTTCTTTATATATTTAAGTATATATATAAAGAAAGAAAAGAAAAAAGAAAAAAAAAGAATTCAGCCAACCAAGTGAAACATGCACAAAGATTTCTCTGAACTTTTTGAAAATCAAATATATTCTGTTTAAAAGCTGCATCTATGATGTCTTGTTTTTCTAAAAAGGGGAAAAGAAAGTGATGGTACACAGAATTTACAGTTGTGGCACTGGCCCTCAGCAAATCCTGGACCCAGTTAAGAAACATAGTTAAAAAGAAAAAAAGAAACATACAGTTTATGGGTATTAAAAGAAAATAGGGAACTCTGGAGCCTGCAATAAGATTTACCAGGATTAAGATGCCAAGTGATTCATACTCCTTTTTCTGATGAGGTCATTGGCTTGATAGATGATTACCATGAACCTAGCATACCTCTTGATGTCTACAAAGCATACAACAAATCTATCATACCACATTATCCTCATTAACACGTTGGTAGAATAAGTGACGGCAAAGTCCAGTGGATTTTGCACTGGCTGACCAGATATATACAAAAATTCACGGACTGTAACTCCAAGAAAGGGCTCTGGTGAAATTAACCCCATCATATTGAACATTTCTTTGAATCACCAATTTGGATGGCACTTATTCAGTTTCCAAATAATGAATGCTAGAAGAAACTGCTAATTTGTTTCATGGCATAAAGAAAAAGAAATTAGCCCACCCCCAAAGCATGAATAGACCAACCCAAGGAAATAAAGTTTAACTAATGCAATGCTAGAAGGGACTGCTAATTTGTTGCACAGCATAAAGAAAAAAAATTTAAAGCCCATAAAAAGCTAGAATGGACTAACCAAACAAAATAAAATTTAATGAATTTGGTTCAAAAAAGCCTCAAAGAACCAATTCCACAACAGAGTGGAAGACTGGACTAAATAGCAAAGCGTTTGAGCCTACAGTCCAAAAAGGTAGTACAATGGCCCTTAATGCTGACTGCACATGTTTGAATTACTTTGGGGAGCCTTAAATTTTTAATTTAGGAAAAAAAGCTGCCCGGGACCTATCTCACACCAATTAAATCAGAATTTCTCAGAGTGGGGACCTGGTTCGGATATTTAAAAACTCCCCAACTGATCTGAATGTTCAGGGAGGGTTGAGAACCAATAGAAGGCAACATTTTAGATATTTCACAGACAGATCAGTCACTTTGTACTTAATTTTGATCAAGTAGCACCTGGAGTAGCATAATCAGTTCTGGGCAGCACATTTTTAAAGAAATACAGAAAAATAAAAGTACTTCGAAAGGAAAGACAATTGTATGAAAACTGCAGTTCCTTCAAAACATTCTGTATCTTAAGCTTCAACAATTCACACTGCTTTTCTCCTTAAAGATCCCAAATACTGAGTTTTCATAAGACTAAAGGAAACTCTTTGATGTATATTCAAGATAAAAAGACATTTTATTGAATAAGGAATTCTGTACAAAATTGCTATAAAAATAAAAAGTATGAAAAAGCACTAAAAATGTGAGTAAGCTGAGGAAGATAGTATGACTTCAGGAATGACTCACACACCTCCCTCTCTACCTGACCTCGTTCAGCTTCACACTACCTGGGAATGATCAACTCTGACTCTCCCCACTCTCCATTTGAAAGGCAGACCTATGTCCATCCAACCAATATCTCTGACCTTTACTTACCTCATCTGTAAAACGGAATAACAAACATCCTTACCCACTTCACAAGGTTGATGTGATGCACCAAATTAGAAAAGATGTGAAATTGCTTTGTAAATTCCACAGACCCATGCACTGACAAGGGATTACTAGTACTGTCATTACTGGATTGCATCCCAAGTCTTCTCTGTCCTCTAGGCACTTACCCCTTCATAGCTTTTCCACTTTATGCTTTGGTGCCAGTGTAAAGCATGCTTAACTAAATGCTCTTGAGAGCTAGACTCACCTAATGACAGGAGACACTCTGGGCAGATATCAGAAGAGCTAAGCTTTGTTTCTTAGACTAAGGATTCTTAGAAAGCCAGAGCCTCAGTTGGCCTAGAACAAATTGCAGAACTAGAAATAAGAGCCAGAAAGTATAAAATTCTTCGCCTCCATCCCACTTCTTGGGGCAAAGCTACTGGGGCTGGATCCAGAAGCTTTGTGTGAGATCTTCTGAGGAGGCAGTTATTTTGGGAGAATAGGTTCAATTCTCAATTATGTCCTCATCCAGAGCAAACACTCCACAGGCCAAAGGGAGCAGAGGCCAAGATAACAGACAAAGACTAGGAGGACATGCTTTGTCCCATCCCTGCAACTGTGAGACTGTGCCTTCTGGTCATAGCCAGGCACTCTCAATCTGAGCCTCACCACAGGGCAGAAGATTACCTTGCCCACAGGCTCACTGGGATCTCTCAGCTCCCTAAAAATTTAATCACCCACACCTGTAAATGAGAATCAGCCAAGGCCCAGACCTGTTCACCAGGCCCACAATCAAAATGGCCTTCCTAATTTGCCCAGCCTTCCCATTTGGAAACTACTCAGAGACCAATGACATAGAAACAAAAGCCCCTAAATTCCACACTGCAGCCAGCATGAGCAGAGTTCCCTAAGCCACAAACAAAACTGGGACACTCTACACAAGTAGCTGCTACAGGTTCTGACAGATAGGGGCTGTCTCAATAGGGGAAAAGCACTGCTCAGTTTGTTCCCACCATACTATCCCTTCACCTCCTCTCTGCCTCAGCCAAGTCAGGGTGAAAAAATATTTTTCAGGGTCTACAGACTTCCTTGCACTAAAGCTGGACTGTGAAATGACTCAGTTAATCTTAAGAAGGCATTTGGAAGAAAGGAGAAAAGAATTTGAACCCAGGAGCCTTCCAATAAATAGTCCCCATGGCTGGAATGAAGCTAGGCTCCATACGCCTTCTGTGGATGTGTTTTCCGGCATTTGCAGGCAATGAGGATCTTGCTTTTTCTTTGTCCACTTCCCCAAAAGCATCTCTCCAAGTCCTGCTGGACTCCAGCTCCCTTTCTCTAGAGGCCTTCGCGCCTGGACCTTTAAAGGGTGGGCTCCAGAGCTCAGCAGGAGCTGAGTGAAGCAGGAGGTTGCTAGGATACTGGTAAAGGGCTGCTCATCAATCCCCTGGTGGGGAGCTGGGAGGGAAAATTTCTGAGCTGGAATTTTTGTCCTTTCTAAGAGCAAAAGCTTATCCTCTACCCAAAGAGGTCAGAGAAGAGGAAAGGAAACTAGAAACTTAGTTGGGAAAAGTTGGGACAATCATAAATGAAAAGCCCTCTTCTCTTCCTACTCCTCCTTCTTCCACCACCCACCCACTTAGAGCAGGAATGGGGGCAGGGTAGGAGGCTGTATCAGAGGGAGGAGTAAATGGAGAAGGGAGAAGATGAAGATAAGAGGCAGGAGAGGGAAGAATAAAAAGTCATATACAGAGGGTTCCACTCCTCTGGGCTGCATTTTTCATTTTCTCCCACTCTTCTCTTTTTGCATATCCTCACAAGTCTGAAGGAGAAATGCCAAACCTTTAGGATTCACACAAGTAAAAAGTCATACTGCCAACTTTGGTTCTCTACTTCCCAAACTCCCTTTTAGCTGCTCTTGGGTGGCCTGCCATCTGGCTAGCAACATCCCCTTATTTGCCTAGAGATAAGTTAATTTGAAAAATGCTTACCCATTTTGCCAGCTAAATTACTGATGGAAGGGCTCAGTCAAGCAACCCCTTTAGCCTAAGGGGTTGTGGGGTGGGGAGGCGTAGGAGTGGTAGGGGAAATACCCATTCATTCTGGCACCAGTCAAATCCTTACAGGCCCTAGCACAAGGAGGCCATTCAGAACTATGGAACACTCAATGCATGCCCTGCTATTTTTCCTCATTCCTAGCACAACCAACCCCCACCCACATTCAAGAGTGTGCACCCTCTCCCCTCCACACACACAGAAGGGTGTACATACACACCCACAAACATACTGCCACACACCCTACACACATACATTCCCAAAGGTTCTCTGCCAAGGGTCTGTCAGGCACCCAGAGGTAAAGGTTGTGGCATTTCAAGACACTACTTTGCCACAAACCTGGCTCAAAGACTAACCTTAGAGAACCCTTCTCACCTTAAAGGGGAAAAAAAGCAAAAAGCATTCCACTGTTATAGTCCAGTTTTCTTCCCACACAGCTAGGTAAAAAAATCTCTTAGGTAAAACTTAAGTTTCTCCAGATACCAGCAACCAGGTATTTCCTCCCCCACCCCATCACCCATTGATAAATATTTCATTTTCCTTTTCACTTGTCTTTCTAGTTCATCCCCCTCTGATTTCAAGTGTCTACGGGCACCCAAAATCACCAAATGCAATAACTTGGAGGTCACCTAGTCCAACCATCCCCAAATGCTAATGTTATAGGGAACCCCAAACACATTAAGAAAAAAAAAATGTCCAAGGTCAAATAATCTCTCAACAGAGAGAACCCAAGTCTGTAGCTGCCCAGCCTAGAGATTTTCCTGTCCAACGTGTCTCAAAACAAAGTGCCCAGCCAAAACATAAGCTTACTTTAGATAATACCACTGGAGCTAAGGGTATGTGGTGGGGTTGGGGGATCACAAGATTCTCTTTGCAAAGAAACAAGTTCAGTTCAATTCAGCCCCCCTCCCAACAAAGGAACCAAAGAGTAAATAAGAATCTTCCCAGATTCTCAAGAATAAGCAAACTTCCCAGATCATGCTTATACCATGGTACCAACAGAATAATAATAATAAAAAGCCTTTTACCCACACGGAGCCAAGAGCACACACCCTGAGCCTTAAAACCTCTTCTGACGCCATTAAATAATACTCTCTGGGTTCTGCGATCAGGACAATTTCAAGAACCCCCTTCACAGCCCCTTTCCCTTCATAATCATTTCCAAAGAGATTGAACAATAGGAAATGGAACTTGACAGCACAAGCCAGCAGATTTGTACATCACACGTGAGCAGCCACCCCCATGGGTGTAGGGGGAACATGCGTGTAGACTGTATGACCCTGATTCATTGCTACATGGGCCAGAAACAGCACTATTTCAAGTCAGGTAAACACAGAATGGAATACCTGCCAATCAGTGGGTGGAGGTAGGGGGAAAATAAGTATCATGCACATTGGCATCAGAGACCATTTTTTCTTGGCTTTTCCAAAAGCCTTCTCAGCAGAAAGAAAAATATAAAAATAATAGCAATAATGACAGCAACCACCACCACTACCATCTGATACAGAAATGCAAATATATGTCAAAACTGAATGTTGCTTCTAGCTCATGTTCCCCCCAGCTCTCAGCCCATTCCACCCAGACTTTTTTTGGGGGGAGGGGGTGCTCAGAACTCTTAATTTAGCATGATACATACTTTCATTTTGTTATGGAAATCTTTCAATTAGAGACCTCTGATCTTTAAAGAACAAGAAAGCAAACAAAACCCACCACTTTATCATTAGCACTAGCAAGTTCTATTTAAAAATGTAGCTCAACATCAATGCAAATAAAATTATCCAAAGAAGCATATACGAATACTATTATTCCCAGGGTGGGTAAAGAGCTGGCTTTTGTTGTCTTTCAGAGGACACATAGAGAAAATCGACAAACTCAAATCCAGGGGTACAATCTTCTTTGGGAAAAGGAACCCAAACAGCTCTTGTCAATGTCTCCTCTTGCCAATTCATAAACATCAAAGAAGGCTTTTATGTTTCAGTCCATAATTCCAAAGAAACTGACATTTAATGCTTTAAGAAATGTTTTAAAGGTGGCTTCTTTCCAAATTGGAAACTATGAACTAAACCCTGGACAGCAAATTGAGTCAGGATATAGTCACCAACTGCCAGCTCAATACACCCCACCACATCACTTCTCAAATTCTTCTCATTAGAAACTAAAGAATCATTTCCCCTAAATTCATTCCTTGTTTCAATGTTTTTCCCTCTTCACATCCAGGGCAGGACTGTCTTTCCCAAAATGTCAAAAATCCATCACGCTCTTCCCACAACCATCCTTGTCCAAAAACAAACCCAAATTCACTCGTGATGGCAAGATAGAATTTTTGACTAAAATTCCCTGATGGAATTTAAAGGTAGTTTTCAAGAAAATGAATTGACAAAACACCACAAACAGCAAAGCCACTGTTTAAGGGCGCAGATCTTGCTCCGTGAACGTCACATAAATGGAGAATGCACACACACATGCACACTTAAATAGAATGCATTTCTTTATCAACAATTTTACTCAAGCAATAAGCAACTACATTCACAGGCATATTTAAAAGACAAGACATGACAAAAGATTTAGGGAGAGATAATATACCAACGTCATACATATCACAGCGAGGCCATGTTGAAGCTCAAAACGTTTTCCCCCCTGAGTAAGAAATTTTGCTTGCTCTTTCTCTCCCTTTCTTTCCCTGTCTCTGTCTGTCTCTTTTTTATTCTCGGTGGTTCTCGGGATGAAATCAAAGCGAGAGTTCGCAACAGCTCAGGAAGCTGGACTCCATTCAGCGCGTTCCCAGAAAAAACATGAGTATGACATTGACAAGCAGGAGGACTACAATCACGGCAAAAACAACTACAGTTTGCACATCCAGGGTCATGGTGCAATGCAGAACACTGTAGTGTTCCAAGTGGGGGGCCGGCAGATTGGGAGATGTCAGTCTCTGTTCTGTCAGACTGTCCATACAGCCACCATGCTAGAAAGGAGAGGAGGAAGTCGGATGGTTGGGGAAGGGCTGGGTTTGGCGCCCGAGTTTGGTATGGGGGGAGGGGATGGGGACAGGGGAGATTGATTTCCCCCTTCTCAGGATTAAGCTGATCTTTCTTCCCTAGCTGAGAAATCTTAGCTCGCGCTGAAATCGGCAGAATCCAGCATTCTCTCTCGGGCGCCAAGCAAAAGGCAAAATCCTGGCTTTCAAAGAGAAAGGCGGGAGGAACCAGTGCGAGGTTCTCCTGCGCCTGTTCGGTTGTCTGTCCGGGCGTGCGTCTGTCCACCTGCCTGGCTACAGGTCAGTCGCGGTCTCCCCTACTCCCTCTAGGTCGCTCGCTTTCCTAGTTTCCTCGTTTTTCTAGCCTGCTTGCTTGCTCTCTCCGCGGTGCTCCAGGCTTCCAGCCTCTCATTTAAATCCTGCCTTGCTGGCTCTCTCCCTCTCCTCTCCCCACCCCCCAGCCCGTAGGCGGTGTTTTTATTCACCCAGCGGCTGTGGGCGCCTGCGTGAGGAGCTGCGGGAGCTGCTGACAGTACCCTCGGCCAATAGCAAATGCTGCAGCCGCGCGTTTACTCGCTGGGTGGGGCGGGACTTCAGCTGGCGTGCTAGCCCCTGCAACCAATCGGAGGGCCCAAGCCTTCCCTTCCCCCCCGCCCCTAGCGCGAGCCAATGGCTGCCGGCTCTGGCGTGGGGGTGGGGAGTTTGTTGGGGGTGGGTTGAGGGGAATGTAGGGAGAGGAAGGGGGGGTGCACACAGAAGTGGGAGGAAAGGAGAGGGCGTGGCTGGGAGGGAGGGAAGGAGGAATAAAGGGAAGACTAATGGAAGGGGGGAGAGAGAAGGAAAGATGGGAAGGAGGGAGAAGCGATCGGGGATAAGGTGAAGAAAGAGAAGGGTGAAGGAAAATAAGGGAAAAAAAGGTTGAAGAAGAGGGAAAAGGAAGGGAAAAAAGGGATAGGTAGGTGGGGAGGTGGCATGCCTTGGCATCCACTTATTTTGGAGTCTGGGCCAAGGAGAAAGCAAAGGTTTCTTTGGCCACTGCCTAAGTATTTACAGGCAACTCATAATTAGCTATACGCATTAAAAAAAACAGTGCTGTCGACAGAACCACAAGGACACACTACAAATTATCCAAAATCCAATTCTGTTCGGCCTTCTCTGATATCCCTGCACTTGCAGGTTCATTTTCTTTCCTGTTTGCGGTTTCTTTAGACTATGACTGCACTCTTCCAGCAAGTTGGGTACTATGAAGAGAAGCCAACTTTGCAGTTGAAAAAGCCTCTACAAAACTTGCAATATGCTTGTAATCACTGTCCTGCTCTGTGTTCCTGATTCTGTGTCTGGAACTAGGGAAAAAGCCCTGGACGGGAAGGTTTCAGATTTACTCCCAGCCCTACTTTAAGCTTGCTTTATGACTTTTGGGCAACTCCTTTCCCCTCTCCTGGCCTCCATCTCCCTTCTGTCACATGAGGACTTAGACCTACCTGAAAATTCAGTGAAAACTCTGAACCTTCACCTCAGAAAAAATATATGCAATTTCAGCAGGCTCCTGGGCCTTCAAAAACCCAGCACTCCCTTATACAGATCTCTAAGGGCCCTTCTTCCTCTTACATCCTAGGACTCTAAAAGTGAACAGATAGATATTGGTAGAGGGGGCGGAAACTAGATTAGCCAGGAGTAGAACAAATTAAGTTCTGGAACTCCTAGAATACTATAGACTCTAAGAGGAATGAGAAATTGCTATTTATTCTCTAGAAATCGTTGAGGCTAGAACAGTCATCTTAACTAAATGACTGGAAATTCTGAATGAATGCAGGTCATAAACAAAATGGCCCCTAGCCCTACAAGATAGAATAAAACCCAAAGAAGTCCCCACTTCAAAGGTTTGGGCTTATAATACCACCTATGAATGACTCATGCCAAAACAAACAACATAAAACCCTGAATCAGATCAAGCTTCTAGATCAATTATCAATGTATAGAATACACAGAGGACAGAAAAACATATTAAACTGCAATATGGAATTAAAGACTAAAAAACAAAAACAAAAACAAAACAACTACAGGACCAACAACCCGGCTTTTTAACAAATAAATAGGAAGGAAAAGGTTTGACTTAGGTGGAACGTGTGTGTGTGTGTGTGTGTGTGCGCACGCATGTGCGTGTGCTTCTGCACACACACATTTGTGATATTTATGAAACAACAGGAAATTTGAACAGGCTGGGCACTTGATGATAATAAGAATCGCTATTACTTGCTTAGATGTTATAATGATATTATGGCAAAGTTTAACAAAATGGGGGCAATAGGGATAATTTTTGTGACGTTGAATTTGGCAATGGTTTCTTAGATATGACATGAAAAACACAAGCAACAACAACAAAATAGATAAATTGGACTTCATCAAGATTAAAAACTTTTGTGCTTCAAAGGATACTATCAAGAGTATGAAAAGACAGCTCACAGAATGGAAAAAAACATTTGGAAGTCATATATCTGATAAGAAACTTGTACCTAGAATATATAAAGAGCTCTTACAAGTCAATTATAAAAAGAATAACTCAATTAAAAAACTGGCAAAGGTTCTGAAAAACATTTTTTCCAAAGAAATAGTCAATAAGCACATGGAAAGATGTTCAACATATTAGCCATCAGGAGAATGCAAATCAAATGCAGGAAATGCAAATGCAAGATATTTACTACAAACATTACTTATAATAAGATACCCCAAGAATGGTTATAATAGAAAAGCTAGATGTGGAGAAATCTGAACCTTCATAACAGTGCTGGTCAAAATGGTTGAAGCTACTTTGGAAAACAGTCTGGTAGTTCCTCAAAAAATTAAACATAGGGTTACTATTTGACCCAACAATTCCACTTCTATGCATATACCTAAGAGAAATGGGGAAAAAATGCCCACACAAAATCTTGTATATGAACGTTCATAATAACATTACTCACAATAGCCAAAAGATGGAGAAAACTCAAATGTCCATCAGCTGATGAATGGATAAACAAAATGTGGTATAGCCATACAATGGAATATTATTCAGCCATAAAAAGGAATAGAGTACTATTACTGCAACAATATAGATGAACTTGGAAAATATTATGCTAAGTGAAAAAAACAGACAAAAAAAGGCTTTTGTATGATTCCATTTATATGAAATGTCCATATAATTATGGTTTAATGAAACTTTTGTTTCACTTATATATAAATGTAAATGTGCTAGATTGTGATGTAAAATTTGTTTTTTTTTTTTTAAGATTTTATTTATTTGAGAGAGAAAAAGAGAGAGAGACAGCACAAGTTGGGGGAAGGTAAGTAATCTGTGTTTTAACAATCCCAGGACCCTGAGATCATGACCTGATCTGGTCAGATCCTTAACCAACTGAGCCACCCAGGCACCCTGTAAAATTTATTTCTTATAGCAAGTAATTCCAAAATAGTTTAAAAGCCACTCTGCTAGATTATGATGAGACAGATACTAGTGATCACGACAGTACCATAATGTAAGCAACTAGAATCTTTCTCCTTGCTTTTTTTTTTAAGTTTTTATTTGAATTCCAGTTATTTAACATATAGTGTAATAGTAGTTTCAGGTGTACAATATAGTGATTGAACACTTCCATACATCACCCATTGCTCATCACAACAAGTGCACTCCTTAGTCCTCATCACCTATTTAACCCATCCTCCCATCCACCTCCCTTCTGGTGACCTGCAGTTTATTCTCCATAGTTAAGGGTCTGCTTCTTGGTTTGCCTCTCTCTCTCTTTTTCCCTTTGCTCATTTGTTTTGTTTCTTAAATTCCACTTATGAGTGAAATTATATGGTATTTGTCTTTCTCTGACTGACTCATTTTGCTTAACATAAGAGTCTCTAACTCCATACATGTCATTGCAAATGACAATATTTCCTTCTTTATTATGGCTGAGTAATATTCCATTGTGTATATATACCACATCTTTTTATCCATTCATCAGTGGCCACTTGGGCTATTTCCATAATTTGGCTATTGTAGATAATGCTGCTATAAACATTGGGGTGCATGTATCCCTTTGAATTAGTATTTTTGTATTCTTTGAGTAAATACCTAGTAGTGCAATTGCTGGATCATAGGGTAGTTCTATTTTTAACTTTTTGAGGACTCTCCATACTGTTTTCCATAGTGGCTGCACCAGTTTGCATTCCTACCAACAGTGTAGGAGGGTTCCTCTTTCTCCACATCCTTGCCAACACCTATTGTTTCTTGTTCTCCTTGCCTTTGAAAGGGCAATTATATCCTATCTCCACTTCATTGTCTATCGACCTTTCACTCCACTGCAGCCTGGCTTTCACTCCCATCATTTCATAGGGAACTAAAACCTCTTGTGAATATAAACAAATGATCAACTTGTTACTAAATGGCATGACCAATTTTCATCTTTATCTTCCTCAACTTCTCTTGCTCTTGATTCCATTGATACCTTTCTCCTTCCTGAAGTGCTCCCTTTGCCTTGGCGACATCATCCACATGACTTCTCTGGTTATACAGTCTTTACTTCCTGTCTGGGTTCTTCTTCAATCAATCATTTAAGGCCATGATTTCTCAGGGTTCTTCTAATCTCAGTCCCCTTATCTTCATTCCACACTTACACTGAATGGTGGACCCATCCATTCCCAAAGCTTGAACTACCAGATACATTACACACTGATGCACCTCCTTTCAACAAAGTTACTGAATACTAGGGGAACAAAATCCTTTCCTGCATACAGCTTACAATTCTCTGCTGATGTTCTCTTGAATTCCAGAGATGAATCTCCAACTGCCTTATGGATATCTCTTCCTGAATATGTCACAAGAACCTCAAACTTAGTCCAAAATTGAAATAATCTTTTCCCATCCCTGCCACTTTCCTCTTTCCCCTGAGTTCCCTGTCTTGTAGGAATGTCTCCTTACAAAAACCCTAGGAGATATCCGTAAGTCTTGTTTCTCATTCATCTTGCTTCCAGCCAACCAGTCCTCTAAGTCCTGGTAATTTTCTTCCTCCTTAATTTCTCTCTCATGTGTCCTTCCTCTGTCTCCCTGCTACCAGTATTTTTAATCAGTTCCTCATCACCTTTGATTCCATTACCATCCATTACTTGGTCTCTTGTGCTGCTCTCTGTCCCCAATTCAGCCTCTACTCTCCTGCCCAAATTATCTGTCTCAAAAGCATTTCTGCTCCTATCAATCCTATGGTAGATATTATAGACTGGTTGCTCAGGATCCATGCCACCCTCCTTCTAGCCGGCCCTCCTATATTGCTGAAAAGCTCAAAACCAAAAACCTACAACAGCCTGTCTTTTCTCAGGCTCCTTTGCATCCAGTGTTCTGGATGTGATTTATTTCTGGTAATCATATGCATACGCACAATATTTGGAAGGAGGTAATGACGCAGAAGCCATATTTCTGCTGCTTTTGTTGGCAAGCATAGTGATGGGGATTTTAGGGTTTCCTGCAGCCATGTTACTTTTCCATAGGCCCCAGTGTCTGGTCACTGGCTTTGTGTATTTGAGGAACCAGAGAATGGGATGATTTTATTTTATTTCATTTTATATTATTATTATTATATTATTATTATTATTTGCCAGTGAAGATCTAGAAAGCATGATGATACTCTAGTCAATAGTTAAGGCAGTGGCAGATTCTTGATTCTTAGACTTCAGATAAGGTGGTATGTTTCCAAAGCCCCTGATGACTCCTCACCTTCCTGTTTGTGGCACAGAAAACAGCTCCCCTGGTATTCTGGGAGTTATTCCTGGAAGCCCAGCCTAAAGGTTGCACCTCTAGCCCTTACCCCAATTTTGGAAGCACCTGATTTTCTGTATTAGGACCCTTTCTACTGAAAATAACTAGAGTGATTTAATTTCTGCAGCTGAAGCCTGACTTATATAACTCCACTGCTTAAAGTCCTTCCATAACTCCCCACTGCCTTTACGGCAAATGCCGTATAATGCCTTGCCAATCTGGTGTCCTTTGGTTTTTCTAACCTCAGATTTCACCAATGCCCTCTCATTCTCCACTCTCCAGCTAAACAGAGCCTACCATAGTTCTCATAACCATCAGGTTCTCTTGCCTCAAGAACTATGCAACTACTGCTATCCTTCCTGAGCCCCCATCTCAAAACTCAACTCAAGTGTCACCTCCTCCAGAAGGCTTTCTCTGATATTCTCGCTTCAGAATTATTCTGGATAATATTCTTCTCCCACAGGACCCTGTGTTTGCCCCTCTTAGAATACTTGTTAAACTGTATTATAATGTTTTGTTTGTTTCCTGCACTGGACTCTGGACTGTGGAGCTAAAAGGGCAGAGACCATGCCCATCTTATTTACTGCTTTCTCCCCCAAGCCCAGAACAGTGCGTAACACTTAGCAGATGCTTAATAAACATTTGCTGAATGCATGAATGTCTTCCTCATCCACTTGTTTCCACTCAGAGAGTTATATCTTCCAACACAGAAGGTAAGACACGATGAGACCACAGAGAAAATCTAGTCTAAAACTTATATTCTAGGTTAGAAAACTGAGGCCCAGAGAATGGAAGCAACATGCCCAAGATTACACAGCTAATTGCTGGCAAAGCAGAAACCAAAACCCTTATCTCTTGAGTCTCAAAAGTATTTTTGAGAGATTTTTGACCCTGGAACATGACATCTGATCCCAGCTCTATCCATGTGCAGTTAGCATTCTGAGTGAAGTGACCACCCAACTCTGCTTACAATATAAAAAAAAATTTAGACAAGTCCCCCATATTTCAAGCAGCAGTATCCCCAACACATAGCCAACACTTCTGCTGACAAGTATCAAAAAATCAGAGAATTTGGGGTATAGCAAAACCCCACTTCCATCCTTCAATCCCTCCTGCAACATCCCCACTAAATAGTTATCTAGTCTCAATTCTAACACCCAAAACAATGAAGAGGTTCTTCTCTCCTAAGACAGTCCATTCATCTCTGGCACAATCACAGTTGGCAGAAAGTTCTTCCATCTCTTTGAGCCAGATGTTATCACCACTTCTACCACAGCCACTGCTGAGGAGCTAATCACTCCATGAGATGGTCTGAAATATAAATGCTCCCAAACTCACACTGAAATTACTATAAACACCCAGTATATTTCTCAGGATCTAAAGACCATTCATTAGATAATAATAAACACTTATAAAGCGCTTACTCTATGATTGGAACTCGCATGATGCATGATTAGCGTCTCTGCATGGCTAGGACTTGCAACATATATTAACTCTTAATGCTCACAAGCACCCTATGAGGTAGATACTATTAGTGCCCTTATTTTACAGATGAGAGGAGTGAGGCACAGTGGTTAAATAACTTGCCCAAAGTCACATGGCTAGTCAGTGGTGGAGCCAAGATGAAAATCCAAACAGTCTGACTCTAGAGCCTATGTCCTTAGACACTGTGCTATATAAATGCCACTAAATAACACATGTCCTGTCTTCCAATAGCATCTGACAAGATGTCTCTTGGGTCACAGGAATAAACTATTTCAATGTTCTGATCTGAAACCCAGTGACCTACCTCCCAGGTGCAAGATGTCTAAGTCTTAAATCTTTGCCTTCTCTCAGGGAAAAGCCAGTGCCTAGTTGTCTTTTGCCTCTCATGGTTCAAATAGCTCCCAAAGTCACACTTCTTCCAGGAAGTATAACCAAGGAAAGTTCCACATTTTATCCTGACCCCTCTGTTACTCACTTATTGCCATTCAACCCCACCCCAGCCACCTGATAATCCCCAATGCTTGCCACAGACAGTCTGAAGATATTAAATCCTATATGTTCATTGTCTTGGCTACTGATATGACTACATGCTCTTGCACATTTGTGCATGTCCACCCTATTTAAGAGAATCAGCTCCCTGAGGACAGAGACTCCTGGTTAGTTCAATTATTCAGCACAGAGATCATTGTTCCTCCAAAATCAGTTAAATGCAATAAGCACTTATTCTTTTTATTATTATTATTAATTTGTTTTTATTAAATAAACTCTACCCCAATGTGGGGCTCAAACACATGACCCTGAGATCAAGAGTTGCATGCTCTACTGACTGAGCCAGCCAGGTGTCCCAATAAGCACTTATTCTGACAGCAAAGAGATACAGAGATGCTCTCAGGAAGCTTACAATCTAGTGGGAGACATAGTCACACACATAATTTCCATGTCACACAGTAAAGTGTCCTAAGCATAATCAGATAATGCATAAAGTTATTGATGACTATAGAATGAATCATAAAATTTTATATTCAAAATGGGAATAAAAGGTCATTTCCTCCCAACCTCCCTACATAGGAATCCTCTCTACACTATGTGATGAGGTAGGGGAAATGGAAGGAGGAGAAGGAGGATTCACCTACTTTGGGTGCGCATGATGCTCAGCCTTTCAACATATCATTCTATTTAATTCTCCCCAGAAGCCTGAAAAGAAGGAATTGTTATCACTACTTTAAAGAGTAAGAAACTAAGGTTCAGAATGTGTACATCAACCCATACCCCAAAGCTCACTATCTCTGATGAGCTCTGTCCAGCAGCTGCTGGAATATTTTCAGTAACAGGAAGCTCACTCTGAAGCTTTCAAAGCCATTATTTGTTTTGAGCTGAAATTCATTATTCAGTGGTTTCAACCATTTGTTAGAACACTATCCTCTGGGCCATACAAAAAAAGCCAAGTACTAAACAATAGTCCTCTTAAAATGTTTCAAGATATCTATCATGGGTTCAAACTCTGATTCTTCCTGAACAACCCCCACCCCCCGTATACACAAGCGTACACACACACACACACACAAACAAAACACGCGCGCGCGCACACACACGCAGAAACACCACTTATTCTCCAAGATAAACATGACCATTTCTTTAAGCTCTTCCTTGTGGCATGGTTTGTAACCCTCCCCAGGCTGGTTGCTCATCAGTTTGTCCAACATACCTCAGAACACATATCCAGGTGGGAGTGACAATGGGGAATGGGAATATCATCTCTCTTATTCTAAACACTAGTCCCTAGGAAGAGCTACCTGTGAGGTCACATTCACCTAAAATGTCTGACGCTCATGCGTGCTGCTGTGCTCCCACCATGCCTTGAGAAGCTTATGGCAAAGTGAAAAATGCAGTGGAAAGAAGTCAAAACTTTCAGATGTAAGTCAAGCCTCTGCTTCTTGGTAGCTGTTCGACCTCAAACAAGTCTCTTAACTTCCTTAAAGCTCAAAAAGCTATGACTTGTTTTCAGTTGTAACTTAACATAAAACGTTGTTTTAAAATTTCAACTGCCTTACCAAAGGTGGAAGGCATGAAGTTGGTCCCAAGTAGGGTAACCTGAGGAAAGGGTGATGAGTGATTTGCTTAAGTTAAAGAATAAGGATACATAGAATTTTGTTTGGTTGTGATGGGTGGAGTTTTAGGGGAGGATCAGATATAGGGTTAAGAATTTGACTATGTATGAAGACTTTTCTCTTAGCTCTCTGTAAGTTTAGCTCTTTCATCTTTTCAAAAGGAATCCTTCCCTGACCACCCTCTTTGAAACTGTACCACTGCATCACTATCCTATTATCATGATTTTCTTTCTAGCCCTATCACTATATGAAAAGTTATATTATCATTTGTTTATTTGTTTATTGATTTAAACAAATAACAAATCTCCCTTTATAAACTGTAAGCTCCATGAAGGCAGAGACTGTTTTGTTCATTGCTGTATCTCCAGCACATAGAGCAGTACTTGGCATTCAACAAATATTTTTTTTTGTGACTGAATAACTAAATGAATGAACAAATGAATGAGTGAATAAAGGCATAGCTCTGCTGACTCACAATGTTGGATGTAGAGGAAATGTGTCATGGAAAGTATTCTCTACTGCAGCCTGTGAATACAAAATTTCCAGTTACAGCCTTAGAATTTCAGACCTCTTTGGTTTTCTGTTCCCAGTTGGCACAGACTCCACTCTAAACCACCACCCAGAAGCCCTTCCCTCAAGAATCACTGCCTACACCGACCTTACGTGGCCAAAGACTGAATACATATTTGAATAAATACCTAGGAACAGCAGTTTCCTCTTGTTCCTTTACATGGATTTATTTCAGGCCTGTTTTGTAGGGGGAGAGGGGCCAAGGGAACTTATTTTAGTTCTATTTCAAGTAAGCCAGTGGACCAATCTGCCTGTACTCAGGGTAGAAAGGACTGGTTGGAAAAGAGAAGCAAAGGTCTAAAAGCCCCTTCAGAGGAAGTACAATTCTTTCCTATCAGGCTCAGATCTTTCAGGGGCAGCCAAACCCAGTCGTGCACCAATTTAAGACTGGTATGGGCAGTGAATGCTTCCCTTAGTATCAGGCCCAGTATTTAGTTTTGGAGCTTAATCTCCTAGATTAGTTCCATTTTGGGAACTCATGACTCATTCAACCAGCTACCCCCTCTGCCCCCCATGTGCAAATTATTTATTTATGGGCTTCATTTAAACAGCAAACTACTGGACAGTCATGACACCAAGCACTCATCATCAAATTAAGCACAGGGTTTTACTCATAGTCGCCTTCTCTCTCTCTCTCTCTCTCTCTCTCTCTCTCTCTTTCTCTCTCTCTCCCCCTTACTTTCTGCTTCAGTTAAACAGTCCAGGAACAGCCCTAGACTTAGAAGCAATATAGCTTGATAGCTGAGACCTCAGGCACTAGCCAGCCTGCTGAGGCTCAACCTTAGTTCTTCCAATTGCTGGTTGTGTGACCTAGAACAAGATAATGTCTTTTTAAAAAGTTTTTATGTTAATTCTAGTTAGTTAACATACAGTGTTATATTAGTTTCAGGTGTACAATATAGTGAGTCAACGATTCCATAAATCAACCGGAACTCATCATGACAAACCCACTCCTTAATCCCCATCACCTATTTAAACCCATCCCCCCATCAACCTCTCCTCTGGTGACCATCAGATAGTTCTCCATAGTTAAGAGTCTGTTTTTTGGTTTGTCTCTCTTCTTCCTTTGTTCATTTATTTTGTTTCATAAATTTCACATATGAGTGAAATCATATGGTATTTATATTTCTCTGCCTTATTACACTTAGCGTTATACTCTCTAGCTCCATCCATGTTGTTGCAAATGACAAGATTCCATTATTTCTTATGCCTGAATGCTATCCCATTGTGTGTGTGTGTGTGTGTGTGTGTGTGTGTGTGTGTACACTCGTTGAGGATTTTTATATCTATGTTCATTAGGGATATCAGCCTGTAATTCTCTTTTGTAGTGGTGTCTTTATCTGGTTTCGTTTTCAGGGTAATGTTGGCCTCATAGAATGAATTTGGAGGTTTTCCTTCCATTTCTATTTTTTAGAATAGTTTGAGAATAGGTATTAACTCTTCTTTAAATGTTTGATAGAATTCGCCTTTGAAGCATTCTGGTCCTGGACTTGTTTATTGGGAGATTTTTGATTACTGATGCAATTTCCTTGCTGGTAATAGGTATGTTCAAATTTTCTATTTCTTCCTGTTTCAGTTTTGGTGGGTTATATGTTTCTAAGAATTTATTCATTTCTTCTAGGTTGTCCAATTTGTTGGCATATAATTTTTCATAATATTCTCTTATAATCGTTTGTATTACTGTGGTGTTGGTTGTTATTTCTCCTCTATCATTTGAGATTTTGAGTCCTTTCTCTTTTTTTCTTGATAAGTCTGGCTAGGGGTTTATCAATTTTATTGATTTTTTTAAAAGAACCAGCTCCAGGTTTCATTGATCTCTTCTATTTTCTTAAATTTCTATATCATTTATTTCTGCTCTATACTTATTATTTCCTTCCTTCTGCTGTTTTGGAGTTTTGTTTGTTGTTCTTTTTCTAGCTCCTTTGGATGTAAGGTTAAGTTGTATATTTCAGACTTTTCTTGCTTCTTGAGGTAAGGCTATATTGCTATAAACTTCCCTTTTAGAACCACTTTTGCTGCATCCAAAATGTTTTAGACCATTTGGTTTTCATTTTCATTTGTTTCCATGTACTTTTTTATTTCTTCTTTTGTTTCCTGGCTGATCCATTCTTTGTTTAGTAGCATTGTATTTAACCTCCATGTATTTGTGGTCTTTCCAGATTTTTTCTTGTGGTTGACTTCTAGTTTCATAGAGGTTTTTTTTTTTTTTTTTTAAGATTTTTTATTTTATTTATTTGACAGAGAGAGACTCAGAGAGAGAGGGAACACAAGCAGGGGGAGTGGAAGAGGGAGAAGCAGGCTTCCCGCTGAGCAGGGAGCCCGATGTGGGGCTCGATCCCAGGACCCCAGGACCGTGACCTGAGCCGAAGGCAGACGCTTAACGACTGAGCCACCCAGGTGCCCCTAGTTTCATAGAGTTTTGATCAGAAAAGATGCATGGTATGACTTCGATTTTTTTGATTTGTTGCGGCTTGTTTTGTGGGATAATATGTGATCTGTTCTAGACAGTGTTCCACATGCCCTTGAAAAGAATGTGTATTCTGCTGTTTTAGGATGGAATGTTCTGAATATATCTGTTAAATCCATCTGTTCCAGTGTGCCATTCAAAGCCATTGTTTCCTTGTTGATTTTCTGTTTAGATGATCTGTCCACTGATGTAAGTGGGGTGTTAAAGGCCCTACTATCATTGTACAATATATTATCAATTAGTTCCCTCATGCTTGTTACTAACAGTTTTATATATTTGGGTGCTCCCATGTGGGGTGTATAAATATTTACAGTTGTTATATCTTCTTGTTGGATTGATCCCTTTATTATCACAGTGCCCTCCTTTGTCCCTTGTTACAGTCTTTATTCTAAAGTCTATTTTTTCTGATATAAGTATTGCTACTATGGCTTTCTATTGACATCCATTTGCATGATAGATGTTTCTCTATCTCCTTTCAGTCTGCTGTTGTCTTTAGTTTTAAAATGAGTCTCTTGTATGTAGCATATAGATATGTCTCGGTTTTTTTAATCCATTCTGATACCCTATATCTTTAGATTGGAGCATTTAGTCATTTACATTCACAGTAATTATTGATAGCTATGTTTTTGTTGCCATTGTAGTACTTCATTTGTGTTTTTTTTCTAGTACTTCATTTGTGTTTTTTTTCTGAAGATTTTCTCTGATCCTTGTCTTTCTCTCATGGTTTGCTGGTTTTCTCTAATGATATATTTGGATTTCCTGCTCTTTATTCTTTCCATATTTACCAGTGTTTTTTGATATATGGTTACCATCAGGTTTGTATAGAACCTGTTCTGCATAAAACAGTCTATATTAAGTTGATGGTCATTTAAGTTTGAACCCATTCTTTACTCCTCTCCTCTCCATGTTTTAGGTATATGGTGTCATATTTTACATCTTTTTATTTTTTGAATTCCTTGACTGATATTTTACAAAAACATTCATTTTTACTGCTTTTGTGTTTCCTACCTTCAAACTTTTACTTTTGGACTTTCCTTTCACTCAAAGATCCCCTTTAATATTTCTTGTATGGCTGCTTTAGTGGTTATGAACTCCTTTAGTTTTTATTTGTCTGGGAAACTCTCTCTCCTTCTCTTCTGAATGATAGCCCTACTGGATAGAATATTTTTGGCTGCAGATTTTTCCCATTCAGCATTTTGAATATATCATGCTACTCCATTCTGTCTTGGAAAGTTTCTGCTGAAAAATCCCCTGATAACCTTATGGGGTTTCCCTTGTATGTAACTGTCTAGTTTCATCTTGCTGCTTTAATTTTTTTTTCTTTATCACTATATTTTGACATTTCTTAAAGATTTTATTTATTTATTTGAAGGAGAGGGAGACAGAACACAAGAGGAGGGGAGAGAAAGAGGGAGAGGGAGAAGCAGATTCCCCACTGAGCAGGGAACCTGATACAGGGCTCGATCCCAGGACCCCAAGATCATGACCTGAGCTGAAGGTGGACACTTAACTGACTGAGCCACTGAGAGACCCCATATTTTGACATTTTAATTATAATATGTCTTGCTATGGATCTTCTTTTGTTGATTTTGTCAGGGGTTCTCTGTGCCTCCTGGATCTGATATCTGTTTCCTTCCCCAGATTAGGGAAGTTTTTAGGTATCATGTCTTCAACTAAATATTCTGTCCTCTTTTCTCTCTCTTCTCCTTCTGGGACTCCTATAATGAATGCTATTACATTTGATGGAGTCACTGAGTTCCTTAAGTCTATTCTTGTTTTGCATAATTATTTTTTCTTTCTTTTGTTCAGCTTAATGACTTTCCATTTTTCTGTCTAGAGGCATTAATTTGTTCCTCTGCTTTTTCCATCCTGCTGTTTATTCCATCAAGCATGTTTCTCATTTTGTTATTTAGCCCTTTATCTCTGCTACATTTTTCCATATTTCTGTGTTAAGGGTCTCACTGATGCCTTCCATTATTTTCTCAAGTCCAGTATCTTTGTGATTATTCCTTTAAATTCTCTATCAGGCATGTTACTTATCTCTATTTTACTTAGGTCTCTGGCCATGGCCTTGTCCTGTTCTCTCATTTGGGACAAATTCCTCTGTCTTCTCATTTTGTCTAAATCTCTGTGTTAGGATAGGCAGCTAGGTCTCCTCTTCTTGAGTATAATGGCCTTATGAAGAAGCATCTTATAATGCCTTGAAGTGTAGTGTCCCATGTTCCCCAGGGCCTGGTGCTTTCAGGAGTGACTCCAATGTGTGCTGCATGTGCTCTGCTATTGTGTTCTGGCCATATTATCCTTCAGGCCAGTTGTCTGCAGAGGCTCTCTTTGCCTGTTATGGGCAGTGTTTGGTCCCTGGCCCAAATGTGGTGAGTTTTAACTAGGTATACTCTAGTCTGCTTGTGAAATGAAATCTGTTGCTACCACCGGCAGAACCATGGCTCCGCTAAACTCCCACATCAGGAAATGCAGTATAAGCAGGGTTTTGAGATGGTCTTCTGGGGGAGAGAGCCCCTGCACTGAGACTGAGGCAAGTGTGACTGGGAAGGGCAGTTCCACCAGTGTATGGGGGCAGGGGTAGGGCTTGGTGTGAGCAAGTTAGGTAGTGAGTGTCACTGCTGCATTGTTTCCCACAGGTGGCCCTGTGCTTGCTAAGGTGTAGGGGTGGGAAGTGGCGCAGGCCAGTTTCTTTGTTCCCAGAAGGGCCTTTCTGTAAATACTGGCACTCTGGGACACACTCCAAGATGAGCAGAAACCTCTCCACTGTGTGGCCCAGATGCTCTTCAAATTGCTATTTTCAAGCTGTATGTATGCAGGCTGTTTGCACTGCTTTCTCTCCAAGAGCAGCCCCAATGCCCTCCAGGCTCTCCCCAAGCCAAGCCTGCTGACCTTTAGAACTCCAGGCTTTATGCCCTGCAGGTTGCAAGAACTGACCAAATTCAGCCCCTCTCACTTTCCAAGCCAATTGCTATGGTGAATCATCATCCATGTCCTCCCCTGTGTGCTAGTCTATCTCTTGCCCTTTTCTGCAATGTAATTCGCTCCCCACTGTAGCAACAATGATTTGTTATTCTCCCAAACCATATCTCTGCATTTCCTGTCTTTTTCAATATGGTCTGTTCTCTACCTTTAGTTGTGGAGTTTGTTCTACCAATCTTCAGGTCAATTTCTGGGGTATTTACAATGATTTGATTGTTATCTAGTTGTATTCATTTGATGAGGTGAGACTAGGGTCCTCCTATTCTGCTGCCATCTCTCCCTCTCTCTCTACTTAATGTCTCTGAGCTTCACTTTTCTCATCTTGAAAATGTAGAGAATGGTATAATGTCCTTCACTCAGAGCAAGCCCTTACACTCACTACCCTAGTTTCCTCATCTGTGAAACACAGATTTATAGAGTTGTTGATGAGGGTTTAAAGAGTGAATACGTGCAAAGCAATTAAAAAATCCCTGGCACATAATAATGCAGAGTAAATACTAACAAATACTATAATTTGAAGGTTTGAGTACTATCTCTGCCCTTAATTTTAGACAAATCATTTACTCTTTAGTCTCAGTTTCCACATTTATAAATAGAAGAAACAAATAATGCCTACTGAAGAGATGATGAAATAAAGAATCTGAAAGTGCTCTATGGAGTAAAAATTTGTTGAAAATATGAAGAATTGGAGAGAGGAGTTAAGATGGTGGAGGAGTAGGGGCTCGGGGACCCTAAGCTTGTCTCATCTCCTGAATACAGCTGATAATTATCAAATCATTCTGAACACTCAAAAAATCAATCAGAGGTCTGAGAGAACAAAAACAGCAAGTCTACAGTAGAAAATCAACGACCTTTTGGAAAGTAAGAGTTGCAAAGGGTTGAGCTGGGGGAGATATAACTGTGGGTATTATGGTGGGGAGGGAGCCCTGCTTACGGAGACTACTGCCAAGTGTTATATACAGCAGAGCATAAAATCTGAACTTTTAGAAGTCTGCTACCATGGGAGATACACCTGGCTTAAAGGTGCTCATGTGGCAAAGCAGGGCAGAATCCCAGGAGTCACAGCATGGTCTGAGGATCCCCTGGATCACAAGAAGAATGGGTGGTGTCAATGTGCTGTTCCCAGACATAGGAATGGGGATGCTAGCTGAGAGCAGCAAGTCTTGGTGCTGGCTTTCTGCTCTGTTTTGCCATAAACTGAACTACTGTGCAGTCACATGACTGCTTTTCTAAGATAGGCTGGCAAATTGCAAACGCATGGCAAGACATTCCCCCAGAGGATCACTGTGGGTCCACACCATGGAAGTCCCTAAAATTTGGAGTTTTGAAACTCAGTCACATGACTGAGATAAAAAAAAAAAAAAGTTTGGACACAGGCAGGGTGAACAAAGGGTTCTGACAGAAAACAGGGACATAAGAGGGGTGATTGACTGCTCTTCTGTGAGGGTTCCGTGAAGAGTGGAGAGGACAAAATCTCAGCACTGGAACTAGAGAGTTGGGCACCGCCATTTTCATCCTGCTCCTCAGTGCTGAAAGCCATCATAGAGCACAACAGCACTACCTAGTGAAGGATGGAGCCACTTACACCAAACCCCACTCTGCAGCACCCTGGAGGCGCATTTCCACTATAGCAAGTCCACCTGAGAATCAGCTCGATAGACCCTTGCCCCGAAAATTACAAACAACTCACTCACACCAAGTCTACTGATCATAGAGTGCTGCAAAACTTCAGCTCTAGGGGAAATAGGATCTAGCTTCCTATTTACTTTTTAAAATTTTTTAATTATTGCTCGAGGAAAAGATGGCAGAGGACCCTATTCCAACCAATCCCTGGAACTGAGCTGGATATCTACCAAACCACTCTGAACACCCATGAAATCAGCCTGATGTAAGAAGATCTGGATTTCTACAAACAGAATATCACAGGCGGTTGGTTTCGAGGTACAAAGCGGGGAACCATGATTCCAAGGGAAGATATTGGAGGATAAATGGCAGCGGGAGGGAGCCTGGCCATGGGGATCCTACACTGCTGGTGAATGATAGCCTCCCACGCTGGGGACAGGGAACAGACTCGCAGACTGATAGCAGCGGGGAAAGGACTTTAGGGCAGCACCCTGGACAGAAACCAGAGCGGCGGGACTGTGCATGGGAACTGGGGGCGGCTGGCAATTTTAGAAGCACAAATGGCACAGACGTGCCCTGACCTGGAGGCAAGGACGGGGAGCACTGCGGAGGGGCGCACAATCCAGGACACTGCAGTTTATAGCAGCATAGACAGAAACGGAGATAGTGTAGCCTGGAGGGCTCACTGAAGAACAGACTGTGGACTCTCTGCTCTGAGGAACAGAGCTGGAAACGGTCTCTTCTGCTCTGACTCTCCAAAGAGACACGGAAGGCTGCCAGGGAAAGCCCCCAGAGAAAAAAAGCCCCCCAAAACCGGTTTCCACTGAGCCCATCCCCCACCACAGGGGGCAGGGCAACTCTGCCAAAACAGCATTGCCTGATTAACAGTGCAACAGGCCACTCCCCACAGAAGACAGGCTGGGAGAACAAGAGGCCAGCAACCCTAAGGTCCCTAGAACACAGGTGCATCGTGCTTGGGTTCTGGTCAATAATTTGGAGTCTATACATTCCCTCAATGACCCATCAACAGAATGACTAGGAAGAGGAACCCCCCAAATAGAAAAGACTCAGAGATTATGACTTATGCTGCAGATTTACAAATGGATGCAGATATAACCAAGATGTCGGAGATGGAATTCAGGATAGCAATTCTGAAGACAATAGCTAGAATGGAGAAATCAATTAATGGCAACATAGACTCTCTAAGGGCAGAAATAAAAGCTGAATTGGCAGAACTTAAAAATGCTATCAGTGAGATCCAATCTAATCTAGATAATCTAATAGCTAGGGTAAGTGAGGCAGAAGAACGAATAAGCGACCTGGAAGACAATTAAATAGATAAAAAGGGAAAAAGAGGAGGCCAGGGAAAAACAACTCAGAATCCATGAAAATAGAATCAGAGAAATAAGTGACACCATGGAGCATTCCAATGTCAGAATAATTGGAATCCCGGAAGGAGTGGAGAGAGAGAGAGAGGACTAGAAGATGTATTTGAGCAAATCGTAGCTGAGAACTTCCCTAATCTGGGGAATGAAACAAACATTCATGTCCTAGAGGCAGAGAGGACCCCTCCTAAGATCAAGGAAAACAGACCAACGCCCAGGCATGTAATAGGAAAACTTGCAAGTCTTAGAACCAAGGAAACCATCTTAAGGGCAGTTAGGGGGAAGAGATTCCTTACGTACAGAGGGAGGAACATCAGAATCACATCAGACCTATCCACAGAGACCTGGCAAGCCAGAAAAGCCTGGAAAGACATATTCAGGGTACTCAATGAGAAGAACAAGCAGTCAAGAATACTTTATACGGCAAGGCTTTCATTTAGAATGGATGGAGAGATGCAGAGCTTCCAAGACCAGCAGAAACTGAAAGAATATGTGACCACTAAGCCGGCCCTGCAAGAAATATTAAGGGGGGTTCTATAAAAGGAGAAAGACACCAAGAGAGATATACAACAGAAATTTGCAGGGACAATCTATAAAAAGAACGTCTTCACAGGCAACATGATGACAATTAATTCATATCTTTCAATAATCACTCTCAACGTGAATAGCCTAAATGCTCCCATAAAACAGCAGCACAGGGTTGCAGATTGGATAAAGAGACAGGACCCATCCATATGCTGCCTACAAGAGATTCATTTTGAACCTAAAGATACATCCAGACTGAAAGTGAAGGGATGGAGATCCATCTTCCTTGCCAGTGGACCTCCAAAGAAAGCTGGGGTAGCAATTCTTATATCAGACAAATTAGATTTAAAACTGAAGTCTGTAGTTAGAGACACAGAAGGACACTATATCATCCTTAAAGGGTCTATCCAACAAGAAGATCTAACAGTTGTAAATATCTATGCCCCCAACATGGAAGCAGCCATCTACATAAGCCAACTGTTAACCAAAATAAAGAGTCATATTGATAACAACACGTTAATTGTAGGAGACCTCAATACTCCACTCTCAGCAATGGACAGATCATCTAAGCAGAAAATCAACAACGAAAAAAGAGCTTTGAATGACACACTGGACCAGATGGACCTCATAGATATATACTAAACATTCCACACTAAAACACAGAATACTCATTCTTCTCAAGCACACATGGAACTTTCTCCAGACTAGACCAAATACTGGGTCACGAATCAGGTCTCAACCGATACCAAAAGATTGAAATTATTCCCTGTATATTCTCAGACCACAATGCTTTAAAACTGGAACTCAATCACAAGAAAAACTTTGGAAGAAATTCAAACACTTGGAAGCTAAAGACCACTCTGCTCAAGAATGTTTGGGTCAACCAGGAAATCAAAGAAGAACTTAAACAATTCATGGAAATCAATGAGAATGAAAACACATCAGTCCAAAACCTATGGCATACTGCAAAGGCGGTGCTAAGTGGGAAATTCATAGCCATCCAAGCCTCACTCAAAAAAATAGAAAAATCCCGAATTCACCAACTAACTCTACACCTTAAAGAACTAGAGAAAAAGCAAAAACGATGCCTAAGCCACGAATTAGAAGAGAAATAATTAAAAATATACCAAAGATCAATGAATTAGAAACCAGAAACACAGTAGATCATATCAACGAAACTAGAAGTTGGTTCTTTGAAAGAATTAATAAGATCGATAAACCACTGACCAGACTTATCCAAAAGAAAAGATAAAGGACCCAAATTAATAAAATTATGAATGAAAAGGGAGAGATCATGAATATCACCAAGGAAATAGAAACCATTATTAGAAATTATATCAACAACTATATGCCAAGGAACTGAGCAATCTGGATGAAATGGAGGCCTTCCTGGAAACCTATAAGCTGCCAAGACTGAAACAGGAAGAAATTGACAACCTGAATAGGCCAATAACCAGTAACAAGATTGAAGCAGTGATCAAAAACCTCCCAAAAAACAAGAGTCCAGGGCCTGATGGATTCCCTGTGGAATTCTACCAAACATTCAAAGAAGAAATAATACCTATTCTACTGAAGCTGTTTCAAAAAATAGAAACAGAAGGAAAGCTTCCAGATTCATTCTATGAGGCCAGCATTACCTTAATCCCCAAACCAGGCAAAGACCCCATCAAAAAGGAGAATTTCAGACTGATATCCCTGATGAATATCAATTCAAAAATCCTCAAAAAAATCCTAGCTAATAGGATCCAACTGTACATTAAAAGGATCATCCACCATGACCAAGTGGGATTTATCCCCGGGATGCAAGCGTGGTTCAGAATTCGTAAATCAATCAGTGGGACAGAACACATTAATAAGAGGAGGGAGAAGAACCATGTGGTCCTCTCAATTGATGCAGAAAAAACATTTGACAAAATACAACATCCTTTCGTGATTAAAACTCTTCAGAGTATAGGGATAGAGGGAACATTCCTCAAGTTCATAAAATCCATCCATGAAAAACCCACAGTGAATATCATCCTCAATGGGGAAAAGCTGAGAGCCTTTCCCTTAAGATCAGTATCATGTCAAGGATGCCCACTCTCGCCACTATTGTTCAACACAGTACTAGAAGTCCTAGCAACAGCAATCAGACATCAAAAAGAAATCAAAGGTATTCAGATCGGCAAAGAAGTCAAACTCTCTCTTTTCGCAGACAACATGATACTTTATGTGGAAAACCCAAAAGACTCCACCCCCAAATTACTAGAACTCATCCAGCAATTCAGTAATGTGGCAGGATACAAAATCAATGCACAGAAATCAGTTGCTTCCTTATACACTAACAATGCAACTGTAGAAAGAGAAATTAGAGAAATGATTCCATTTACAATAGCACCAAAAACCATAAGATACCTCGGAATAAACCTAACCAAAGAGGTAAAGGATCTCTACTCTAGGAACTACAGAACACTCATGAAAGAAATTGAAGAAGACACAAAAAGATGGAAAAATATTCCATGTTCATGGATCGGAAGAATAAACATTGTTAAAATGTCTATGCTACCCAGAGCAATCTATACCTTCAATGCCATCCCGATCAAAATTCCAATGAGATTTTTCAAAGTGCTGGAACAAACGATCCTAAAATTTGTATGGAATCAGAAAAGACTCCAAATCACCAAGGAAATTTTGAAAAAGAAAAACAAAGCTGGGGACATCACGTTGCCCGATTTCAAGCTATATTACAAAGCTGTGATCACCAAGACAGCATGGTACTGGCACTAAAACAGACACATACACCAAGGGAACAGAATAGAGAACCCAGAAAAGGACCCTCAACTCTATGATCAAATAATCTTCGACAAAGCAGGAAAAAACATGCAATGGAAAAAAGACAGTCTCTTCAATAAATGGTGCTGGGAAAATTGGACAGCCACATGCAGAGGAATGAAAATCTACCATTCTCTAACACCATTCACAAAGATAAACTCAAAGTGGATGAAAGACCTCAATGTGAGACAGGAATCCATCCAAATCCTAGAGGAGAACATAGGCAGTAACCTCTTTGACATCGGCCACAGCAACTTCTTTCAAGATACATCTCCAAAAGCTAGTGAAACAAAAGCAAAAAGGAACTTTTGGGACTTCACCAGATAAAAAGCTTCTGTACAGCAAAGGAAACAGTCAACAAAACAAAGAGTCAACCCACAGAATGGGAGAAGATATTTGCAAATGACACTACAGATAAAGGGCTGGTATCCAAGATCTATAAAAGAACTTCTCAAACTCAACACCCAAAAAACAAATAATCCAGTCAAAAAGTGGGCATAAGAGATGAAAAGACACTTCTCTGAAGAACACATACAAATGGCTAACAGACACATGAAAAAATGTTCATCATCATTAGCCATCAGGGAAATTCAAATCAAGACCACATTGAGATACCACCTTACACCAGTTAGAATGGCAAACGTGGACAGGGAAAGAAACAGCAAATGTTGGAGAGGTTGTGGAGAAAGGGGAACCCTCTTACACTGTTGGTGGGAATGCAAGGTGTTACAGCCACTTTGGAAAACAGTGTGGAGTTGCCTCAAAAATTTAAAAATAGAGCTACCCTATGACCTAGCAAATTGCATTTACCCCCAAGACAGAGATGTAGTGAAAAGAAGGGCCATATACACCCCAATGTTCATAGCAGCAATATCCGCAATAGCCACACTGTGGAAAGAGCCGAGATGCCCTTCAACAGATAAATGGATAAAGAGGATGTGGTCCATATATATAATGGAATATTACTCAGCCATCAGAAAGGATGAATACCCAACTTTTACATTAACATGGATGGGACTGGAGGAGATTATGCTAAGTGAAATAAGTCAAGCAGAGAAAGTCAATTATCATATGGTTTCACTTATTCATGGAACATAAGGAATAGCATGGAGGACATTAGTAGAAGGAAGGGAAAAATGAGAGGGAGGGAATTGGAGGGAGAGATGAACCATGAGAGACTATGGACTCTGAGAGACAAACAGGGTTTTAGAGGGGAGGGGAGAGGGGGGATTGGTTAGCCCTGTGATGGGTATTAAGGAGGGCAGGTACTGCATGGAGCACTGGGTGTTATACGAAAACAATGGATCATGGATCACCACATCAAAAACTAATGATGTATTGTATGGTGACTAACATAACATAATAAAATTTTAAAAAACAAATAAATAAAAATAAAAATAGAGCTACCCTATGACCCAGCAATTGCACTACTGGGTATTTACCCCAAAGACAGATGTTGTGAAAAGAAGGGCCGTATGCACCCCAATGTTCATAGCAGCAATGTCCGCAATAGCTAAACTGTGGAAAGAGCTGAGATGCCCTTCAACAGATGAATGGATAAGGAAATGTGGTCCATATATACAAAGGAACAGTACTTCGCCATCAGAAAGGATGAATACCCAACTTTTACATCAACATGGATGGGACTGGAGGAGATTATGCTAAGTGAAATAAGTCAAGCAGAGAAAGTCAATTATCATATGGTTTCACTTCTTTGTGGAAAATAAGGAATAGCATGGAGGACATTAGGAGCAGGAAGGGAAAAATGAAGGGGGGGAAATCAGAGGGAGAGATGAACCATGAGAGACTGTGGACTCTAAGAAACAAACAGGGTTTAAGGGGAAGGGGTGAGGGGGAATTGGTTAGCTCGGTGATGGGTATTTAGGAGGGCACGTGATGCATGAAGCACTGGGTGTTATTCGAAAACAATGGTTCATGGATCACCACATCAAAAACTAATGATGTATTGTATAGTGACTAACATAACGTAATAAAATTTAAAAAAAATAAAAAAATAAAACAACAATTATAATGATACTAGCTGGGCTTGAAAAAAGAATGGAAGACACTAAAGAATCCTACTGCAGAGATAGAAGAACTAAAACTACATTAAGCTAAAATTAAAAATGCTATAACTGAGATGCAATCACAAATGTACACTAAAACAATGAGGATGGATGAAGTAGAGGAATGAATCAGTGAAAGTGAAGATAAAATTATGGAAAATAATGAAGCTGAAAGGAAGATGGAAAGAAAGGTAATAAATCACGAAAGTAGACATAGGGAACTCAGTGACATATTAAAACATAACATTCGTACTATAAGAGTCCCAGAAGGTGAAGAAAGAGAAAAAGTGGCAGAAGGTTTATTTGAGAAAATTACGGCTGAAAGCTCCCCTAATCTGGGGAAGGACACACATATCAAAATTCAAGAAGCACAGATAACTCCCATTAAATTCAACAAAAACCAAGCATTGCAAAAGCATATCAGAGTCAAATTAACAAAATACACAGCAAAGGAAAGAATCCCGAAAGCAGAAAGGGAAAAAAGTCCTTAACCTACAAGGGAAGAGAGATCAGATTCACAGCAAATCTGTCCACAAAAACTTGGCAAGCCAGAAGAAAGTGCCATGATATATTCAACATGCTATATAGGAAAAATATGCAGCCAAGAATTCTTTATCCAGCAAAGCTGTCATTCAGAATACAGGAGAGAGAAAGAGTATCCCAGACAAACAAAAACTAAAGGAATTTGTGACCAGTAAAAAGCCTTGCAAGAAATTATAAGTGGGACTCTTTGAGTGGAGAAAAGAAATACCAAAAGCAACAAAGACTAGAAAGGACTGGAGGACATCACCGGAAACACCAACTTTATAGGTAATACAATGGCACTAAATTCATATATTTCAATAATCACTCTGAGAGTAAATAGACTAAATGCTCTAATCAAAAGACATAGAGTATCGGAATGGATTTAAAAAAAAAAAAAAGATCCATCTATATGCTACATACAAGAGACTCATTTTAGAACTAAAGACACCTACAGATTGAAAGTGAGGGGCTAGAGAATGATCTATCATGCTAATGGAGTCAAAAGAAAGCTGGAGTACCCATACTTATATCAGACAAACTAGATTTTAAAACAAAGACTGGAACAAGAGATGAAAAAGGGCATTATATGGGGGGGGGGGGGGCGGAGCAAGATGGCGGAGGAGTAGGAGACTTGGATTTCGTCTCCTCTCAGGAATTCAGCTGGATAGGGATCAAACCATTCTGAACACCTACAAACTGAACAGGAGATCGAAGAAAAGAAGAGCAACAACTCTCTGAACAGAAGAGCGACCACTTTCTGGAAGGTAGGACGTGCGGAGAAGTGAATCCGAGGCGATATTCGGGAGGATAGACGGCGGGGGAGGGGCCTCCATCGGCCGCTTCTGGCAAGTGATAGAGCCCCGGAGCACAAAATCGGAACATTTAGAAGTCTGCTCCGCTGAGGGACGTCACTCTGGTGGCTAAGTGGGGGGTGGAAACCTCGTGGTACAGTGTGGTCTCAGGACCCTCGGGGTCACAGAAAGACCGGGGGTGCCTGAATGCGGCAGAGCTCCCAGGTATCGGAGCCGGGAAGCCGGCTGCAGAGACGGAGCCGAGGCGCGGGCTCTCAGCTCGGGGTTGCCATAAACGGTGATCCGCGGCACAGTCGGGCCACTGCTCCTCCAGCAGGGACCCAACAAGCGGCAGATCCGGGGAGACTCACCTTCTTCCCCCGGGAGGAGAGCTGCGGGAGCGCACCGCGGGGATCTGCTGGGTTTGGAGACTCCACCCGGGGTCGGGTGCCAGAGATAGAAACGCGCGGTCACAGGCCGGGTGAGCACGGAGTGCGGCCGGAGACCGGGGAGACGGGAGTGACTGACTGCTTTTCTCTGGGGGCGCACTGAGGAGCGGGGCCCGAGTTCTCGGCTCCTCCGGGGCGGAGACTGGGAGGCCGCCATTTTCACTCTCCGCCTCCAAAGCTGTACGGAAAGAGTGCAGGGAACAAAAGCTCCGGAGAGCAAACCTGAGCAGATTACTTAGCCCAGACCAGGCAAGGGCGGGGCAATTCCGCCTCCGGCAAAGACATTTGGGAACCATGGCAACAGGCCCCTCCCCCAGAAGATCAGCGAGAACAGCCAGCCAAGACCAGGTTTACCGATCAGTGAGAACGGCAGAACTCCAGCGCTAGGGGAATACTGCACATAGAATTCATGGCTTTTTACCATGATTCTTTAGTCTTTCAAAGTAAATTATTTTTTTTAACTGTCTTTTTTTCTTTTTTCTTTTTTTTTTTTTTTTGAATTTTTCTTTTTCCCTTTTTCAACCAACATCTTATCAATCCCTTTTTTAAAAAAAAAAAATTTATTTTTCATTTTTAGAGTCATATTCTATCCCTTCATAGTAGTTACCTGTATTTTTGGCATATATATATAAGTTGTTCTCTCTTTAAAATTTTGAGATACTTTCTAATAACAGATCAAAATATACTCTAAATCTCTAGTGTATGGTTTTTTTCTACTCCCCTGCCTGATCACATTCTCTCCCCTTTTTCTTTCTTTTTTTTTTAAATCCTCTTCTTTCTTTTTTCAAACAACTTATCAATTCCTTTTATAAATTTTTTTATAATTTCCATCTTTACAGTCATATTCCATCCCTTCATCATATCAACCCTTATTTTTGTACATATATACGTTTTTCTTTCTTTAAAATTTTGGGAGGCACTTTCTTTTAACAGACCAAAATACATCCAAAATCTAGTGTGTGGCACTGATCTATAAACCAGCCTGATCATATTTGATCACATTCTGTTTTTGTTTTGTTTTGTTTTGTTCTGTTTTTGTTTGTTTTTATCTTTAACTTTATCTTTATCTTTTTCCTTGTTTTTCTTTCTTTTTCTTTTTTCTCTCTTTCCCTTTCTTTTCCCACTGCTTCAGGTCTTTTCTGATTTGTTTAGAGTATATTTTCTGGGGACGTTGTTACCCTGCTAGCATTTTGTTCTCCCATTAATCTATTCTCCTCTGCACAAAATGACAAGATAGAAAAAATCACCTCAACAAAAAGAACAAGAGGTAGTACCGACTGCCAGGGACCTACTCAATACGGACATTAGTACGATGTCAGATCTAGAGTTCAGAAACATCACTTTAAAGATACTAGCTGGGCTTGAAAAAAGCATGGAAGTTATTAGAGAAACCCTTTCTGGAGAAGTAAAAGAACTAAAATCTAACGAAGTAGAAATCAAAAAGGCTATTAATGAAGTGCAATCAAATATGGGGGCGCTAACTGCTAGGATAAATGAGGCAGAAGAAAGAATCAGTGAGATAGAAGACCAAATGATGGAAAATAAAGAAGCTGAGAAAAAGAGAGATAAACAACTACTAGATCACGAGGTCAGAATTCGAGAGATAAACAATACCATAAGATGAAACAACATTAGAATAATTGGGATCCCAGAAGAAGAAGAAAGAGAGAGAGGGGCAGAAGGTATAATAGAGCAAATTATAGCAGAGAACTTCCCTAATTTGGGGAAGGAAACAGGCATCAAAATCCAGGAAGCACAGAGAACCACTCTCAAAATCAATAAAAATAGGTCAACACCCCAACATCTAATAGTAAAACTTACGAGTCTCAGAGACAAAGAGAAAATCCTCAAAGCAGCTCGGGAGAAGAGATATGTAACCTACAATGGTAGAAACATTAGATTGGCAACAGACTTATCCACAGAGACCTGGCAGGCCAGAAAGGACTGGCAGGACATATTCAGAGCACTAAATGAGAAAAATATGCAGCCAAGAATACTATATCCAGCTAGGCTGTCATTGAAAATAGAAGGAGAGATAAAAAGCTTCCAGGACAAACAAAAACTAAAGGAATTTGCAAACACGAAATCAGCCCTACAAGAAATCTTGAAAGGGGTCCTCTAAGCAAAGAGAGAGCCTAAAAGCAACATAGACCAGAAAGGAACACAAACAATATACAGTAACAGTCACTTTACAGGCAATACAATCGCACTAAATTCCTATCTTTCAATAGTTACCCTGAATGTAAATGGGCTAAATGCCCCAATCAAAAGACACAGGCTATCAGATTGGATAAAAAAAACAAGACCCATCGATATGCTGTCTGCAAGAGACTCATTTTAGACCCAAAGACACCCCCAGATTGAAAGTGAGGGGGTGGAAAACCATTTACCATGCTAATGGACACCAAAAGAAAGCTGGGGTGGCAATCCTTATATCAGACAAATTAGATTTTAAACCAAAGACTGTAATAAGAGATGAGGAAGGACACTATATCCTACTTAAAGGGTCTATCCAACAAGAAGATCTAACAATTGTAAATATCTATGCCCCTAACATGGGAGCAGGTATATAAGGCAATTAATAACAAAAGCAAAGAAACACATTGACAACAATACAATAATAGTGGGGGACTTTAACACCCTGCTCACTGAAATGGACAGATCGTCTAAGCAAAAGATCAACAAGGAAATAAAGACTTTAAATGACACACTGGACCAAATGGACTTCACAGACATATTCAGAACATTCCATCCCAAAGCAACGGAATACAGATTCTTCTCTAGTGCCCATGGAACATTCTCCAGAATAAATCACATCCTAGGTCATAAATCAGGTCTCAACCGGTACCAAAAGATTGGGATCATTCCCTGCCTATTTTCAGACCACAATGCTTTGAAACTAGAACTCAATCACAAGAGGAAAGTCAGAATGAACTCAAATACATGGAGGCTAAAGAGCATCCTACTGAAGAATGAATGGGTCAACCAGGAAATTAAAGAAGAATTAAAAAAATTCATGGAAACCAATGAAAATGAAAATACAACTATTCAAAATCTTTGGGATACAGCAAAGGCAGTCCTAAGAGGAAAGTATATAGCAATACAAGCCTTTCTCAAGAAACAACAAAGGTCTCAAGTATACAACCTAACCCTACACCTAAAGGAGCTGGAGAAAGAACAGCAAATAAAGCCTAAACCCAGCAGGAGAAGAGAAATAAGAAAGATCAGAGCAGAAATCAATGAAATAGAAACCAAAAGAACAGTAGAACAGATCAATGAAACTAGGAGCTGGTTCTTTGAAAGAATTAACAAGATTGATAAACCCCTGGCCAGACTTATCAAAAAGAAAAGAGAAATGACCCAAATCAACAAAATCATGAATGAAAGAGGAGAAATCACAACCAACACCAAAGAAATACAAACAATTATAAGAACATATTATGAGCTACTCTATGCCAGCAAATTAGATAACCTGGAAGAAATGGATGCATTCCTAGAGATGTATCAACTACCAAAACTGAACCAGGAAGAAATAGAAAACCTGAACAGACCTATAACCACTAAGGAAATTGAAGCAGTCATCAAAAATCTCCCAAAACACAAAAGCGCAGGGCCAGATGGCTTCCCAGGGGAATTCTACCAAACATTTCAAGAAGAATTAATACCTATTCTGAAACTGTTCCAAAAAATAGAAATGGAAGGGAAACTTCCAAACTCATTTTATGAGGCCAGCATTACCTTGATCCCAAAACCAGACAAAGACCCCATCAAAAAGGAGAATTACAGACCAATATCCCTGATGAACATGGATGCAAAAATTCTCACCAAAATACTAGCCAATAGGATCCAACAGTACATTAAAAGGATTATTCACCACGACCAAGTGGGATTTATCCCTGGGCTGCAAGGTTGGTTCAACATCCGCAAATCAATCAACGTGATACAATACATTAACAAAAGAAAGAACAAGAATCATATGATCCTCTCAATAGTTGCAGAAAAAGCAGTTGACAAAGTACAGCATCCTTTCTGGATCAAAACTCTTCAGAGTATAGGGATAGAAGGTACATACCTCAATATCATAAAAGCCATCTATGAAAAACCTACAGCAAATATCATTCTCAATGGGGAAAAACTGAGAGCTTTCCCCCTAAGGTCAGGAACGCGGCAGGGATGTCCACTATCACCACTGCTATTCAACATAGTATTGGAAGTCCTAGCCACAGCAATCAGACAACAAAAAGAAATAAAAGGCATCCAAATCGGCAAAGAAGAAGTCAAACTCTCACTTCTTGCAGATGATATGATACTTTATGTGGAAAATCCCAAAGACTCCACCCCAAAACTGCTAGAACTCATACAGGAATTCAGTCAATGGCAGGATATAAAATCAATGCACAGAAGTCAGTGGCATTCCTATACACCAACAACAAGATTGAAGAAAGAGAAATTAAGGAGTCGACCCCATTTACAATTGCACCCAAAACCGTAAGATACCTAGGAATAAATCTAACCAAAGAGGCAAAGGATCTGTACTCAGAAAACTATACAATACTCATGAAAGAAATTGAGGAAGACACAAAGAAATGGAAAAACGTTCCATGCTCATGGATTGGAAGAACAAATATTGTGAAGATGTCAATCCTACCTAGAGCAATCTACACATTCAATGCAATCCCCATCACAATACCATCCACTTTTTTCAAAGAAATGGAACAAATAATCCTAAAATTTGTATGGAACCAGAAAAGACCCCGCATAGCCAGAGGAATGTTGAAAAAGAAAAGCAAAGCTGGCGGCATCACAATTCCGGATTTCCAGCTCTACTACAAAGCTGTCATCATCAAGACAGTATGGTACTGGCACAAAAACAGACACATAGATCAATGGAACAGAATAGAGAGCCCAGAAATGGACCCTCAACTATATGGTCAACTAATCTTTGACAAAGCAGGAAAGAATGTCCAATGGAAAAAAGACAGTCTCTTCAACAAATGGTGTTGGGAAAATTGGACAGCCACATGCAGAAGAATGAAACTGGACCATTTCCTTACACCACACACAAAAATAGACTCCAAATGGTTGAAAGACCTCGATGTGAGACAGGAGTCCATCAAAATCCTAAAGGAGAACACAGGCAGCAACCTCTTCGACCTCAGCCAAAGCAACTTCTTCCTAGAAACATCACCAAAGGCAAGGGAAGCAAGGGCCAAAATGAACTATTGGGACTTCATCAAGATAAAAAGCTTTTGCAAAGCAAAGGAAACAGTCAACAAAACCAAAAGACAACCGACAGAATGGGAGAAGATATTTGCAAATGACATATCAGATAAAGGGCTAGTATCCAAAATCTATAAAGAACTTATCAAACTCAACACCCAAAGAACAAAGAATCCAATCAAGAAATGGGCAGAAGACATGAACAGACATTTTTCGAAAGAAGACATCCAAATGGCCAACAGACACATGAAAAAGTGTTCAATATCGCTCGGCATCAGGGAAATCCAAATCAAAACCTCAATGAGATATCACCTCACACCAGTCAGAATGGCTAAAATTAACAAGTCAGGAAATGACAGATGTTGGCAGGGATGCGGAGAAAGGGGAACCCTCCTACACTGTTGGTGGGAATGCAAGCTGGTGCAGCCACTCTGGAAAACAGTATGGAGGTTCCTCAAAAAGTTGAAAATAGAGCTACCATATGATCCAGCAATTGCACTACTGGGTATTTACCCCAAAGATACAAAAGTAGGGACCCAAAAGGGTACATGCACCCCGATGTTTATAGCAGCAATGTCCACAATAGCCAAGCTGTGGAAAGAGCCAAGATGTCCATCAACAGATGAATGGATAAAGAAGATGTGGTATATATACACAATGGAATATTATGCAGCCATCAAAAGGAATGAGATCTTGCCATTTGCAACGATGTGGATGGAACTGGAGGGTATTATGCTGAGCGAAATAAGTCAAACAGAGAAAGACATGTATCATATGACCTCACTGATATGAGGAATTCTTAATCTCAGGAAACAAAGTGAGGGTTGCTGGAGTGGGGGGTGGGGTGGGAGGGATGGGGTGACTGGGTGATGGACACTGGGGAGGGTATGTGCTCTGGTAAGCGCTGTGAATTGTGCAAGACTGTTAAATCTCAGATCTGTACCTCTGAAACAAATAATGCAATATATCTTAAGAAAGAAAAAAGAAGAAGAATGTAGCAGGAGGGGAAGAATGAAGGGGGTGAAATCGGAGGGGGAGAAGAACCATGAGAGACGATGGACTCTGAAAAACAAACTGAGGGTTCTAGAGGGGAGGGGTTTGGGAGGATGGGTTAGCCTGGTGATGGGTATTGAGGAGGGCACGTTCTGCATGGAGCACTGGGTGTTATGCACAAACAATGAATCATGGAACACTATATCTAAAACTAATGATGTAATGTATGGGGATTAACATAACAATAAAAAATTAAAAAAAAAAGAAAAAGGGCATTATATCATAGTTAAAGGTCTATCCATCAAGAAGATCTAGTAATTTTAAATATTTATGCACCCCACATGGGAGCACCCAAATATATAAAACAGTTAGTAACAAACATGAAGGAACTAATTGATAATATATTGTACAATGATAGTAAGGCCCTTAACACCCCACTTACATCAGTGTACAGATTATCTAAACAGAAAATCAACAAGGAAACAACAGCTTTGAATGGCACACTGGAACAGATGAATTTAGCAGATATATTCAGAACATTGCATCCTAAAACAGCAGAATACACATTCTTTTCAAGTGCATGTGGAACACTGTCTAGAATAGATCACATATTAGCCCACAAAACAAGCCTCAACAAATTCAAAAAATCGAAGTCATACTATGCATCTTTTCTGATCAAAAATCTGTGAAACTAGAAGTCAACCACAAGACAAAATCTGGAAAGACCAAAAATACATGAAGGTTAAAGAACATGCTACAAAAAAAAAAAAAAAAAGAATGGGTAAACCAGGAAATTACAGAAGAAATTTTAATGGAATTAAAGCATATGGAAGCATATGAAAATGCAAACATGACAGTCCAAAACCTTTGGGATGCAGCAAAGGCAGTCAGTCTGAAGAGGAAAGTATATTGCAATACAAGCCTACCTCAAGAAGCAAGAAAAGTCTCAAATACACAACATAATATTACACCTAAAGGAGCTACAAAAGGAACAACAAATAAAGCCTAAGGCCAGCAAAAAAGGGAAATAAAGATTAGAGCAGAAATAAATAATATAGAAACAACAACAGCAACAACAACAAAACAGTAGAACAGATCAATGAAATGAAGAGCTGGTTCTTTGAAAGAATTAATAAAATTGATTAACCCCTAGCCAGACATACCAAAAAAAAAAAAAGAGAGAGAGAGAGAAAGGACCCAAATACATAAAATCACGAATGAAACCGAAGAGATCACAACCAACATCACAGAAGTACAAAAATTATAAGAGAATACTATGAAAAAGTATATGCCACCAACCTGGCAAATCTGCAAGAAATGGATGAGTTCCTAGAAATGTACCAACTATCAAAACTGAGACAGGAAGAAATAGAAATTCGAACATACCATTTATCAGCAAAGAAATTGAGACAGTAATCAAAAATCTCCCAGAGGGGGGCAAGATGGTGGCTGAGTAGCATACCTCATTTCATCAGGTCCCTCACATTTAGCTGGATATCAATCAAACCATTCTGAACACACATGAATTCAACCTGAGATATAAGAAGATTTATCTGGATCTCCACAAGCAGAAAAACTACTACTTTTTGCAAGCTAGGAGGTGCAGAACCTTGAATCTTCAGGGGAAATATCCAAAGATAATATCCATAACCCGGCAGCAGGAAAGTGATATAACACCCTAGCAAAAAAAAATCGGGACTCTTGGAAATCTATTCTAGGGAGAGGCACCCCCTACTGAAAAGGGCACAGGGGGCAAATAGGGCAGAATTCTAGGTGGATCATTGTGGTCTCAGGATTCCAGGAGATTCAGAAAGAACGGGGGAGCCTGAACTGATAGAGTGCCCACGAAGTGGAAGGGGGAGACTGGTTATGGTCAGCGAGCCCAGAGGGGACTTCAACTCTGGGCACCATAAACCACGAGCAGAGCCAATAGGGAGACAGCCATCTGCCTGACCACCCTGAAAAGGACTAGAAGGCGCAGGCTGTCTAAGATCCTGGGGGAGATATAGAACGGCTTGTGCCCATGACAGGGACAGCTCTCAGGGCAGTGTGGCCCATGAAGAGATGCTGGGGTAGCACCCAGCAGGACCTAGGAGCTGTGGAAGAGGATACACATGCGTGAGCCCACGGCCGCTGGTAGTTGTGGAGTTACAAGGCACAGAGATGCTGGTGGGTCCCCATAACTCCCCTGGGAGAGGTGCAGTGGGCACGATTTGCGTGTGTCTGTGGAGTCTGGTACACGCAGAAGTGGAGACAGATTGACTTGGAGGATTTATTGGGGAGGGGGGACCATGACATTGCGACTGACTTTGGGCCAGAGATTCCTGCACTGCCATGTTTCCTCTGACCCACTAAAGAGAAGTGGAAAGACGCCAGGGAACAAAAGCCACCAGCCAACCAGCTCACATTAAGCCCATCCCCCTGACAAGGGGTGGGGCAACTTCATCCAGGCAAAGACCAAGAAGCTGAGCAGCAGGCCCCTCCCCCAGAAGACAGACTGCAAGAACAAGTGAATGATAAGCTTATTACCCAAGGACTGTAAAACTCCAGCACCAGGGGAAAATAATACAGGGAGCTCCAATTCCCTCACGACTTGCTTATACTTCAGGCTAAAATTTTACATTCCTTTTTTAGTTTATTTTCTTATTCTTTTTTTTAACCCTGTTTCTGTTTCAAATAGATTATTTCCCAACCTATGTTTTTAATTCACTTCTTCAGTTTTCTTTTTTTCACATATATATTTTACAGATTTATGCCCCATACTAGCCCGTTTTTCACTCTATTCAATTTTATCTTGATATATATCAAGTTCTGATTTCTTTGCAATTTTGGGATATAGTGTCTTCTAACACAGAGACCAAAAATCAAGCAGGAACAGGCAGATAATTCTGCTGTGTCCAGCCTGAGAGATTATAATGTCTCTCCCACCCCTCCTTTTCTTTTCTTTTTTTTTTTTCCTGTTCTTTTTTCTTTCTTTTTTATTGCTTTGGATCATCTTGGATTTGGAGGCGTATCTGTGGTACCATTTGACCAATTCGAATTTTTTCTAAGGTGCATTTTGCTTGGGTAGTGGTTGATATTTTGGACTCTGTACATTCCCTCAACCATCTCTCAACAGAATGACTAGGAGGAGGAACTCCCAACAAAGAAAAGAACCAGAGACAATGTCCTCTGCCACAGATCTAATGGATATGGACATAAGTAAGATGTCAGAGACAGACTTCAGGGTAGCAATCATGAACTCAATAGCTAGCCTTGAAAAAAGCATTAGTGACAATATAGAATCTCTAGGGCAGAAATGAAATCTAATCAGACTGAACTTAAAAATGCTATGAATGAAATGCAGTCTAAACTGGATACTCTTTTTTTTTAATTTAATTTTATTATGTTATGTTAATCACCATACATTATATCATTAGTTTTTGATGTAGTGTTCCATGATTCATTGTTTGCATATAACACCCAGTGATCCATTCAATACGTGCCCTCTTTAATACCCATCACCAGGCAAACTGGATACTCTTAACAGCTAGGGTAAATGAGGCAGAAGAATGAATTAATGCCTTGAAGATAAGCAGATAGAAAGGAAGGAAGCTGAGTAAGATAGGGATAGGCAGCTAGTAGCACATGAGGACAGACTTAGATCAATGATGTCGTGAAACATTCCAACGTCAGAATTATTGGAATCCCTGAGGGGGTGGAGAGAGAAAGAGGACTAGAAGGTATATTTGAGCAAATCATAGCTGAGAACTTCCCTAGTCTGGAGAAGGAAACAAGCATTTGTGTCCAAGAAACAGAGGGGACCACTCCCAAAATCAATAAAAATAGATCAACACCCTAACATATAATACTGAAACTTACAAATCTTAAAGCCAAGAAAGCTATCCTGAGAGCAGCTAGGGGAAGAGATTTCTTACATAAGGAGGGAGGAACATCAGAATAACATCAGACTTATCTACAGAGACCTGGAAAGCCAGAAAAGACAGGCAAGACATATTCAGGGTACTAAATGAGAAGAACATGCAGCCAAGAATACTTTATCCAGCAAGGCTGTCATTCAGAACAGACAGAGAGATAAAGAGCTTCCAGGACCAGCAGAAACTGAAAGAATATGTGACCACCAAGCCAGCCCTGCAAGAAAAATAAAAGGGGATTCTAAAAAAAGAAAGACCCCAAGAGTAATATAGATGAGAAATTAACAGAGACAATCTATAGAAGCAGGGACTTTACAGGAAATAAGATGGCACTAAATTCATATCTTTCAATAGTTACTCTCAATGTGGATGGGCTGAATGCTCCCATCAAATTGCACAGGCTTTAAGATTGGATAAAAAAAGCTGGACCCATTCATATGCTGTCTACAAGAGACTCATTTTGAACCTAAAGACACCTCCAGATGGAAAGTGAGGGGATGGAGAACCAATTATCATGCCAACAGACCTCAAAAGAAAGCCAAGGTAGCAATTCTCATATCAGAAATATTAAATTTTAAACCAAAGACTGTAGTAAGAGATGTAGAGGAACACAGTATCATACTTAAAGGGTCTATCCAACAAGAAAATCTAACCACTGTAAATATCTATGCCCCCAACATGGGAGCAGCCAACTACATAACCCAACTATTAACCAAAATAAAGAATCATATTGATAATAATACACTAATAATAGGAGACGTCAACACTCCACTGTCAGCAATGGACAGATCATCTAAGCAGAAGATCAACAAAGAAACAAGAGCTTTGAAGGACACATTGGACTAGATATTCTTTGTAGATATATAAAGAACATTCCTTCCTAAAAGAACAGAATACTCATACTTTTTGAGTGTACACAGAACTTTCTCCAGAATAAATCACATACTGGGTCACAAATCAGGTCTGAACTGATACCAAAAGATTGAGATTATTCCCTGCATATTTTCAGACCACAGTGCATTGAAACGGGAACTCAACCACAAGGAAAAATTTGAAAGGAACGCAAACATGTGGAGGTTAAAAAACATCCTACTAAAGAATGAATGGGTCGGGGCGCCTGGGTGGCTCAGTTGGTTAAGCGACTGCCTTCGGCTCAGGTCATGATCCTGGAGTCCTTGCATCGAGTCCCGCATCGGGCCCCCTGCTCGGCAGGGAGCCTGCTTCTCCCTCTGACCCTCCCCCCTCTCATGTGCTCTCTCTCTCTCTCATTCTATCTCAAATAAATAAATAAAATCTTTAAAAAAAAAAAAAAAAAAGAATGAATGGGTCAACCAGGAAATCAAAGAACTTAAACAAATCATGCAAACCAATGCAAATGAAAACACATCGATCCAAAACCTATGGGATACTGCAAAGGTGGCCCTTAGAGGGACATAACATAGCCATCCAAGCCTCTCTCAAAAAGTTAGAAAAAATCAAATGCACAAGCTAACCTTACAGCTAAAGGATCTGGAGAAAGAACAGCAAATAAAGCCTAGACCAAGCAGGAGAAGAGAAATAATAAAAATTAGAGCAGAAATCAATGAAATAGAAACTAGAAGAACAATAGAACAGATCAATGAAACTAGAAGATATTTTTTTGAAAGAATTAAAGTCGATAAACCTCTGGCCAGACTTATCCAAAAGAAAAGACAAAGGACCCAAATTAATAAAATCATGAATGAAAGTGGAGAAATCACGACCAATACCAAGGAAATAGAGAATAATTATAGGAAATAGGAAATCATACCTATTCTACTGAAGCTGTTCCAAAAAATAGAAATGGAAAAACGAACTCGTTTTATGAGGCCAGCATTACCTTGATCCCCAAACCAGACAAAGACCACATCAAAAAGGAGAATTACAGACCAATATCCCTGATGAACATGGATGCCAAAATTCTCACCAAATCCTAGTCAATAGGATCCAACAGTACATTAAAAGGGTTATTCACTGCGACCAGGTGGGTTTTATTACTTGGATGCAAGGGTGGTTCAACATTCACAATTCAATCAGCATGACAGATCACATTAACAAAAGAAAAGACAAGAACCATATGATCCTCTCAATTGATGCAGAAAAAGCATTTGACAAAATACAGCATCCTTTCCTGATTAAAACTCTTCAAAATATAGGAATAGAGGGAACATACCTCAATATCATAAAAGCCATCTATGAAAAGCCCACAGAAAATATAATTTTCAATGGGGAAAAACCGAGAGCTTTTCCCTTAAGGTCAGGAACATGACAGGGATGCCCACTCTCACCATTATTGTTCAACATAGTACTAGATGTCCTAGCCTCAGTAATCAGACAACAGAAAGAAATAAAAGGCATTCAAATTGGCAAAGAAGAAGTCCAACTCACTCTTCACAGATGACATGATGCTTTATATTGAAAACACATAAGACTCCACCCCAAAATTGCTAGAACTCATACAGGAATTCAGCAATGAGGCAGAATACAAAATCAATGCACAGAAATCAGTTGCATTTCTATACACTAACAATGTAACTGAGGAAAGAGAAATTAAGGAATCACTCCCACTTATAATTGCACCAGAAACCATAAGATACCTAAGAATAACAGTAACCAAAGAGGTAATAGATCTGTAGTGCAAAAACTACAGAGCACTTATGAAAGAAATTGAGAAAGATGCAAAAAAAAATGGAAAAACATCTCATGCTCATGGATTGGAAGAATAAATATTGTTAAAATGTCTATGCTACCCAGAACAATTTATAAATTCAGTGCAATCCCTATCAAAATACCATTGACATTTTCCACAGAGCTAGAACAAATAACACTAATATTTGTATAGAACCAGGAAAGACCCCAAATAGACAGAGAAAGAATCCAAAGTTTTCTTGGTTGAAAAAGAAAACCAAAACTGGGGACATCACAGTGCCAGACTTCAAGCTATATTACAAAGCTGTAATCATCAAGACAGTATGGTACTGGCACAAAAACAGACACATGGATCAATGGAGCAGAAGAGAGAGCCCAGAAATGGACCCTAAACTCTGTAGTCAACTAATCTTGACAAAACAGGAAAGAATATCCAATGAAAAAAATCTCTTCAATAAATGGTGCTGGAAAAATTGGACAGCCACATGTAGAATGAAACTGGACCATTTTCTTACACCATACAGAAAAATAAACTCAAAATGGGTGAAAGACCTAAATGTGAGACAGGTACTCATCAAAATTCTAGAGGAGTACACTGGCAGTAACCTCTTCGACTTTGTCCACAGCAACTTCTTGCTAGACACGTCACCAATGGTAAGGGGGAAAAAATGAACTACTGGGACTTCATGAAGATAAAAAGCTTCTGCATAGCAAAGGAAACAGTCAACAGGACTAAAAGGCAATCTACAGAATGGGAGAAGATATTTTCAAATGACATATCAGATAAAGGGCTATTATCCAAGATCTATAAAGAACTTATCAAATTCAATACCCAAAAAAACAAAGAATCCCATCAAGAAATGGGCAGAAGACTTGAATAGACACTTTTCCAAAGAAGACATCCAGATGGCTAACAGACACATGAAAAGACGCTGATCATCACTTGTCATCAGGGAAATATGAATCAAAACCACAATGAGATACCACCTCATACCTGTCAGAATGGCTAAAATTAACAACACAAGAAACAACAGGTGTTGGGGAGGATGCAGAGAAATTGGAACCATCTTGCACTGTTGGTGCAAATGGAAACTAGTGCAGTCACTCTGGAGAACACTATGGAGTTTCCTCAAAAACTAATGATGTACTATATGTTGGCTAATTGAATTTAAATAAAAAAAAAAAAACTCAAAATAGAACTACCCAGCAATTACACTACCAGGTATTTACCCAAAGGATAAAAAAATACAGATTTGATGGGGTACATGGACCCCAATGTTTATAACAGCATTGTCAGCAATAGCCAAACTGTGGAGAGAGTCCAAATATCCTTCAAATAATGAATGGATAACAAAGATATATATGATGGACTATTACTCAGCCATCAAAAAGAATGAAATCTTACCATTTACAATATCATGGATGGAGTTAGAGTGTATTATGCTAAGTGAAATAAGTCAGTCAGTGAAAGACAAATATCATACGATTTCACTCACATACGGAATTTAAAAACCAAAACAGATGACCATATGAGAAGGGGGAAAAACAAACAAATTGACAGAGGGAAATAAACTGTAAGAGTCTCTTAATGATAGGGAACAAACTGAGGGTTGATGGAGGGTGGTGGGTAGGGGATGGGCTAGACGGATAATGGGTATTGAATAGCACACTTGTTGTGATGAGCACTGGGTATTGTATGTAAGTGATGAATCACTGAATTCTACTCCTGAAATCAATATTGTGCTGGATATTAACTAAAATTTAAATAAAAATTGAAAATAAAAGAAAATAAATATAAGAAAATGTGAAGAATTGTTTATAGTAAGGTTAGGGGGCGTACTAAATGGAGATTTTACCTATTCAAGGCTCCCTACTGCCACCTACAGCATCCTGAATGAGATCACATCTAAAAGGTAAGTGAAGGTCTTTAAAGGCCATGAGGTATTTGTATATTTTTTTCATGAGTTATTTGTACATTAATTGTCAGGAGATGAGTCCTGGTTCCCACCTCTCTAACAAAGAGTGGCCAAAAGTGTTCTACCACTGGTTGCCACCCCATTGTGAGATGCCAAGTGTTTCCATGTAATAGTTCCTATTTCTAGGAGGTTCTGAGGCTCAGTGATGCCCCACCATCCTTAGCAGCTTCTCAGAAAGGAAAGTAAGTGGCACCCATCCCTGAAGTCTCAACTTCCACCATCCACACATATGCCCAGTTTACAAAGTACAATACTCTTCACTTAAGCAGGAATAGCAATTCTCCAGACCCTGACAACCTGCCCTTACAGGCTCATTTTATCACATATAATGCCCTTTTATCCCCATTATATGGTTTACACCTCATAACAGCCCAAGAAGGCTGTCAAGGGGTGAGGGGTAATCATTCCCATTTTACAGAAGATGAACACTTCGCTTCTCAGAGGGAAAGCAACTTACCCTAGCTCTCACAGCTTCCTGGGAGAATGGAAAGAACAAAGGATTAAGAGTCACAAGACCAAGTTCTGAGAAAAGTGCTTTAAAATATGTAAAGTTCTGTACATTTGGAATTTTAAGAAACTGTAATGCCAGGGCCATGCCTAGAACCCAAATATCCTGTCTCCAGACCAGAACTCTTGCTGCACTGATGACAGAGAAAGAAACAGCAAATAAGGACAAAGAGAAAATTATCCCTCCAAAAATAACTGCAAATTACATTTAAATAGAACTTCACAACTTCCTAAGTATTGCAGCCTTTTATAGTATTTCAACCCCATGGCAACCTTCTGAGAGAAGTACAGCAGGAAATAGGAATTTAAAATTTTAACTATCCACACACATACTTATTCCTCTTTCCTGCTGTATTTTTTCTCATTAGCACTTAGAACTAACATAATATGTACTACTTAATCATTTGCTTAACATGTATCTTCCCTATGGAAATCTATTCCATGAGGACAGGATTTTTGTTTGTTTTGTTCACCATTCAGTGCCTAGAACAGTGCCTGGTACATAGCAGATCCTCAATAAATGTTATTGAGTAAGTGAATGAATAAATGTGTATGTGGTGTGTATGGGTGTGTGTGTGTGTAGAAAGAGAGAGACAGAGAGAATGAAAGAGAGAGAATGGCCTATTTTGCATATGAGCAAACTAATATCCAGAGGTGTTAATTTTTCCCAGGAAGGACTTCTGAACTTTCCCATTTCACCATTTCAGCCTATTCCCCTCACCTTGCTGCCTGGCTGGTTCAGGGACATCTTACCTGGGCAAAGGGAACATGTACTACAAATACCTTTTTTGGGCCAACTCCAGACATGGTGGCTACAGGTAGCCTGGGGTTTGCTCGTCATCAGCACACTCTTCCATTCCACAAATATTCAGAGTGTCTGCTATGTACACAAAAGGTACTCTGTCAGGCCTCACTGCCCTTCACACACCCCAAAACTCATAAACACTCAAAAGATTTCCCTGAGTGTTCACCATTCCTGGACTATATAGTGGTGAGGGAGAAAGGAGAAAAAGTTATTTGAATTCTCAGCATGTGGCCTGAGAGTCCCACAGAATTGTGTCTACCTCATAGGATGTTTGGAAGAATTAAATTAGATACACATGCAAAACATTTAGAAAAGTGCCTGGCACAAAATAAATGCTGGCCTGGTAAATATTAGCTATTTTTCTCAAGCCTTATTGCATTCATGATCTTATTACTGGTACCCTTCACCTCTGGAATGAAGGAGGCCAGTCAAACATCCACTTGTGGCAAGTGGGGAGAGTAATGCTTGAGGAGTTACTATAAAGTTACAGACCTACTTCTCATCCTGACTCCGTTCGGAGATAGGTGTGTGGAGAAGATATTTCATCTCTCCCAGGTTTAGTTTCCCCAACTTTAAAGTACAAACACTGTTGTGAGACTTATATGAATTCATATGTGTGAAGGTGTTTTGAAAATGCAAAACACCAAACAAATGTGAGAGATTATTATTGTATTAAAATAATAAAGGCTATCATTAATTGAGCCCTTGTTATGTGAAAGACACTGTATCAAGTGCTTTACATAGATTAAATCATTTCATCCTAACAATAGTATTAATAACCAGGTACTACTATTTTTCAAGTTTCATAGATAAGGTATGATGGTTTATTTTATGTGTCAACTTGAGTGGACCACGATGCCCAGATATTTGGTCAAACATTATTCTGAATATTTCTGTGAAGGTATTTTCGATGAAATTAACACTTAAATCAGTTGACTTTGAATAAAACAAATAATATTCAATAATGTGAGTGGGGCTAATCTAATCAGTTGACAGTTTTAATAGAACAAAGATTGACCTCCCCTGAGCAAGAAGGAATTCTGCCAGCAGACTGCCTTTGGACTCAGACTGCAACTCTTTGTTTTGCTGGCCTACCCTGCAGGTTTTGGACTTGTACCTCTATATTCACATGAACAAATTCCTTAAAATCTCTCTCCCTCTCCCTCTGTAGACACACACGCACACACACACCCTGTTGCCACTGTTTCTCTGGAGAACCCTGACTAATATAAAAGGAAACTTAGAATGGTTAAATCCCTTGCCCACAACTACACAGCTAGTCAGTGGCAGAGCCAGAAGCTTAACGATCATCTTCCTCATTTCCTCCCTGTCCTACACCTCTTTCAATCAATCCAGCAGCAATTACCATTGATTCTATCTCCAAAAATGATGTTAAATTTTCCCTCCTCTCCCCAACCTCACTGACTTCATTTCTGCAGCAGTCCCTTCATTGGGCTTGTCATCTTCACTTTTGTCCTCCTCAATCCACTCTCTATAGAGTTTGTAAAAGTCAACTTCTCAGATTAATAAATCGACTCCATCATTCCACTGCTTCAAATGCTTCCTATTGTACTTAGAATAAATAGTGTCCAGCACTGTCACATACACTGAGCATATTAACTCACTTAATCTTCATAATAACGCTATGGGTAGTACCATTATTACCCCAATTTTTGAGAGGGCATAACTGAGACACAGTAAGTTTAGGTAACATGCTCATGGTCACAAACCTAAGAAGTAGCGGAGTCAGAATTTGAACCTGGGCAGTCTAGTTCCAGAATATGTGCTATTAACCATGGAACCATACTGCCTTTGAGGATAGCTGATGCACACCTTCCCTGGGCCTACAAGCTCCTTGGCCCTACAAGGCCCTGTGTGAGCTGGTCCCTGCCTGACTGTCTACCATTCTATCATGCCACTTGTCCCTCTCTCCCTGTGCTCCAGTCATGCTGGCTTTCTTTCTATCCCTCAAGCATAGCAGACTATTTCAACCTCAAGGACTTTGTACATGCTATTCCTGCTGCCTCCCCCAAACTCCCCACAAACCTCATTGTCTCTTTCTTTTCTTTATTATAATCCAAAGTTATTAAGATCTTTCCCTAAATCTCTACACAGTTGACTCAACTTAATGTCACTTTCCTGAGTATGCTAGGCAGATCCTTTGACAAAATGTTTCCTCATGACAATAGGGCTTCTTAGACCTAGCTGAATGTATTTATTTCCCTCCACTCCCTGGTTTCCATTACTGAACAGCTTAATCACTTGCAGAACTAGTCATGTTCTAACACACACATATACACAAGAAAAACAGCATGATGAGAAAACTTCTCAAAACAATGGGCTCCTAAGGTGTTCCTCTCATCATGTCATGTGTTTGGGATCTTTCTCAGTCTCTCCTCAAGCAGAGAATTCAGGAAACCTCAGGCTTGGGTAGGAGGATTTGTTCCTTGTAAATGAAATTCTTATTGCATCTCTTAGCACTCAGCAAAACGTTAGTTCTGGTCTTCTGAGGTCTGAATTCAGGGCAGAAGAAAAGATTGTATTCTGCCCATCCAAGTGTATACCCCTCTGTCTTGTCAGAAATACTAATTACTCCTTATATGGATAGAGAATAGCAGAGTTCACACAGCCCTTTCCTGTCTACTCACTCATCTGATTCTCACAGCATACTCAGAAGATAAGTGAGGCTATGTGATAGTTAATTTTATGTATCAACTTGACTGGGCCACAGGGTACCCAGACATTTGGTCAAACATTATTCTGGGTATTTCTAGATAAGATTAACATTTGAATCCATAGACAGAGTAAAGCAGAGTGTCCTCTCCAATGTGGATGGGTCCCGTCCAATTAATTGAATACCTAAATAAAACAAAAATGCTAAGAGGGAAGTCCTCCTGCCTGACAGCTTGGACTAGGACATTGTGTGTGTGTGTGTGTGTGTGTGTGTGTGTGTGTGTGTGTGTGTACTACCTCTAGCTATCAATGCAACCTCTCCCCTTTTCTTACCCTCTCCATCTGTGCCATGAAAGGAGCCCCCCACCACTCAGTCTTATGTCATTGCCCTTTCTAACAAGGCAAAACTTTTGAGTATGGCATTCAAGGATTCAAGGTCTTTCTTGATGTGGCCCCAGTTCACCTTGCCATGATTACTGGATCCAGCCACCCCAGAGCACCCATATTGTATTTCCAGAACATACTATCCCTTTCATGCCTCAATTATTTGTCTAATGTTGTTCCCTCTGTTGGGAACATTTTTTGGTTCACCTACCATGCCTACTCTCCACATCAGGCTAACTCCATCATCTGAAAGGCTTGACAGTACAGCTTAAATACTTCTATTCTAGGAAGCCTGCTCAATCCTCAACCATATTCTTGCTCTTCTGTACTCACATCACCATCTTGTACCTTCTATAGTATTTCACCCAGGCTGACTTATGTCTACCCTACCGAATTATAAGCTCCTGAAGGCATAAACCACATTTTGTCTTGACTATCCCACACCTCACCCTGAGATACTTCCCTGGAAAGAGTAGCTGCTTGATAAACATCCATTTTCTTAAATGGCCTGTTAAAATCCATTGCAGCATTTTTTATCATGGCAAATGACTGGAGAGGAACTAATTGACCATAAATAAAGGATACGATAGAATCCTATGTAGCCATACAAAAAGAGGCATATCTGCATGTAATGGTATGAAATAATCTTCAAGAACAGTGTTAATTGAAAAAAAGGCAAACACAGAACTGTTGAATATGCTAACTGTATGAAGAAAAGAAAGTGTGTGTGTGTACATAAGTAAATGCTCAAAAAGGCATAGGATATATCTATACAAACACCTAAGAAACTTATGACTGTGGCTGTCTCTAGACTGTGTGACTGAGGACCAGAGGCAGAAAAAAAACTTATGAAGACTTAATTTTTACCCCAATCCCTTCTCTGCTCTTTGAATTTTGTACCATGTGCATATATTACCTATTCAGGATAAATAAATTTTGTCATGCATCTATTACATGGGGAAGGGAACATATTGAGTTGTTATTAAGTATTGACATAAATTTCCTTTTCAGATTAGCTAGAAAGGACCCTGAGGAATGTAATATGATTAGTTGGCAATTGCAAACAAATGAAGCTGTGGTTCTGAGCCAAATGGGATGGGCTCTGGCTCTGAAGGGAATATAAAAATAAAAACAATAAATATTTATATAGCTTTTACTCTCCTCCAGGCATTGTTTAAAGTACCTTACATGCATTCACTCATTTAATCCTCACAACAACACTATCAAATGGGTGTATACTACTATTTTCCCAGCTTTATTTATTTTTTTAAAGATTTTATTTATTTATTTGACAGAGAGAGACACAGCAAGAAAGGGAACACAAGCAGGGGGAGAGGGAGAAGCAGGCTTCCTGCTGAGCAGGGAACCAGCCCGATAACGGGGCTCGATACCAGGGTCCTGGGATCATGACCTGAGCCGAAGGCAGACACTTAACGACTGAGCCACCCAAGTGCCCCTATTTTCCCAACTTTAAAAATGAGGACCTTGAGGTGTTAAGTAGGCTGCCCAAGACCACACAGACAATTAGTGGCCAGAACAAGTATTTGAATGCAGGCAATCTGGTTCCAGGGTCTGTGCTCCTAAACATTATACGATATTGCTAATACCAAGATGGAGTGATGAAAGCTAGAGAACTCTGCCTGCTGTATCACCAGCACCTAGCAGTTTATAAATAATCAATAAATACATTGGATAAATGTATGAATGGATGGATGGACCAAATAAATTGATGTGTGCATGGGTGAGTAAATAAGTGAGGGGATGAGGGATGGATAGAGGGATGGGGGTGAATGGGTTGTAGCTGGGTGGGTGGGTTGTGGAAAGAGTAAGGCTTTTTAAATCAGATCTTGATTTGAAATCTGATGCTCCCCTTTATTTAGCCCTGAGCAAGGTACTTAAACTTTCTATCCCTGTTTCTAAGCCAGACTAGGCTATGAACTCTCAAAGGGCAGGGACATTTTTCTGTTTCATTCCCTGCTTTATCCCCAATGACTAGAAGAGTACCTATCACATGGTAGGTGCTCAGCAAATATTTGTTACATGAACTTATAAACTAACAAATGTGGACATTAAAACCCATTTTGTAGGGGCTAATGTGAGGATTGACTGAGATTACATTTAGTATAACTGGCATATAACAGGTGAGCTTCCCTTCCCTTGCCCCCTACTAATGAAGATTGCAGAAGGCACACTTAACTGGGAATTGAGATACGTGGATTCTTTTCCCAGTTACTGAGTAGCTGTGTGGTCTTGGGTCAAGCACTTTCCCTCTCTGAGACCCAGTTTTCACAATCTATAAAATGAGTGGTATTCAACATTTTGTGTAACAGGTGGGGGGGGAATGCAGGGCAAGCAAAACCCTTTTCCAAAACCTTAAGCAACAATCCAACATGTAAAGAAAAAACCCCAGGTGCTCTTCATAGATCAAAGATGGGAGACCTGAATTTCTGGCTGCCCCTGCCCACCTCCTCTCCTTGAGGCACTGCCATGGTAATTCTAGGGCATTCAGGTAGGGGTCTGCAAACCTTTTCTGTAATGGGTCAAATAGTGAATGTTGTAGGCTTTGCAGGCTATATGGTCTCTGTCACAACTGCTCAACTCTGTCTTTGTATCATAAAGGCAAAATGGGCATGGCCGTGTTTCCATAAAACTTAATTTTTGGACACTGAGATTTGAATTTCATATAAATTTTCATATAATTTCATGTATGTGTCACAAGATATTATTCTTTTTTCAATCTTTTTCCAGCTATTTAAAAATATAAAAACCATTCTTAGCCTGTAGGCTGGATTTGACTGGCAGACTGCAGTTTGCTGACCCCTGATCTAAGGAGTTGGACTAAATTATTCCCAATGTCCATCAACTTGGACATTATAGCTGAGGCAGCCCAGAAGCAACATGAGCACTATAAAGAATAAAGCCTGAAACTATACTTGCCATGAAATTCTGGAAAGCAGATAACAGAGTGGACTTGATCTGCTCTAGGTTAGCAGAACACCTCAAAAAAGGCGGCTCAGGTTTTGTTCCCATCCCTCATTTCCCCAGGCTGAAACGGATTTTGAAATACTTAGTAGTTCATCTATTGTCAGAACTTCATCTGTCACTAATACCTCTCAATCCTCTGAGCTCCATATGTAGATCATCAACTGCCTACTGGATATGCCGCATACGAGGCTGTCCAAACATCCCAGACTCAACATGGCTCAGACTGTACTTGTCATCTCCTCTCTCCACCTCCTCCCTAAACACTGTTCCTCATTTTGCATTCCTCATTTCTGTGAGGGATATCACCATTCATTTGGTCTCAAAAGAAGACTCTGTCACTGAAAGGAAGCAAAGGAAGACTAGGGTATGTCACGTCTTGATTGATCTTTCACCAGATTGATGGTGGTATTTTAACTATGGCCACATCAATCAGGCTATGGCTTATAGTCCAAAGTCAAATTCAAGTCCTGAGATTCTGTGTTTTTACGCTGGCAGACATACATGTGAATTAACTGTGACAATGACTGTAGGTTGTCTCCCCACAGCCCACTCTCCCCTTCTTCTTTTGTATCAGAAACCTTGCAGCTGATTGTTGGCTGTGCACATTGTCACCCAGTTTACATGACTACTTTCCCAAGTTTCCCTTGCAACTGAAAGCACTCTCGTAACTCACTTCTTTTTTATTTTATTTTATTTCTTTGACAGAGAGAGAGAGAGATAGCGAGAGAGGGAACACAAGCAGGGGGAGTGGGAGAGGGAGAAGCAGGCTTCCCGCTGACTAGGGAGCCCGATGCGGGGCTCGATCCCAGGACCGCAGGATCATGACATGAGCCGAAGGCAGACGCTTAAAGACTGAGCCACCCAGGTGCCCCTTGTAACTCAGTTCTGACCAATGAGGTATAAGTAGAAATATTAAATAGGGCCTTTAGGAAGATTTCTTTAAAAAGGATAGTCAAGTTCTTTTCTTCTTGTTTTAACTTTCCTGTTTCTTAGAATGTGGATGTTAACAAATGTTCTGGAGCCTCCACAACCATCTTGGACCATTAAGCAACCTCAACAATGAAAACTAAATGCTGGGATGGTGGAACAGAGAAGTTCTTAAAAGCTTCATGAAGCTGCCATACTGGCCCTGATATGCTTATCTCCTGACCTACTTTATGTGAAATAAAACCTGTGTGTTTTAAGCCAGTGTAGAGAGATCTCTGTAATTCATAGTAGAATCAAGCCAACTATTAAACTTACTAATTGGCCATTTTATCTTACCTATTCAGAGATTTCCACCAAATTCAACATTGTGGCTTTTATAAAGGTCACATGAAATCTGGCATGGAATTTAGTCTACGATTTCATATTCTTTTCCAAAGCAGTGCATTACCAAGGGTGGGACAATAGAAGTGGGCAAACCTTAGTGCAGGCAATGAAGGAGTGCACTATCCTCAAAACTGCTAGAACTCATACAGGAATTCAGTAAAGTGGCAGGATATAAAATCAATGCACAGAAATCAGTGGCATTCCTATACACCAACAACAAGATAGAAGAAAGAGAAGTTAAGGAGTCGATCCCATTTACAATTGCACCCAAAACCATAAGATACCTAGGAATAAATCTAACCAAAGAGGCAAAGGATCTGTACTCAAAAAACTATAAAATACTCATGAAAGAAATTGAGGAAGACACAAAGAAATGGAAAAACGTTCCATGCTCATGGATTGGAAGAACAAATATTGTGAAGATGTCAATGCTACCTAGAGCAATCTACACATTCAATGCAATCCCTATCAAAATACTATCCACTTTTTTCAAAGAAATGGAACAAATAATCCTAAAATTTGTGTGGAACCAGACAAGACCCCGAATAGCCAGAGGAATGTTGAAAAAGAAAAGCAAAGCTGGTGGCATCACAATTCTGGACGTCCAGCTCTATTACAAAGCTGTAATCACCAAGACAGTATGGTAATGGCACAAAAACAGACAAATAGATCAATGGAACAGAATAGAGAGCCCAGAAATGGACCCTCAATGCTATGGTCAACTAATCTTCGACAAAGCAGGAAAGAATGTTCAATGGAAAAAAGACAGTCTCTTCAACAAATGGTGTTGGGAAAATTGGACAGCCACATGCAGAAGAATGAAACTGGACCATTTCCTTACACCACACTCAAAAATAGACTCAAAATGGTTGAAAGACCTAAATGTGAGACAGGAGTCCATCAACATCCTAAAGGAGAACACAGGTAGCAACCTCTTCGACCTCAGCTGCAGCAACTTCTTCCTAGAAACATCGCCAAAGGCAAGGGAAGCAAGGGCCAAAATGAACTATTGGGACTTCATCAGGATAAAAAGCTTTTGCACAGCAAAAGAAACAGTCAACAAAACCAAAAGACAACCGACAGAATGGGAGAAGATATTTGCAAATGACATATCAGATAAAGGGCTAGTATCTAAAATCTATAAAGAACTTATCAAACTCAACACCCAAAGAACAAATGATCCAATCAAGAAATGGGCAGAAGACATGAACAGACATTTTTCCAAAGAAGACATCCAAATGGCCAACAGACACATGAAAAAGTGCTCAACATCACTCGGCATCAGGGAAATCCAGATGAAAACCTCAATGAGATACCACCTCACACCAGTCAGAATGGTTAAAATTAACAAGTCAGGAAATGACAGATGTTGGCAGGGATGTGGAGAAAGGGGAACCCTCCTACACTGTTGGTGGGAATGCAAGCTGGTGCAGCCACTCTGGAAAACAGTATGGAGGTTCCTCAAAAAGTTGGAAATAAAGCTACCCTATGACCCAGCAATTGCACTACTGGGTATGTACCCCAAAGATACAAATGTAGGGACCCGAAGGGGTACGTGAACCCCGATGTTTATAGCAGCAATGTCCACAATAGCCAAACTATGGAAAGAGCCAAGATGTCCATCGACAGATGAATGGATAAAGAAGAAGTGGTATATATATATATACAATGGAATATTATGCAGCCATCAAAAATAATGAAATCTTGCCATTTGCAATGACGTGGATGGAATTGGAGGGTATTATGCTGAGTGAAATAAGTCAATCAGAGAAAGACATGTATCATGTGATCTCACTGATATGAGGAATTCTTAATCTCAGGAAACAAACTGAGGTTTGCTGGAGTGGTGGGGGGTGGGAGGGATGGGGTGGCTGGGTGATAGACACTGGGGAGGGTATGTGCTATGGTGAGCACTGTGAATTGTGTAAGACTGTTGAATCACAGACCTGTACCTCGGCAACAAATAATACATTATATGTTTAAAAAAAAAAAAAAAAAAAAAAGAGGAAGATAACAGGAAGGGAAAAATGAAGGCGGGAAATCGGAGGAGGAGATGAACCATGAGAGACTATGGACTCTGAGAAACAAGCTTAGAGTTCTAGAGGGGAGGGGGGTGGGGGGATGGGTTAGCCTGGTGATGGGTACTAAAGAGGGCACGCACTGAATGGAGCACTGGGTGTATACGCAAACAATGAATCATGGAACACTACATCAAAAACAAATGATGTAATGTATGGTGATTAACATAACATAATAAAATTAAATTAAAAAATAAAAATAAAAATAAAAAGGAGTGCACTATCTGTAAAGATTTTTTTAAAAGATGAAAAGTCAAAGTATTTTTTTTTCACTATGGATCAGTAATTTTAAACAATGTCAGTAATAAAATACTCCTCCCTGAATAAAACCTTTTGTTGGTCAAAATTCTAAGCAATTGTTGTTAAACAATTTAAAACTGAGTTTTAAATCATCACCTTATATTACTTTCCTTTAATAACACTGTATTCTATAGGGAAATGGATTCAGTTGTGCACCCCCCCCCCCATATACACAGACTTTACAGGTGTTCCTTCAGTTCATTTCACTTGCAAAGCTTTAAAATCATTCAAGGTAGCTTTGGGTGAATTTCAGTCTGCAATCCCTCTGGTACTATATGTTTCATCATTTAAATAGTAGGTTCACAGTAAACAATGATAGCACAGGGATTGTAAAGTCAAAGAAATAGAATGTAAGTCACTTCTATTCTGTCATTCTATTTGACCAACTGGAGTTTTTATTTGTGCTTAAAATTTAAAACAGCAAAAACAATACAAATTGCAATGTGTACTATTTTTGTTCAGTAAGCACACATTTTAGGTTATATGTGAAATGTTACTGAATTTAAATATCTTTTAAATTGAAGTTTATTCTTTTTCATTGCTAATTATTTTAAAATTAAAAGCAAAACAATAAAATAATTATTAGTACTGATTACTACGTGATTATTATTCAAAATACTTTTGTCATATAAATGAGAGTATTAAAATGAGTTATTCCAGATATTATATATGTTAAGTATACCACATCTCTAAAGTAGTAATAATATAATTAATCTTATTGTCCAGAATCCTAGAAAGCAAGGAACAAGCTCACTGGTAATTCACATAGAACAAACCCTCAATTAGGCCCATCAGAGGCCAGAAACCCAAAGCAGATCATTTGATCATTGACTTAGATGTGAAATGTCCTTGCCTACATCCACCCATCCTTCATTCATTCTAGCCCCACACTCAGCCATATGAGAATCAGATGGGTGGTCAGAAAGGAAAAAGGAATGTGTTGGGAAAACTGGACAGCCATTATCTACAAATGATTCTGGGTATAGCCCTTTTACCCTCATCCAAGCCACCATCACCTCTAACCTGGACTATTGTAAGAGCCTCCTTACACCTTTTACCTTTGCCCCACTACAATTTATTCTGTTAAATTTTAAGTCAGATTATGTTCCTTACATATTCAAGCCTTCCAAAAGCTACCAATATCACTCAGATTAAATGTTCCGGGGGAAACTGGCTTCCATGCTGTTCCTTAAACAAACCAGTTGTGCTCCACCTCTCTCTCCACAACGCCTCCTCTGGCTATTTCTTATGTGTAGAACCTTCTTCTCCTAAATATCTGCACAGAGCTTGTTTCTTCATTTCCTACACATCTCTGCTCAAATGTCTCTTAATCAGAGAGGCTCTGAATCATCTGTCTAATATATCATCCCATCCCCTATTTATCTCTATTCTTTTACCAGGTTATCTTTTTCTTCTTAGTGCTTAGCACCTCCTGCCATATTATATATTAATTCGTGTAATTGTTTAGTGAACACTCAGCCCCCAGAATGTAAGATCCATGAGAATGTAGAATTTGTTTTTGTTCACTGTCTCCCCAGCACCTAAATCAGTGCCAACTCATAGTAGATACTCTATATTTTTTTAATGAATTAACAACCTCAATAGCAACTATGAAATAAGATATTTTACACCCATTTTATAGATGAGAATACTGAGGATGAAAGAAGTTTGACAAGTGGCAATTGTTTCAGAGCTGAGAAGTATAAAAGCCAGGACTTCATCCTCAGACTTGTGACTCTGAGACCAGCATTCTTTCCACTCTATGCCTAACCCAACACAAATTGCATTGCAAACAGAAGTTATGAATAAATATGCTAAACAATTTACCATCAAAAGTGAACTCACAGGTTTTTTAACACTCTCTACTGAGAAAGATTTTATTCTGTAAAATCCTTACTGATGTTTTATGTTCAAGGACTTTGATTCACATGTGACACTTGCAATCAGTTAAAATAGTCAAATGTTCTAAAAAGAAATCCCACTATTATAAAAAGCCTAATATAAATTTCAAGCACTTTGCAAATGAAAGAATAAGGAGTAAAGACCTTTTGACTGACAACATTATAAAATGGTGGCTAAATAAATATTCCCTGTCTTTTTTTTCATAATGAGCCACTAGTTACATTTTGTCCAACATTTACCTTTAGGAATCTGAGACTCTCAGACCTCAAAGGAATTTTGGTAATCATCAATAGGCCCATTTAACAGGTGAGAAAACTGAGGCCCAAACTTTCCTATCAAAACAATAGCAGGGCCAAGACTAGAGGTTTCCTGCCTCCAGACTAGAATAAAGTTTCTTGAATTCTAGCAAATGATTAAATAAATGCTTTCATCATATAATATTCACCACTCAAGTCCCCTAAAAATATTATAAGAATTCCCCATCAATCTTTAACTCCATAGTCTCTACAAGGTATCTGTTACTCCCTCTTTTCTCTCACACACAAATGGCAAAACTCCAGATTTCTCCCATTACTTCAATCTGTTGTCAATGGGTGGCTCTTGACCCTTATGCTAAAATATATTTAGAAGAGGTGGGAGGTCTCACCCATACTCAGCTGCCAGAAATACCAGGACTGTCATGTTTTGTTTTGTTTTTCAGACAAATTTCATGACATTAGTTCATCCTGAAAGAAGTTCTTTCCCAAGATCATGACTGTTTGTCCCTCTCTGCCTATCAGCACCATTTGAACTGAAGTTTCTGTGAAGCAGTGGAGAGGGACAATGACAAAAAGACAGAAGACTCCTGTGCTAGACTCAGTTTTGCCTTCATGGAGCTGTTTGGCCCTGGGCAAGTCTCTCCCATTCTCTGGGTTGCAGCTTTCCTGAATGGATGACAAGGACTTGAAGGTCTTTTCCTGATCTAACCTTTTCTGGTTCTACAGACATTTGAAACAGCTTTGATGGGACCCCAGGGAAAGAGGGAAGTCTGAGAAGAGTCTCTTAAAGCTCTGGCATATAGGAATATAAACTGGATGCCTTTAAGAACCAGTGAAACAGAATCCTAAGGAAACCATGAGGAAAGGAGGAGGACAGCTCCTCTGAATACAGTCCTAATCCATACCAAATTCCTCTCCCCTTCCAGAACAGGAGTAAAAAATGAGTTAAATATCAGTTTTTACCAACTGCTTCAGGCTACTTTTCTTCAGCTGTGGGTTGTGGCTGGCAGTGCAGAAGTGTGGGCTAAGATTGCCATCAGCACCTGCTGACCCAACCCAACTGCCCTCTAAGACCCTCCTGTCCATGCCTCCAAACCCCCAGAGTCCCTGATCAGACTTGAGCTACCTCTGGCTGAGTGAGAGATGCATCAAGATGCAGCCACCACTTCCTCTCTTCAAGGGAAGTCATTCCAAGGTCTCCAGGTGGAGAAGGGAGCACCATAGCATACAATGAACTGTTGGAGGATAATACTAAGCACACACACACAAGCACACACTCCTTGGATGGGGGTGGGGATAAGAAAGAGCTCTTCTAACTGAATAGGGCTCAGACCCAATCCCAGGATGAGGGTTTCTGCAGCTCTCTCTCCTTTACAAAACCCCAAATGTGAACAGGGTGACTCCAGCCCAGGCAAGGAAGAGCTCCAGGGCCCCCCTATGCAGCGTCCCTGAGAGTCACTCCCTGGCCCTCAAGCCCTGAGACTGGCCAGGGTGAAGGGGTACATGCAGCCTTTTTGAGGGACCATGAATCTCTCGCATACTGCCTTCTCCACAATCCCAGGCTTTTTGATTACCCTCTCCCTCCCAAACCCATACCAGCTCACCGGGCACCTTCAAGACTCACTGTTCCCAAAGACCCTCTGCCAGCCCCCCTTGCCTCATTGGCCTTCCAGGTGACCCCCACTCTCATTTCACCCCAATGGGGGGGAGTACGTAGGGATGCGGAGGGGGATGGGAGGGGTCTTTCTTCAGCAGGCGAGTGAGCAAGGGCTCCTAAAATGGCCACAGCAAGCTCGCTACTCTCAAGGACAGTGACGGAGAGGGCGGTGGGCAGAAGCCAGGGGCCTCACTGCAGGGCGGCTGATGAAGAAGCCGGAGGTGGAGGGTGGGGCTAGGGGGACTGAGGCTTAGGGAGGGTAAACCGGGGTTATATGCACTCACCATTCCTGATCCGCCCCTTATCCACTGCATGGTGCCCGCGAAGTCCGGCTTCTCTGAGGCCTGCGTGGCTGGCGCGGGTTGTCTCAGGCAGGCTGGGCTGGCAGGGCTGGATCGAATGAAAGCCCAAGCGCCCCCTCCGCCTCCCCTCCTCCACAGCCCTACAGCTCAATCCCCTCCGCCCCGGACCTCCCCTTCAGTCAGGTTGTTCCATCCCAGCTGGCAGGCTCTGCCTCTCCGCCCTCCAGCTCCAGGAGTGCTTGACTGAGAGAAGCGTAGGAGGAGGGTCCCAACCGACTGCCTTTGTCCCCTGCCAAGGCTTCAGAACTGGGAGGTGGGGTGCAGGGAGAGGATGGGGGTAAATGACCTTCACCCGGGAGAAGGCGGAGGCCACCTCTTCCTGCCCTCCCCTCCGTGCTGTAGTTAGATGCTGTTTATTGTGGGGCTCCCAGCTGTGCCAATTGTGTCGAGTCAGCGAAAAGTCCTCTCCAAAGTTGCCAGAGGTGTTGGGCCAACCTCTGAAATAATAAGATCCTGCTCCAGTGGAGCCATGCCAACACTCTCCTGCCTCCCTTCCCCCAGCCCTCGCTCTGCATACTCCCCTCGGATCCTTTCTCCTATTGTGTACTCTTTGGGGGCTTTCATCCTCATTACTTTCGCTTCTCAGAAAAACCGTGTGAACACAGGCGTTAGTATCTTCATTTTACAGATAAATAAATGGAGATTTAGAAGATGGAAGGGACCTATCTAAGGTCACATAAAAAAGATAAAGCCTCAACTTTACCCTCTGCAGCTTTCCAAGCTTCTTTTTGCTAACGCAAGTGCGTGTGCGTGCGCGCGCGCCAGCGAGAGCGCGGACACACACACACCGTTCCAGGATTCTCCCTCACATCCTCAGGAATATGAAAGGTAGCTTGTTAATGGATGAATTTTCCGTTTGCTTATTTTGCTGAGAATGAGTCAAAAGAACATCAGCAAAACAGGCAAACGGAGAAACCACCCACCTCTTCATGATATCCCTAAATCTGGGCAGTGCAACCCAGGCTGACACCTTTACAGCTGCTGAGTGTTGACGTTGTTGGTTACATTCACACCCATTATTATTCCATGTAGTCCTTACAATTACCCTGTAAGAAGAACATGACAGGGAGTGTTAATTAGCCCCCTGTTAAGCACATAAACACTGAAGCCCAAAGATTGAAAGACATTTGCCTTAGGTAGCACAGCTAAACAAGAGAAGAATCCAAGTCTCCTGACCCACAGGGCAGGGCAGGCAAGAATGGTATTACAAAAACAAAGGTTGCAGCTTCAGCAAGAGGGAATTAAAATATGACATCAGAAGGAAGTGCCTGAAGATGATTGGTATGAAAACATCACTGGCATGCTACACACACATACTTATTTTCCTCTATGTCCTAGCAGATTCTCCCCCACTTCATCCAAGCCATTGTTTTTGGCCAGACAGAGCTGGCCAAAGATCTAAGCAGCTGCTTTGATGAACACCCAGTCCTGGGAGGGATAGGAGCAGAAGGTGAATGGTCCTTTGGCAGGCAAGGGATTCTTGAATCAAATGGGAGCTTATCCTGATTAGCCTTTCAACTTCCTCCCAAGGCTGATTGTCTAGTAATTCTACAATGGTCTCCTCATTTTCTCATCTCTGAGCCTTCACTCACACTGAGCCTCTTGGATGCACCTTTCCTGCCAGCCAGCCCAGTCAGGCTGTCATGACTCTAAGATTTCTTTAAGATCCAGCACTAGGCACACCGTCTCTAGGAAGCTTTCCTGGAATACTCCAGGCCCTGGTTTTATTATCTTTTATCTAACTCCTATAGCACTACAATTTATCCTTCTCAATTGAAAATGGTCTTTTACATACTGGTTGTTACAGGCTGAATTGTGTCCCCCAAATATTTATATGTCGAAGTCTGAATGCCCAATGCTTCAAAATGTGACTTTATTTGGAGACAACATATTTTTATTTTTTTTCAAGATTTTATTTATTTGACAGAGCAAGAGAGCACAAGCAGGGGGAGCAGCAGGGGGTGAGGGAGAAGCAGAGGGAGAGGGAGAAGTAGGCTCCCTGCTGAGCAGGGAGCTGGATGATGCAGGGCTCCATCCCAGGACACTGGGATCATGACCCGAGCCAAAGGCAGATGTTTAACAAACTGAGCCACCCAGGAGCTCTGAGGCAGTATCTTTAAAGAGATAATGAAGTTAAAATAAGATCACTAAGATAGACCCCTATCCAATATATCTAGTGTCCTTATAAGAAGAGAAAATTTGGACACAGATGGGTACAGAGGAAAGACCATGTGAAAAGAAAGGGAGAAGGTAGCTATCTGTAAGCCAAGGAGAGAGGCCTCAGAAGAGACCACCTTGATCGTGGACTCCTAGCCTTCAGAATTTTGAGAAAATTATTTTCTGTTGTTTAAGGCACCCAGTCTTTGGTACTTTGTTATGACAGCCCTGGCAAACTAATATACTGGTCACATGTACATTTTTATATGTCTTGTCATGTAAATGGAATTATAAGGTGTTTTTGGTTTTTTTTTTTTTTTTTAATCAGGGACAATGAATCACCCACCTTGGTATTTCCTACAATGGTGACTGTCACATAGAAGATATCCAATAAAAACTTGGATTTTTTTTTTGATGGATACATTCATTCAACAATATTATTGAATCCCTATGTACCAAGCATTTTGATAGATGCAAGACAAAGTTCCTCATAGACCTTACAATCTATTTTAAGTGGAGGAAAAATAGACAACAAATAAGTAAACAAGATAATTAAAGGTTGTGATATATGCTTTGAAGGATTATAAACTAATTTATGTGATGGTGAGTAGTCCTGGGATTATAGAAGTTGCCTATATCAATCATAATCCAGTCAAGAAAATAGAAACCACCCTAGATCTTGTAAAGAGAGAGCATTTAATACAGGAAATGCATCTTACCTGCAGAGCTAAAAAGTCAAACGGGAGATGGTGAGGAAAGCCAGCATTTAGCAACCATAGAAAACTGCTACCACTCCTAGGGCTAGATAGATAATGGGAAAGGTAATGTTGCCAGAACCCAGAAACTGGTGCTAAACTAAAGCTACAAGCATGGGGTGGGTGGCCTGATGGTTCAGAAGCCATGAATGGAGGAGTAGTTAAACAGATGGTGGAATTGTGTAGGAGATACAGCCATTTCCAGAATATACCTATCTGAAGCATAGGGGTGGGGACTAAAGGAAATACCCTGGTTTCTTCCTTCCACCTGCTCACAAATCTCCCACAGGTGTCTCCCATTGGACAAAAGAAGTGAGACAACAAGGGAGCCTAAGAAATTTAGTGTACAGAAGAAGAGTGGAGAATGGATCTGAGAGCAGACAGCCCTGTGTTAATGTTTGTGCCTAGAAACTCTTTCAAAAGAATAAATGTTGATCCCAGAGGCATAGAGGCTTTTGAATCCAGTATGTCTTATGTACCTATGAACAGTTAGAGGTGATATAATATAGTAGGTAAGAGTATGAGCTCTGGTGCCAGAACTGCTTGGATTCAATTATTGGCTTTGTTACTTACTTGGGAAGGTTATTTAATGTCCTGTATCTTGATAGTTTCCTTATCTGTAAAATAGGGATAATAATAGTGCCTGCTTCATAAGATTTGATGAATTCATCCGTGGGGAAAAAAGCATTTACCACAGGGCCTGGCAACCAGTAAACATTCAGGACAGGATAATAGAAATTTGGAAAAGGGGTTTCCACAATCTCTTTGTCCCAGACCTCACCCTTAAAGCCCTGTAATCTCCTAGAAGCCTATTTGGTACTTAGCCTGGCACCAGCTCTCCAGTGGACAAGTGTGAATTGTGGCCCTCTCTTCAGCCATGAGCAACTTAAGGAGCAAGACAGTCTTAGGTGAGTCCCCTGTCTACCACATTCTCTTTATCTGAGTCCAGAGTGATTCAAGGAGCCCAGAGGCAGGCTTCTGGGGGCCAGAGGCACCAGCCCAGGCTGGTCCTTACCTGTGTGCAGAGCTGAGTGAAAAGCTGAATTCAGTATTGATGGGTAACCTGGGACAGTACCCAGTTTCTTTGTGTCTCAGGTTCCCCAACCATACAATGAACACACTAATCATTATATACCTAATACTGTTAAGCCATCACTTATCCATAAATCAGAGTTGGCAAGATCTTAAAGATTATCTCCTCCAACATTGTTATTTTACAAATGAGAAAATATAGCTCCTAGGAATGAAAGGGACTTCCAAAGTCATAAAGTTAGTGGCTGAGCTGGACTGAAAACTCACTCTCGATTTTCAACAGTGAGTGGAATGCAATAGTAAAAAAAAGGACAAAAATTAGAAGTACACAACTTCTATAATGCTAGTATTGAGAGCCTAAGGCTAACGTCTATACTATAACCCATGTTGTTTTGAAAAAATGGTATTATTTAGTACATAGATCACTACCTATTCTTATTCATTCATTTGTAAATTTAATAATAAATAAGTAAATAAGGTAAATAAATAAATATGCTAATACAGATGTTGATAAGTAATAAGTGTTATCAAAGAATGTGAAAAGATAGTGGGGGAGGGGAGAGAGAATTTAGATAAAGAATGATTCTCCAAGGAGATGACATTTAATTGAAGCCTACAGGCTTAAAGTGAGCCAGCCAAATAAAGAGGTAAGGAGAAAGTATTCTAGGCACAGAAAACAGAAAGTCCAAAGGTTGTCCCAGGAATTAGAAGCACAATGGGGCTGAAACCTAGAGAGAAAGGGGGAGAGTTATAGGAAACAAATTTGACAGAAACCAGGTCACATAAAGCCTTGAAAGTCACAGTAGAAAACTTGTATTTTAATCTGAGGACAACAGAAAGAGAGGGGAGGGAACTGAGTGGTTTTAAGCAAGAAAATAAATTGATTTGATTTACATTTGTAAAAAAGGTTGCTCTGTAGTAAACAGATTAAAGGAGATCCAAGAGGTTGAAACTGTTGCAGTTGCTGTCATCCAGGAGAGAGACGATGTAAATAGACTGGAAGGTCAACGAAGACAACAGACAGAGGTAAACATTCTTAGGATATATTTTAGATGTAGAAATATCAGAACTTGGCAATGGGTTGGACGTGGAGTGTGAAGGAAAGGGAAGAGGAATTATAGATGACTCCAGGTTTTTGGCTTAAACAACTGGGTAGATGGTGGCACCATTTGCTGATGTAGGAAGAGTGGTGTAAGTGCAGGTTTGAGGAGGGGAAGAAATCAAAACTTCCATTTTGGATGTATTAAAAACTGTGAACTGTCAATTAGTCATATTAGAGGAGACGTAAGAAAAACAATTGAAGACACAAGCCTGGAGCTCAGGAGAGAAGACCTGCCTGGAGATACACATTTTGGAGTCATCATCACATTTATTTATTTATTTATTTATTATTTTTAAATTCAATTAGCTAACATATAGTATATCATATGGATGGTATTTAAAGACACACAACAGGGGAGCGCCCGAGTGGCTCAGTCAGTTGAGCGTCTGCCTCGGATTCAAGCCTGGATCTCAGGATGGGTGTCTGCCTGGGTCCTGGGATCCAGCCCTGCATTGGGCTCCCTGCTCAGCGGGGAGCCTGCTTCCCTCTTCCACTCCCCCTGCCTGTGCTCTCTCTCTGTCTGTCAAATAAATAAATAAAATCTTTAATATATATATAACTTAATTAAAAAAATAAAATCACACAACAGGATGTGATCATCTAGGGAGAGAGTATAAATAGAAAAGGGCCCTGAACCAAGTCTTGAGGCTCTCCAACAATTAGACTAGAGTTGAATAGAAAAAGAAGAATAAAAATGGAGACTGAGAAGTAGTGGTCAGTAAGGTAGGAAACCAGAAGAAATTACATTCAGGTGAAAAATGTTTTAAGTAATGACATTGAGAAGTTGAATGGATAATGACAGATATGTCCACTGTATTGGCAACATAGTTGCCATTGATGGCTTTAACAAGAGTAGCTTCATTGGCACAGAAGTCATTCTGGAGTACTTGAAGTGTGAATGAGAGGGGAAAAGTGAATGAAGGTAAAGTGGAGACAGGTACAGAGAATTCTTTGAGAAGTTTTGCTTTGAAGGGAATAAGAGAAATAGGGTAATATTTGAATGGGTATATGGGTATATGAGGTCAAGGAAGCAATTTTTTTTCTTTTAACGTGAGGTTAGGAACATGCCTATATGATTATGGGAATGAGGAGAGGCTGACAATATAAGACCTTGCTACTTGAAGCATGGTCTACAGATCAACAGCATCATCATCACCTGGACACTTGTTATAAATGCAGAACCTCAGGCCCCATCGCAGACCTACTGAATTTGCATTTTAACTAGATCCCCAGGTGATCTGCATGTATATCAAAGTCTGAAGAGCATTGGTGTAGCACAGGGGATACTTGCAGGAGCAAAGTCCTTGAGAAGGTTGGAGGGATGGGGTTCAGAGCATAAGAGAAAATATTTGCCCTTGACAGAAACAGGGCCACCTCCTACACTCTAGCAGGAAGGAAGACAAAGAAAGTGAATGAGGGTACAAGTGCCAGTGTGCTTATAGATTTGGTGAATGAAAGAGGAGGGAATGCCCCTAAAATGGTATCTATTTCCTCAATAAAGAGACAAAGTTGAGTGAGGAATATGGAAGGAGTCACTGGAAGTTATAGGAGAGAGGAGCAGGTATGAAATAGTCCTCTCAGATCAGTGGTTCTCAAACTTGGCTGCACACTGGAATCACCAGGGGAGTTTAAAAAACAAACAAACAAAACATTGCTGCCTAAATCCCACCTTCAGGGATTATGATTTAATCAGAATGAGGTATGGCCTGGGCCCATCTGGATTTTTATAAGATCCTTAGATGATCCTAAATGTGCAACTAAGGTTGAGAACCACTGTCTTAGATAGAATGGAAAAGCAAACATATGACATATAGTAGGGTTTGCAGGAAGTGTTGAGTGCTCAGCTGAGGCTTGTGGTAAAGCAAAATCAATCAGCCCAGCTGTGGGACTTTTATACAGTCCATTCTGCTGCTTAAGCACAGGTATAGAGAAGATAGGTGGTTGGGTGGAATCTAGGGGAGATTTTCCAGAAAAATACAATGAGAAAATAAATGGACAATAGAGTTATGAACATTTTCAAGGAGGTGATCATAATGATGGACCAGGGGATCTAAGCTGGACAGAGAAGAAAAGAGAACAGGAGGAGGTATGATGAGCAATAGGGTAGGGTTAATGGAACAGTAGGATCAATGATTGGAGATCTTGATGATGTGGAAGAATTGTTGGAATATAGGTACCAGAGTAAGTGAGCTGGAAAAGCAGGGCAGTGATCAGAGAAGATATGCCTGAAATCAAGATTCTGGAGGAAATCCAGATCTAGGGTATTACTGTAGGAGTTTTCTAGCTGTAATGAGGTGAAGAAAGAGGTTGTTGAAAGTGAAGCCACAGTTGAATAGGCCATCTAATAGGGAGTGTTGAGGTTAGAGAGACAAGAGAAAGATGAAGACAGTGATGATCCAGGAATTAAAGTCCTCAATGAGTGAGGAAGAATGTCCAGAAAGACAATCTGTCAGCCAAGAATTATGTGTCAACTACCAACTATGTTCCAAGATCTGTTCTAGGTACTGGGAACACAGTAGTGAACAAGACAAACTAGGTCCCTATCCTCAAGGAACTTATATTCTAAGGAAAGGATTTAGACAATGAACCCAAAAAACAGTAAATAATCTTAGGTATTGAATAGCTACAAAAATAAGAAATAAGGTGATATAATAGAAGGTAACTGAGGAAGAAAGACACTGTCTTACCTAAATGGCCAAGGAAGGCCTCTTTTAGGAGGTGACATCTGAATTGACACCAAAATGATGAGAAGAAATCAGTGATGCAAAGATCTGGGGGAAGAGCATTCCAAACATGAACAAATGACAAAAGCAAAGGTTTAGAGATGAAAATGAGACTGATATGTGCAAGGAGCAGAAGAAGGTCAGCATGGCAGATATAGTGGAATATAAGACAGTGGTGGGAGATGATGTCAGAGAAGCAGACAGGGCCAGAATGTCAGGAGATGGAAGCAAAAAGAAGGGATAGTGGGTGGCAGAGGCAGATGGCATGTGCTTCCAAGAAGCTAGGAGTTGTGAAGGCAGGAGATGAAGAAATGGGAAACATGATAGATGTCATCCCAAATAAGCTAACACAGGAAAGAATTCAAAGTAAGATGTTAGCATAGTAGTAAAAGCATGTATAGATTAAATATAATCTAGTTTAGACTTTGAAAAGTAAAATTTAGCTAGATACATTCTTAAGGTCATCTATCACCTAGCTATTACTCAAACTTTGGGCCTCACCAGCAGCGTCAGCATCACCTGGGAACTTATTAGTGCAGAATCCAAGGCCTACCTCAGACCTACTGACTAACATCAGAATTTTCACAAAATTCCCAGTGATTCACATGCATAATTAAAGTGTGAGAAGCCCAGCTCTAGACCAAACTCCTATCACTATGTTGAAGTCATTGAGATAAGTTTCTTTGTCCCCCCCAAAAACAATAGGAAACATCTTCATCTGTATTTAGGAGTTTAATAGTCAGAGATGTTGAGGACAGTCAGGGTTCTTAATTTGGGGAGGAAGATTTGCTGGGCATGTGGGCTCCCATTTTCTCTGTGGGAATATCAGCTTAAACAGTCATTCACCTGGGAATGCAATTCCTCATCCCTAGGTTTTCCAAGCAGCTAGCTACCTGACCTTGTAGACCCAGGCCAGAGAAAAGACTCAGTAGACCCTACAGCCATTTGAAGCAAGCTCCAAGCAGCTCAGGGAAGTACAGGGAAGAAGTAGCTATACTTGTCTTTCTTCAGGCCTCAACAGGCAGAGTGTGGAAACAGGGTAAGATGCTGCTTACTGGGCTGCTACAAAAAATACCATCTTGGAATGCAGGGGGCCTTGGCCCAACAGCCTTCCCACAGGGCCACTTCAGCTTGATCATAGGGACCAGACAGATGAAAATCATATTCCTTCTACTGTGGTTAGGGAACCATTAGTTATTCTCTTCCTCTAAGCTCTCCATGGGTTCTCTACTCTCAAGTTAGTATAAATGACTTTGTTTACCTCACACACCCCTTTTCCTAGCACTCACCCCTTTCTTCTTTAGCTCCTTCTTCTCTTTCCCCCATGTCATGCCTTCAGCCTCAAACAACTTCCTGTCTATCTAAGGAATTTGCTTTCCAGTCCACTATTCATTTCTTGTACAAAGGCAGGAACTGAAATAACTTCATAAGGAGTTTCAATTAGATGAGCAGATTTAAGTCCCATCTAGGTTGAAGTGTTGCTTAAACCACTTGGGCAGATTCAGTACCTGCAGAGCTCACAAACAATATGTATCTGCTTAAAGATTCTTGGGCAAGCCAAACTCACATCTTAATGTCCAATCTTATGAAGTGATGAGCTTTCCATCATTGAAGTTATCCAAACAAAGTCTGGGAGAATACCTGCCAGCCATGCTGTAGAATGAATCCTCCATCAGTGGAGGGCTGTGCTAGAGAACCATGCAAAGAAGTCAGTGAGCCAAGATGAGAAGAGCACTGGACTGGAAGTCTGGTGACTGCTAAGTTGCTGGACAAGACACTCAGTCTCTTCATCTGTCAAATGGTATTGTTAGAGTTTCCCAGTGCTTTTTGACCTGTGCTTTTATAAAATGTAGGGAGTGTCCTTCAGAGGCTACTTCTTGCCCTGTGGGACATGGGAGGATCTCTGGGCCCCACTTCAACCAGAGTGGTTCTCTTTTCATCTGCTTAATACATTAAGCTCCTAGGTAAGATTGTGATTAAACAGAGTCCCTGCTGCTAAAATCAAACAAATAAGCCTAGACTACATCAGAGGCTATAAACAGAAAGTCTGGCCAACAGCTCACCACAGTGTTTTAAGTTTGTTGGATATTAAACTATACCATATTATTATATTATATTAATTATATTATATTATATTATTATATATATAATTTTTAATCAGGATATTTCATAAAATAATCTAGAATTCCAGCTTCTTTTAAAACATCAGAAGATCTCGTAGCCCTGGGCTAGTATTCCTACCTAATAACAATTAGCTGGAGCTGGATGACAGCTGCCTCCTTTAGAGCCAGAGTCCCTGCCTATAGGCCTCTGCCTAGCTTCTGCAGATGTCTGAGTGGTGATCTCTGCCCTCCAGGGCTCTATGACCTTCAGTTTATTTACCCCTCCACAGTTCCAGGCAAACACAGAATGGGTTGCTCTAGGAATGGCAGTGCCTGTAAAGGGATATAATCTATGCAGAACAGGGCTTTTCAAACTTTAAATTTCACAGATATTCTTGTTAAAATGAAGATTCTGATTCAGTAAGTCTAGGGTGTGTCCTGAAGTTCTGCATTTCTAAAAAAACTCCCAGGTGATATGCTGCTGGTCCACGGATCAAAATTACAGAAGTAAGAAGATTGTAGAGGGGCGCCTGGGTGGCTCAGTCATTAAGCATCTGCCTTCAGCTCAGGTCATGATCCCAGGGTTCTGGGATTGAGCCCAGCATCGGACTCCCTGCTCCATGGGAAGCCTGCTTCTCCCTCTCAACTCCCCCTGCTTGTGTTCCCTCTCTCACCGCATCTCTCTCTGTCGAATAAATAAATAAAATCTTAAAAAAAGAAGATTGTAGAAAGAGCAAGAAGTGGAGAAGCAAGAGCTGTGGCCTCTAGCCCCAGCTCTCACTGACCTTCATTCACTGCATTGGGGAAACTGCTAAACCTCTGTTCAACAGGCCTAGTAAGCCATTCTCCAGGGAAGTGGTAAAAAGAGAAAAAGTTATTCCCCCAGCCAGAGGAGCACTTGACCAGGAAAAACGTTACAAAGAAAGCTGGCAAGATATCTTTTTATTGGGAGATGAGGCTTCTTTTAGGGCATCTGCCCTCACCGACCTGGGATGGCTTGAGTCACCTTTCAGGTTCTAAGTGCTGACTCCTGAACTTGTTTTGCTGGTCAAGATCCTGAGGAGGGTCAGGGAGAGAAGGGAGAAGAGAAGGAGGGAGACCGCCCCTCCTCACAGTAGGACATCCTCACAGCAGGATCCTAAGGTCCCTTTCCAGCTCTAAAATTCTATGATCTTCTGAAATGCTATGGCAACAGGATGAGCTAGCTCCATCCAGCCTGGCCTCCTGGCTTGCCTATGATGAACTGTCTCCTCTCCTTACCTGTAGGTAAGAAGCCACCCACCCATACCCATGCTTCCTCTTCCTGCTATGGATGAATTCACAGAGTTCATTTGGCTGCTATGGAAGCCCTGAAGTAAGGGGCAAACCAGGAAGGAGGAAAGAAGACATCACCTCTACACACACACATATAATTAGTTGCCAAGTCCTGTTGCCTCTACCCCAATGCCATTTCTTCTGTGTGTCCCCTCCTTTACATACCCTTAACCACTATTCCAGGTCAGGCCCTCATTTATGTCTCTCCTAGACCATTATATCAGCCTCCTAGGTGTCTACCTATCTCCATTTTTGCTGTCCACCAATCCATTCTCACTGCTGCCAGTTAGAAACACTTAATGACTCCTCATTGCCTACAAGATGAAGTTCAAACTCTTTAGCAAAATATTCACAAGTCTCTACAATCTGGCCTGAAATCCTCTTTAAATGCTCTTTAGTCTTTCTACATATCCACATTTTCCAACTCATATGCTTTTTTTTTTTTTTTAAACATCTGAGAATTTCATTTCCCCTGCTTCTGTTTGTGTAAATTCTAGTCACCCTTCCAGGTTTGGCTCAAAAGCTATCTCTTTTCTAAAGCTTTAACTCAAGTTGAAATCCATCTCCCTTTCTCCCTGTGCTCATGACATTTCATGGGCACCCTTTCTATGCCACTTGCTACTGCTTACTTTACGTAGTTAGCGGTTTATAAGCTTGTCTCTCCCACATAATTTTGCTTCCTCATAGCCTCTAGCAGAGCACCTAGTGTTGAGGGGTTCAGAAAATGCTTGTTGGATGTATTTATGCTCAAAGAAGGTAGCACAAAGGGCTGAGCAGATTCTGAGAGGGGCAGAGTGAGCAAGAGAGGGTCCAACTTTCACCTGACATTCTGAGGCATGCTAAAAGTGCCTCCATCTTCCCCCGACCATGTCTCTCTTGAGTTCTCACATTCCATGATTAGAATGACCCTCTTTGAGGCTGGAGACATTTTGGAGGTCTCTGAGAAATACAAATAGCCTTAAAATGGGGCACCCACCCTAAAGCAGTGATTTTCAAAGGGTGGTTTGCAAGCCTTTAATGAATGGTGAAGTGGACCCATTTGGGTGGTAAAAATCAATTAAGCATGTCCTGACCAGGTGGTTTATTTTTTTTTAACTGAAGAGAAAATATCAGACTACAAAGCAAATAGTAAGAGTATTATTCCATCAAAAGTCTGTTTCAATTTTGTTTCTTAGTTGTGATGTAGAATATATATATATATATATATATATATATATATATATATATTTTAATGCGGGTCTCATAGTCAGAACAGTTTGAAATATGCTATACTAAACCAACATCAGCTAGCAGCAAGATAAATACTTGAGCTAGTTACTTTACCTCTCTTAATCTGTTTCTTCATCTGGAAAACAGGAATAATAATAATACCTATATCAAATAGTTACTGTGAGGAATAAACAAGTGACTATACACAAAGCCTTTAGCCCAGTGCCTTGGCACATGTTAGCTCTGGTGATGGTGATTAACTGGGGGTTGGAGGTAGGGGTAAGGTTAAAGGGATTATAGTAAGAACCTCTAGGGATGGTGAAAGACCTTGCCAGACATATTATTTCAGGCCACATGGACTAACACCAATACACAATAGATACAGATATGATGCAAACTATATACAGTAGTCAGACACACACACACACACACACACACACACACACACACACACAAACTCATGCACCTAATGGCCCCACACAGCCTTTATTCTCTACCAGCAGCCAGGTGTGCCTATTGCTTCACACCTGTAAGGAATCTGATCCTGTCATAGAGCAAGATTTTGGGGTCTAATATCCAGGATGGCCAGGAGAAAAACGGGGCCCAGTTTGGGGGGAAGATTGTGTTAGGAGCAGTGAAAATATGCCAGTCTCCAAAGCTCAGGGCCTAGACTGAAAAAGTCTCATGAGACACTGGCAGCCAGCCAAATGAAATATAAGTAGGAATAAGACCACTTGCTTATTTTCTATCACTCTTTCTTTCCTTTTGGGGTGTGATTCCTCTGTGAACTTGCCTTTGGATCCTTTCAGGGTAGTTAGGTTTATTTTATATTCTTGGAGAGAGGGAAAGCGATATAAGGAGGCACTGGGGGAAATCAGTTATTTTCATCTATTTATTTAAAATATATTTATTGGGTAGCTTCTATGTGCTAGGCACTTTCTGTTCCTGGCATTGGGGATTTTTTGGTGAATGAAACAGTCAAAATCCTCACTTTCATGGAGCTTATATTCTAGCAGGGAGAGACAAATAACCAAGAAACAAAGAAATGATTAACACCTGTGGTATGTCAGATGCTTATAACAGCTGTTGAGGGGGGAAAAAAAAAACCCATAGAGGATGGGAGTAGCAAGTGTGAAATTTTTACAAGGATAGTGAGGGACAATCTCACTGAGAAAGAGATATGTGAACCAGACCTGACTGAGGTAAGAACTCAATGAAGATATCTGAGGCCACAGTGTTATAGGTGAAAGGAATAGCGAGCAAGGTCTTAAGGCTAGAGTGTGTCCGGTGGCTTTGAAGAAGAGGGGAGAACAGTGTGACTGGAATGGAGTGAGCACTGGAGACTGTGGTGGGAGATAAGATCATGGAGGTAACCAGGGCCTGATCATGTAGGGTCTTATAGTTTATTGTGAGGATTAGGCTTTTACTCTGAGGGAGTTGGGAGGCATGTGAAAGGCTTTAAATAGAGGAATGACATGTGACATGAATTAACTTAAGTTGACTCTGGCTGCTGTGTAGAGAATTGACTGCAGGAGATAAAGGGAGGAAACAGAGAACAGTAAGGAGAATAATGTAGTACTTCCAGTGACAGATGATGGTTGTTTAGATTAGGGTGGTAGCAGGGGGAGTTGTGAGAAGTAATTGATTCCACATGAATGTTGAAGGTAGAACAAATAGGATTTCCTGAGGGATTGGATGTGGGGTGTGAGAAAAAATGAATCATCAAGGATTTTGGTCTGAGCATCCAGAAGGAAGCATCTGGAAGTTACTCTTAATGGAGGCAGAGAAGAGTGCAGGAGAAGTAGATCTGGGGTTTTATAAGAGCTCAGTTTGGGACATATTAAGTTCAAAATGCTCATTAGATATCCAAGTGGAGTTGTTAAGTAGGCAGTAAGATATATGTGTCAAGGGAGGTCATGCTGGAGATATAAATTTGGGAGTCATTAATGTATAAATGTTATTTAAAGCCACGAGGCTAGATGAAGTCACCAGAAAAGGAGTATAAATGGAGAAGAGTTCCAAGGACTGTACCCTGGGGACTTCTAACATACAGAGGATGGGGAAATGAGGAGAAAATAGCATAGGAGTCTGAGAAGGAGTAATCAGTGAGATAGGAATGAAACCAGAAGAATGTGGTCTTCTGAAAACCAAGGAAGACAGCATTTCAAGGATGAGGGAGGGGTCAACTTTGTCAAGTGTTGCTGAGAAAGGTTCTTTTAGGGATCAGACAGAGATCTAGCCCCATGGCAAGCCGATGCAGTGGTGGTATGTGTTATCAGGGAAGATGAAAGGTTTGTTCCTTAATGAACAGCTCCCTGAGTGGCCTGAATAGAGGTAGTGTGGCATCAAGTTTCCAGTTTGAAAGGCACATGGACCTGGGCTGGATTGGCCAGCAATCCTGTATGGTTGGTGTGCCATCTGAGGCATATGATACAGAAATCAGAGCAGCTGGAGTAGTGAGCCACTACCTGGCCCACCAGTCACAGATGTTGAGGGAGTAGTTTTGCATAGGTGTAATCAGAAGCATACCAGAGAGGACTCACTCCCCTATCATGCCTCTCCCATAACAAGACCAATTCTGGGCTTTCTTATTTATTCAACAAATACTACACATGAGGCACTGTTCTAAGCACTTAAAAAATAATAACTCAGTGAATCATCACGACAAACCTGTGAGATGAGTTATATAATTTTCTCCTTTTTACAGGTGAAGAAACTGAGGCAGGGAGAGGCTAAGTGACTTGTTCAATTGCACAGTTAATGAGAAGTCAAGCCAGGATATTAATCCTGCTGTCTCCAGTGTACATGTTCTTAACCTTCTGCACCAGGCATTAGCAGGTGTGGGCTAAATCCTGCCCATGGCTGGTTTCTATACATTTCTAAAGTGTTGTTTAAAAAAAAAAAAGAGGAGGCTGAAAAATGGTGGAGGAGTAGGGGACCCAGTCCTCAGAATTGAGCTGGATATCTACCAGACCATTCTGAACACCCACGAAATCAGCCTGGGATGTAAGAATATAGATCTGGATCTCTACAAACAGAATATCACAGGCAGTTGGTTTTGACGTATGAAGCGGGGAGCCGTGATTCCGTGGGCAGATATCAGAGAATAAATGGAAGGAGGAGGAAACAATGGCGATCCTACACCACGGGTGAGTGATAGCCTCCCCTGCTGGGGACAGGGCACAGATTTGCAGACCCGTAGCGATGAGGAAAGGACTTTAGGGCAGCCCCCGGACTGAAACCTGGAGCTGTGGGGCCGCACATGCAAACTGGAGGCAGCTGGTGGTTTTAGAAGCACAAAGGGCAGAGACATGCACCAACCTAGAGTTGAGGACTGGGAGCACTGCTGAGGGGTGCACAACCCAGGACGCTGCAGTTTATAACAGCACTGCCAGAAACGGAGATAGTGTGGCCTGGAGAGCTCACTGAAGAACAAACTGCAATCTCTCTGCTCTGAGGCAGAGGGCTGGAAATGATCTCTTCTGCTCTGACTCTCAGAAGAGACCTGGAAATGCTCAAGGGAAAGCCACCAGAGAACAAAAGCCCCAAAAAACTGGTTTTCACTGAGCCTATCCCCTACCACAGGGGGCAGGACAATTCTGTGCAAACAGGGTTGCCTGAGTAACAGGCCACTCCCCCAGAAGACAGGCTGGGAGAACAAGAGGACAGCAACCCTAAGATCCCTATTAAACAGATGCATCTTGCTTGGGTTGTGGTCAATAATTTGGACTCCATACATTCCCTCAACCACCCCTCAACAGAATGGCTAGGAGGAGGAACCTCCAAAATAGGAAAGACTCAGAGACTGTGACTTCTGCCACAGATTTACAAATGGATACAGATATAACCAAGATGTCAGAGATGGAATTCAGGCTAGCAATTGTGAAGACAATAGCTAGAATGGAGAAATCGATTAATGACAACATAGAGGCTCTAAGGGCAGAAATGAAAGCTGAATTGGCAAAACTTAAAAATGCTATCAGTGAGATCCAATCTAATCTAGATAATCTAACAACTAGGGTAAGCAAGGCAAAAGAACGAATTAGTGATTTAGAAGACCAATTAATAGACAAGAAGGAAAAAGAGGAGGCCAGGGAAAAACAACTCAGAATCCATGAAAATAGAATCAGAGAAATAAGTGACACCATGAAACGTTCCAATGTCAGAATTATTGGGATCCCTGAGGGGGTGGAGAGAGAGAGGACTAGAAGATATATTTGAGCAAATTGTAGCTAAGAAGTTCCCTAATCTGGGGAATGAAACAAACAGTCATGTCCTACAAGCATAGAGGACACCTCCCAAGATCAAGGAAAACAGGCCAACACTTAGGCATGTAATAGTAAAACTCGCAAATCTTAGAACCAAGGAAACCATCTTAAGGGCAGTTAGGGGGAAGAGATTACTTACGTACCGAGGGAGGAACATCAGAATCACGTCAGACCTATCCACAGAGACCTGGCAAGCCAGAAAGATCTGGCAAGACATATTCAGGGTACTAAATGAGAAGAACATGCAGCCAAGAATACTTTATCTGGCAAGGCTGTCATTTAGAATGGATGGAGAAATGCAGAGCTTCCAAGGCCGGCAGAAACTGAAAGAATATGTGACCACTAAGCCGGCCCTGCAAGAAATATTAAGGGGGGTCTATAAAAGGAGAAAGACCCCAAGAGTATATGGAACAAAAATTTACAATCTATAAAAACAATGTCTTCACAGGCAACATGATGACAATAAATTTATATCTTTCAATAATCACTCTCAATGTGAACAGCCTAAATACTCCCATAAAACGGCACAGGGTTGCAGATTGGAAAAAAAGACAAGACATGTCCATATGCTGTCTACAAGAGACTCATTTTGAACCTAAAGATACATCCAGACTGAAAGTGAAGGGATGGAGACCCATCTTCCACGCCAACGGACCTCAAAAGAAAGCTGGGTAGCAATTCTTATATCAGACAAATTAGATTTTAAACTAAGGACTGTAGTTAAAGACACAGAAGGACACTATATCATTCTTAAAGGGTCTATCCAACAAGAAGATCTAATAATTGTAAATATCTATGCCCCCAACATGGGAGCAGCCATCTACATAAGCCAACTGTTAACCAAAATAAAGAGTCACACTGATGACCATAAGTTAATTGTAAGAGACCTCAACACTCCACTCTCAGCAATGGACAGATCATCTAAGCAGAAAATCAACAAGGAAACAAGAGCTTTGAATGACACACTGGACCAGATGGACTTCATAGATATATGCAGAACATTCCACCCTAAAACAACAGAATACTCATTCTTCTCAAGCGCACATGGAACTTTCTCCAGAATAGACCATATACTGGGTCACAAATCAGGTCTCAACTGATACCAAAAGACTGGGATTATTTCCTGCATATTCTCAGACCATAATGCTTTAAAATTGGAACTCAATCACAAGAAAAATTTGTCAGAAATTCAAACACTTGGAAGCTAAAGACCACTCTGCTCAAGAATGTTTGGGTCAACCAGAAAATCAAAGAAGAACTTAAACAATTCATGGAAATCAATGAGAACGAAAACACATTGGTCCAAAACCTATGGGATACAGCAAAGGCGGTCCTAAGGGGGAAATACATAGCCATCCAAGCCACATGCAAAAAAATAGAAAAATCCCGAATTCACCAAATATCTTTACACCTTAAAGAACTAAAGAAAAAGCAACAAATGATGTCTAAGCTACACATTAGAAGAGAAATAATTAAGATTAGAGCAGAGATAAATGAATTAGAAACCAGAAACACAGTACAGCGGATCAATAAAACTAGAAGTTGGTTCTTTGAAAGAATTAATAAGATCGATAAACCACTGGACAGACTTATCCAAAAGAAAAGAGAAAGGACCCAAACTAAAAAAAAATTATGAATGAAAGGGGAGAGATCACGACTAACAGCAAGGAAATAGAAACAATTATTAGAAATTATTATCAACAGCTATAGGCCAATAAATTAAGCAATCTGGAAGAAATGGATGCTTTCCTGGAAATCTATAAAGTGCCAAGACTGAAACAGGAAGAAATGGACAACCTGAATAGGCCAATAACCAGTAACGAGATTGAAGCAGTGATCAAAAACCTCCCAAAAAACAAGAGTCCAGGGGGGCACATGGGTGGCTCAGCCGTTTAGCATCTGCCTTCGGCTCAGGTCATGATCCCAGGGTCCTGGGATTGAGCCCCATATCGGGTTCCTTGCTCGGCAGTGAAGCCTGCTTCTCCCTCTCCCACTCCCCCTGCTTGTGTTCCCTCTCTCGCTGTCTCTCTCTCTCTGTCAAAAAATAAATAAAAATCTTTTAAAAAACAAGAGTCCAGGGCCTGATGGATTCCCTGGGGAATTCTACCAAACATTCAAAGAAGAAATAATTCCTATTCTCCTGAAGGTGTTTCCAAAAATTGAAACAGAAGGAAAGCTTCCAGATTCATTCTATGAGGCCAGCATTACCTTAATCCCCACACCAGGCAAAGACCCCATCAAAAAAGGAGAATTTCAGACTGATATCCCTGATGAATATGGATTTCAAAATCCTCAACAAAATCCTAGCTAATCGGATCCAACAGTACATGAAAAGGATCATCCACCTCGACCAAGTGGGATTTATCCCCAGGATGCAAGGGTGGTTCAGCATTCACAAATCAGTGTGATAGAACATATTATTAAGAGGAGCAAGAAGAACCATATGGTCCTCTCAATGGATGCAGAAAAAGCATTTGACAAAATACAGCATCTTTTCCTGATTAAAACTCTTCAGAGTATAGGGATAGAGGGAACATTCCTCAAGTTCATAAAATCCATGTATGAAAAACCCACAGTGAATATCATCCTCAACAGGGAAAAGCTGAGAGCCTTTCCCTTAAGATCAGGAACACGTCAAGGATGCCCACTGTCGCCACTGTTGTTCAACATAGTATTGGAAGTCCTAGCAACAGCATTCAGACAACAAAAAGAAATAAAAGGTATTCAAATTGGCAAAGAAGAAGTCAAACTCTCCCTCTTCACAGATGACATGATACTTTATGTGGAAAATCCAAAAGACTCCACCCCCAAATTACTAGAACTCATCTAGCAATTCAGTAATGTGGCAGGATACAAAATCAATGCCCAGAAATCAGTTGCTTTCTTATACACTAACAATGCAACTGTAGAAAGAGAAATTAGAGAAAGGATTCCATTTACAATAGCACCAAAAACCATAAGATACCTCAGAATAAACCTAACCAAAAAGGGAAAGGATCTATACTCTAGGAACTACAGAACACTCATTAAAGAAATTGAAGACACAAAAAGATGGAAAAACATCCCATGCTCATGGATCGGAAGAATAAACACTGTTAAAATGTCTATGCTACCCAGAGCAATCTATACCTTCAATGCAATCCCCATCAAAATTCCAATGACATTTTTCACAGTGCTGGAACAAATAATCCTAAAATTTGTGTGGAATCAGAAAAGACCCCAAATCACCAAGGAAATGTTGAAAAAGGAAAACAAAGCTGGGGGCATCATGTTGCCCAATTTCAAGCTATATTACAAAGCAGTGATCACCAAGACAACATGGTAATGGCACAAAAACAGACATATAGACCAATGGAACAGAGTAGAGAGCCCAGATATGGACCCTCAACTCTATGGTCCAATAATCTTCGACAAAGCAGGAAAAAATATGCAATGGAAAGAAGTCTCTTCAATAAATGGTGCTGGGAAAGTTGGACAACCACATGCAGAAGAATGAAACTCGGCCATTCTCTAACACCATACAGAAAGATAAACTCAAAATGGATGAAAGACCTCAATGTGAAACAGGAATCCATCAAAATCCTAGAGGAGAACATAGGCAGTAACCTCTTTGACATCGGCCACAGCAACTTCTTTCAAGATACATCTCCAAAGGCTAGTGAAACAAAAGCAAAAATGAACTTTTGGAACTTCATCATGATAAAAAGCTTCAGCACAGCAAAGGAAACAGTCAACAAAACAAAGAGGCAACCCACAGAATGGGAGAAGATATTTGCAAATGACTCTACAGATAAAGGGCTGGTATCCAAGATCTATAAAGAACTTCTCAAACTCAACACCCAAAAAACAAATAATCAAGTAAAAAAATGGACAGAAGACATGATCAGACACTTGTCCAAAGAAGACATATAAATGGCTAAGAGACACATGAGAAAACGTTCATCATCATTAGCCATCAGGGAAATTCAAATCAAAACCACACTGAGATACCACCTTACCCCAGTTAGAATGGCAAAAATGGACAAGGCAAGAAACAACAAATGTTGGAGAGGTTGTGGAGAAAGGGGAACCCTCTTACACTGTTGGTGGGAATGCAAGTTGGTACAGCCACTTTGGAAAACAGTGTGGAGGTTCCTCAAAAAATTAAAAATTGAGTAACCCTATGACCCAGCAATTGCACTCCTGGGTATTGACCCCAAAGACACAGATGTAGTGAAAAGAAGGGCCATATGCACCCCAATGTTCATAGCAGCAATATCCACAATAGCCAAACTGTGGAAAGAGCCGAGATGTCCTTCAACAGATAAATGGATAAAGAAGATGTGGTCCATATATATACAATGGAATATTACTCAGCCATCAGAAAAGATGAATACCCAACTTTTACCTCAACATGGATGGGACTGGAGATTATGTTAAATGAAATAAGTCAAGCAGAGAAAGTCAATTGTCATATGGTTTCACTTATTTGTGGAACATAAGGAATAGCATGGAGGACATTAGGAGAAGGAAGGGAAAAATGAAGGGGGGGAATCGGAAGGAGCGATGAACCATGAGAGACTATGGACTCTGAGAATCAAACTGAGAGTTTTAGAGGGGAGGGGGCTGTAGGGATGGGTTACCCCAGTGATGGGTATTAAGGAGGGCATGTACTGCATGGAGCACTGGGTGTTATACGAAAACAATGAATCATGGATCACTACATCAAAAACTAATGATGTTGGGCGCCTGGGTGGCTCAGATGGTTAAGCGTCTGCCTTCGGCTCAGGTCATGATCTCAGGGTCCTGGGATCGAGCCCCACATCGGGCTCCCTGCTTGGCGGGGAGCCTGCTTCTCCCTCTCCCTCTACTGTTCTCCCTGCTTGTGCTCTCTCGCTCTCTCTGTCAAATAAATGAATAAAATCTTTAAAAAAAAAAAAAAACTAATGATGTATTGTATGGTCACTAACATAGCATAATAAAATAAAATAAATATGCAACAGGGACATAATGTGGCCTGCAAAGTCTAAAATATTTACTATCTGGCCTTTTGAAGAAAAAGTTTATCAGCACTGTTCCACACTATAAAATGGAATAGATAATATCTCTAATTTGATTATGAGTAGATCAAAGTATATATTTTATATAAAGTACCTGCAGGTACTCAAAAATAGAATTTTCCTACGATTAATTTTATACTCATTCTGTCATCAGCTCTCTGTTTCCTGCACTCTCCTCCAAAGGAATTCCTCTTAGATTTGACTCATCCCAAGGCCCCCAGATCCTCCCCACCACCTTTGCTAAAAAGGTACCAGAAATAATTGAACTAGACAGTGATACCAACCATTATTAGTTGAATGTCACCCTTGAACACAACACATTAATAAAATGTTAAGTTCAATAGGACTTTCAGTTCCCTTAAAATTTCGAAGTGAATTGGATGAAGCAAAGAGGTTTTATCTAAGGAAGTCTTGACAACAAAGAGTAAATAAGTGACTAGATATTTCTCCCAGATGTCAATTCCAGAGATGGTAAATCAAAATATGATGGGTTGTATCTCCTAAAAAGTAAAATTTAAAGTAAACATCTGAAAAGCTTTGAAGAGCTTTGAAGAAAGTAATCTCTCATTTGGATATTATATATAAGGAAAAAATCATAGAACATCAAGGCTCAAGGACTTCATAGAAATTCTCTAGTCAACCACTTCCAGCTTGAAAATGGGGAATCTAGGGGCGCCTGGGTGGCTCAGTCGTTAAGCGTCTGCCTTCAGCTCAGGTCGTGATCCCAGGGTCCTGGGATCAAGCCCCGCATCGGGCTCCCTGCTCGGCGGGAGGCCTGCTTCTCCCTCTGCCACTCCCCCTGCTTGTGTTCCCTCTCTCGCTGTGTCTCTCTCTTCAAATAAATAAATAAAATCTTTTAAAAAAAAAAAAAAAGAAAAGAAAAGAAAATGGGGAATCTGAAGCCCAAAGACAGGAAGATACTTGCACAGGTGGTCACACAGTATATATGGGGCTAGAATCTTGTTCTCCAAATGTTGTATTCTTTCTATTTACACCAGTTGTTGAATACTAGTGTCCTGGGGATAGATTCTAGGTTTAGTTTATCCCACAATTTTTTTTAAAAAAGCATCTAAAAAGCAGAATATTGCACAAGAAAATCTGGATTTCCAAATTCCATTGAACAAAATCAGAAGATCTGGCAAAATAGGTCCACTTTCCCAAATGGCCAGGATCCAGTGAAACTTAGTGGCTGCCTCAGTTATTAGTAGTAATAGTAGTAGTAGTAGTAATAGTAGTAGTACCATGCTCCCCACCTCTCTCAAATACATTCAACCTGCAATATCTCACATGTAATTTACAAACCAAGCCCCTTATAGGCCTCTGTGGTTGACCTCCCTAACCCTAAACCTTGTTGCATTCTCACAAACAAGAAATAGAAGCTCCCTTCCCAGAGTTCCCAGGAGGAATATGAGCTAAGGAAGCAGGGCCATGAACCATGTATTGTAAGAGGCTTGTTTCTCCCTCTTAACAGTTGTTGCAGAGAGACTATTACCTACCAAAACCTATTTTCCCTTTTCTCGAGTTTGAATGTGCCAAACTTCTTTTGTTACTAAGAGTGGCAAATAAGAGGTCAGTGGAAGCTTTTAGGTAGAGCTCCCAGGAAAGTTCCTCTTAAAATGGCAATAGTCATAGGCAAAGGGGAATGGGATGTATACACTTCCAATTATGGAATGAATAAGTCATGGGGATAAAAGGTACAACATAGGGAATATAGTCAATGCTATCATGAGAGTACTGTATAGTGACAGATGGTAGCTATACTTGTGGTGAGCATAACACAATGTATAAACTTGTTAGACACTTTGTTGTGCACCCAAAACTAATGTAACACTGTGTGTCAACTATACTTCAACTTAAAAAATGGTGACAGGTAGCATATGACATTTGTGCCCTTCCCAGTATTTATAATATGGATGTAACAGCTGGAGTTCCAGTAGCTATCTTACAACCTTGAAGATGAAAACCATGTGCTAAGGATGATGGAGTCACCATACCAGCCTTGAACAACCCACCTCTAGATCTTTTAACATGATAGAAAAACATCTGCCTTATTTAAGCCACTGTTATATCACATTTCTGTTACTAGCAGCTAAGTGTAATTCCTATCAGGTAAAACAAGCATAAAAGTTCTTGGCCTTGGGGTGGTAAAGATAGGCAGAACCACATAAAGCTAGGTCTAACCCTAATTATGTCTAACCCTAATAACTGTCCTATGTTTGTAAAACATCTTAAAAAATAAGCATTTTTCCTTTGGTCCTTCTTCCTGCCCCAGGCAGTTCATTACTTTTTCATTAATTATACTCTTTACCTTTTTGCCTCTAGTCAAGTATATATGCCAGCTCTCAAATAAATGCCTACTTACTTCATTCACTTCAATAGACAGGTAAGCCTGGCACTGTGCTAGGCAGTGGGTTAAAAAGAGTTGAATGAGACTCCATCCCAAACTGGTTGGAACATCTGTGGCATAGTTGGGTGGATAAGAGTATAAACTCAGGAGTTAGATTGCCTGGGTTCAAATCCTAACTCCACCACTTCTAAAGCTGCCCACAGGTTTAGAGATCCTATTTAAACTCTGCATGCTTTAGTCTCCTTGTATGTAAAATGGAAATACTAATACTCTCTATTTCAGAAGTGTCATTGTGAGGGTTAACTGAGGTTAATACATGTTAAACACTTAGAATAGTGCCTGACATATGATGTGGTAAGCAGAATAAAGGTCCCCCAAAGATGTCTATGTCCTAACTCCTGGAGCCTATGAATATGTTAGATTATATGACAAAGGAGAATTAAGGTAGTAGATGGAATTAAGGTTGCTAATCAGTCACTTTAAAATAGGGAGATTATCGGGGCACCTGGGTGGCTCAGATGGTTAAGCATCTGCCTTCTGCTCAGGTCATGATCTCCAGGTCCTGGGATCGAGCCCCACGTTGGACTCCCAGCTCAGCCAGGAGTCTGCTTCTCCCTCTCCTTCTGCCTCTCCCCCGCTTGTGGTTTCTCTGTCTCTCTCCCTCTCAAATGAATAAATAAAATCTTTAAAAAAAAAAAAATAGGGAGATTATCCTGAGTTATCCAGTGGACTCATGTCATCACAAAAGTGCTTAAACGTGGAAGAGGAAGGCACAAGAGTTGATTCAGAGTGATATGGTATGAGAAAGACTTAACCTGCTGTTGCTGGCTCTGGATGGAAAGTAGCCATGAGCAAAGGGATGCCGGCAGCCTCTGGAAGCTGGGAAAAGTAGAAAACAGATTCTCTTCTAAAGCCTCCATAGAGGAATGTGGTCTTGCTGACACCTTAATTTTAGCTAATGAGACCCATTTCACACTTGCCTTCCATGACTTTTAAGATAATAAATTTTTGTACGTTAAGCTGTTTGTGGTAATTTGTTCAGCAGCAATAGAAAACAAATGCACATGGTATGCTCTATAAATGATAAATATAAAACTAAATCACTTTTTTTATTATGTTAGTTTAAAAAGATTTTATTTATTTTGAGAGAGAGAGAGTACATGCCTGTGCATGCCAATGGGCAGGGCAGGGGATGGAGCAATGGAGCAGAGGGAGAGGGACAAGCAGACTCTGTGCCCTGCCACAGAGAGCTCAGACCCCTCAGACCCCCACAGGGGTGGGGGTGTGTGTGTGCTATCTCACAACGCTGAGATCAGGATCTGAGCCCAAATCAAGAACCTGATGCTTAACTGATCTTAATCCAAGTTTGTATTTGCTGAAAAAGTGAAGACATTTTTCATTTGATCCATGCAAATAATCCCTATTTTATAGTTGGAGAAAAAAATTCAGACACAAGTAACTGACTTGCCTAAACTCATCCAGTGAGTTAGTGGCAGTGTGCTTTCCCCCTTACTTGCTACCTGCAGCTGGCTGTGTGGCTAGGTTGTTGACTTGTCTTCCCAGCTCCAGCAGTGGCAATTTTGTAGACAGACTCCCATATCTGCTTAACTCAGGTGTGGAAATTAGTTGCTAAGCCATGCAATTGGTTGCTAGGCTTCCTTCCTTCCCTCATTCAGGTCCCAACATACGTCAACAACTGGAAGTTAATAATCTACCAACAAATTAAATTTGGATCAGAGAGCATGTTAATTGGGAACTAGGTGACATAAACTCATCTCAGAGGACTGTGACCTTCTACCAATTATACCCCCAGTGTGGGCTGTTGCTTCCCCACCAGAAGCATGAACTCCTGGACCTCTGTGAATCTAAAGAGGGCCACATGCATTTCTTTGAGCTGCTAATAAACATCTTCATGCCTTTGCCTAAGCACTTCTCTGCCTCAAATGCCCTGAGCTCATGTTTCCCAGAGTGTTGTGGTTAAGAGGTGATTACAGGTGGTGGAGGCCTTATTACATAGGGCAGATGTTCTTACCCCTGGCTGTATATAAGAATCACCCAGGAGCTTTGCAAAGACACAGATGCTGGAGATCCACCCCAAAAATTCTGACTACTTGGTCTGAATGGGGCCTAGGCATGAGTATTAAAAAAAAAAAAAAAAAAAAACCTCCCCAGGTGATTCTCATATATAGCCAATGGTGAGCATCAATGGGGTAATGATTCAGAATATGGACCTGCAGCTCAAAGCCCAGTTCTGCTACTCATTATTTGTACAACTCTGGGCAAGTTGCCTAACCCTTCTGGGCTATGGCTTCCCCATCTGTAAAACAGGGAAGACAATATCCCTGTAGCATAATATTGTGCAAGGATTAAATGAGTTAGTACATGTAAAGCACTTAGAACAAGATTTATAAGCAATTTGTGTCAAAGCAAACCTAAATTATCAAATTGCAGCACTTAGAACTACTCCTAGGACATAGTAAGTACTCAACAAATCCTAGTTATTATTACATCAACAAAATCTTTAATAGATGCTTATTTTAAATGTGTATTTAGGAACAGATAACTAAAATCAACTTATATAGCACCAGTATAAAGCTTTTTAAAAACAATTATCAAACTTTTCAAAAGTGAGTCACTTTAAGGAAAAATAGTAAGTAAAATGGTGCCTGTAAAAGGCAAAAATTCTGAAGTTTGGGAAACCCTTCTCTAAACTCTTCCTATGCTCCCTCCCTCCACTAACTCTGTATACCCAATCCTACCTCTTCTTCCAAGCCTAGCGTAACATAGATGGCACCTTCATTGTAGTCTCCCCTAATTTCCTCATCTGGAAATATTTTCCTCCTTCTCTGAATTCCCATGGCTTCTTTGTCTTATAAGCATCTCAAACATGGCCAGCAAAAAAATATCTCACTTTTCACTGATTCCCTACCCCCATCCCATTTTCCAAATTTCTTTAGCCAGCAGTGCCACCATTCACCAAATTAATGGGGCCCAAAACTTAGCAGTAATCCTTGATTTCTCATTTTCCCTCACACCCCTCTTCAGCCCACCCATAAAGCCTGTTTGTTAGTTTTACCTTCTAAATATATCCAGACTCTGACCACTTGGTCTAAACCAGTACCCTCTCCTCCCACCTGAATGTTGTAGGAGCCTCCTCACTCCTGGTTCCCTTGGGCCTTACAGACCATTCTCCTCCCAGAAACCAGAGAGTTATTGAAATCCTGTAACTAACCAGCTCAAACTCCTTGGTGGCTTCTCACAACAGAACAAAACCAAATTCCTTACCATGGCCCCAAGTCTTTTCATGACCTGCCAATCTCTCTGAAGTTATTTGCCTAACACTCCTCCCTCCTCCCAACCTCCCAGCTATAACCATTTGATCCTCCTTAAGGGACTTTATCCAAAAAAAAACCAAAGGAGAACCCTTAAACGGGTTTGCTTAGATTTACTTTTTATTTTTTTAAAGATTTTATTTATTTATTTGACAGAGACAGACACAGCGAGAGAGGGAACACAAGCAGGGGGAGTGGGAGAGGGAGAAGAAGGGTTCCCGTGGAGCAGGGAGCCCAGTGCAGGGCTCAATCCCAGGACCCCTGGATCATGAACTGACGCCTAACAACTGAGCCACCCAGGCACCCTAGATTTACATTTTAAAAGGATCACTGTGGCTGAAGTGTGGAGAGCAGATCTAGAAGGTATTTGAAGGTAAACAGATTGAAAATGTATTGTTGCCATAGGTATGGGTGGGAGAAAAATATGAGTTCAAATGCCAACTTCAATGCTTACTAGTTTTATTATGTTAGCTCTCCACTCTGGACACTTGTTAGGCATCAGGCATAATTCTAGGTGTTTTGTTTGTAGTAAGATAGTCCCTGATTCTCAGGATTTCTGTAAAGATTAATTACATTATTTATTTGTAATTGGTCTTGTCACAGTGCTTGACACACAGTCAGCACTCGATAAATGTTAATTATTATACTTATCAACCCAGTCTTTAGCCTCAGAAAAAAAAAATAAATGAGTGCATTTAGGCAGTATTGTATGGGAATGAGCACAATGGACTCTGGAGACCGATTACCTGGGTTATAAATCCTAGTCCTACCACTTACTAGCCTTAGGACCTTGAACATAATGTGTAACCTCCTTATGCCTCATTTATATCATGTGTAAAGTGGAAATGATAATAATTGTATCTACCTCATAGGGTAGTTGTGAGGATTAAATGAAGTAATATGTGTAAATTATTCAGAACAGTTCTTGGCCCATAGTAAATGAGCTAATAAATTCAATAAGCATTGAACTCAGTAAATGCTAGCTATTATCACTATTGTTGCTGTTTGAGTCATATCTGCCCAGTTCCACTGAATCAGTTTTTGATTTGCTCTTTGTTAGTATGCTCATAGATTCAAGACTCTTAGGGACTCAATTCATTTCAATTAGCTGTCATCCTTTGTGTGTGTGTGTGTGTGTGTGTGTGCGTGTGTATGTTTTTGTTTTGTTTATGTGCCAATACTTGGTCAGTGGGAGGGCTTTTAAGGCTGGATTAACTGTCATTGAACAACATTACCCCACACAACTCTGGAAAGTCTTTCTGAAAACATGTAGTATAGTGGTTACAAGCATGCATTCCACAAACAATCCGGGTTCAAACCCCAGATCTGCCACTTACTGGCTGTGTAGCATAGAGAAAGTGATTTCACCACTTTGTACATTAGCATTATCTCTGTACCACAGGGATGATGATGATACTACCACTTACCCCTTAGGGCTGTTGTGAGAATTCATGTAAAGTTTGTAGAATAAGAGTTGGCATGGAGTAACACTACAATTGGTGTTGGCTATCATTATTAAAAGGGGGCACCTGGTGGTGCAGTTGGTTAAACATCCAACTCTTAGTTTCAGGTTAAGCATCTGACTCTTGGCTTCAGCTCAGGTTGTGATCTCAGGGTGGTGAGATGGAACCCCAATGTCAGGCTCTGTGCTCAGTCCTCAGTGTGGAGTCTACTTAAGACTTTCTCTCCTCCCTCTGCCCCTCCCTGCTGTGTGCTCTCTCTCTCTCTAAAATAAATAAATAGAATGGTTGAGTTTCATTCTTCTGTATATAGTTGTCCAATTTTCCCAGCACCATTTATCAAACTCAACACCCAAAAAACAAATAATCAAGTCAAAAAATGGGCAGAAGACATGAACAGACACTTCTCCAAAGAAGACATATGAATGGCTAAGAGACACATGAAAAAATATTCAACATCATTAGCCATCAGGGAAATTCAAATCAAAACCACACTGAGATACCACCTTACCCCAGTTAGAATGGCAAAAATTAACAAGGCAGGAAACAACAAATGTTGGAGAGGATGTGGAGAAAGGGGAACCCTCTTTCACTGTTGGTGGGGAGGCAAGTTGGTACAGCCGCTTTGGAAAACTGTGTGGAGGGTCCTCAAAAAGTTAAAATAGAGCTACCCTATGACCCAACAATTGCACTACTGGGTATTTACCCCAAAGACACAGATGTAGTGAAAAGAAGGGGCACATGCGCCCCAATGTTCATAGCAGCAATGTCCACAATAGCCAAACTGTGGAAGGAGCCAAGACATCCTTCAACAGAACAATGGATAAAGAATATGTGGTCCATATATATAATGGAATATTACTCAGCCATCAGAAAGGATGAATACCCACCATTTGCATCGACATGGATGGAACTGGAGGGGATTATGCTAAGTGAAATAAGTCAAGCAGAGAAAGACAATTATCATATGGTTTCACTTATATGTGGATCATAGGGAATAGCATGGAGGACATTAAGAAAAGGAAAGGAAAAATGAAGGGAGAGGAAATCAGAGGGAGAGATGAACCATGAGAGACTATGGACTCCGGGAAACAAACTGAGGTGGGGGTGAGGGGATGGGTTAGCCCAGTGAAGGAGGGCATGTATTGTAAGGAGCACTGGGTATAATATGCAAATAATTAATCATGGAGCACTACATCAAAAACTAATGAAGTACTGTGTGGTGACTAACATAACATAATAAAAATAATAATAAATAAATAAATAAATCTTAAAAAAAGAGTACCTCGCCCAAAGCAGATACTCAGTACATGATCATTGTAGTTAGTGTTACTGTTACTATAACTCAATGTGTATATTACAATTTTTACACACTTTGATATTCATTATCATATTTGAATTATACGATGGTCCTTCCAGATAGCCAGGAAAAGGATTAACAATTCCAGTTTACTGATGGGGAAATTGAGACTTGGACTAGACTTTATTCACATTTCTGATGTTTTACATGGCCATTTTTTAAATTTTGCATAGAAATTCCCAAACCCCAACATAAGATTAAAGGTTACTTACCACAATATTAATATTTTTTTAAAGTTTTTAAATAAGTAAATTATCTCTGATTCCTTTAACAAAACTGACCAAATAAAATAAGTTCTGACCTTATTAAATGTCATCTATAACCTTACTACATGTAACTGTTAAGTTGTAATAGTCAAAAGTAACATGGAACTGTGAAATACTTCACTTGTGTGTGAGAGGGAGAGAGATCCCCAATGTCAACCAAAATACAGATTGGTACCACCCTCCACAGATAATCTCAGCTCTCTAAGTCACTACATAAAGGTTGCCAATCATATCCACACCTGAATTTATTTTTTATTATTTAAATTCAATTAGCCAAAATATAGTACTTCATTAGTTTCAGATGTAGAGTTCAATAATTCATCACTTGCATATAACACCCAGTGTTCATCACATCACATGACCTCCTTAATGTCCATCACCTAATTACCCCATCCCCCAATCACCTCCCCACCAGCAACCCTCAGTTTGTTTTCTATAGTTAAGAATCTCTCATGGTTTGTCTCCCTTTCTGATTTATTTCCATTTAGTTTTCCCTCCCTTCAGCTATGGTGCTCTGCCCTGTTTCTTATATTCCACATATGAGTGAAACCATATGATAATTGTCTTTCTCTGATTGAGTTACTTCACTCAGTATAATACCCTCCAGTTCCATCCACATCGATGTAAATGGTAAGTATTCATCCTTTCTGATGGCTGAGTAATATTCTATTGTATATATGAACCACATCATCTTTATCCATTCATTTGTTGAAGGAAATCTCAGCTCCTGCCACAGTTTGGCTATTGTGGACATTGTTGCTACGAACATTGGAGTCCACACCTTAATTTCTATAATTTGTATTACAGCTATAGCCAAAACCCGATTGAAACATGCCCCAGATACTATACCTACCCTGCCAGTACAATGCATCTTGCATGACTTCTCTTAGTAAAATATTTTCTCATCCACTTGTTCCCTGACTTCAGGAGCTTTATGAGCAAGCATTATTGTACTACAGACATGAGGAAATAAGGGACTCCAAAGGGGGAATAACTAGAGCAAGATCTTAAGTTATAAATTATATAGCACTTTCTATGAGCCAGGCACAATTCTAATAGCTTTACCTGGAACAAGTTACTGAAGTCTCACAAAAATCCAGTGAGGTATGTATTTCATGTCTCACCTGCTATCTGAAAGTAGAACATTCCTATGAAACCTTTCCTAAGCCTAAAGTGTATAAAATAAAGAAACAATTACCATTATTTTTATATGGAAAATTTTTTGACCAGCCTAGGCCCCAAAAATAACCTCTCTTAGACTTCTGACACCTGAGGATATATCTTGATAATAAATGAATAAAAATAAATTGAGATAAAGCATATATGCTCACAGACACAATTCAAAGCTATGATGGCTTCATGCTGAAATGCTATGTGTAGTTCCCAGGGAAGAAGCTTGGCAGTGCTAATCTCATTGCTAGGGGTATGCTGCCTCTATAATGACTTGCTGCAAAACAAATACTGAACACTATTTTCACTCTTTGGCCTCTTTAATAAAAGCAAAAACCCTCTTCGGATTTCTTCCAGTTAGCAAAAACAGGGACTTAATGTAGGTGTTTCATAAAAGCAAAGTGGCCTAACACAAACTTTCAAGAAGTGGGGGATACTTGTAGTATCATCCTTGATTCACAGAAAATGATACTGAGGCCCAGAGAGATTAACTATATTGCCAAGGATCACAGTAATTGGAATTAACAGAGGCAGGCTTCAAACACAAGCAATTTGTTTCCAGAGCCCACACACATTTCACTATGTTTCACAGCAAGCAAATGTTAGGGAGAAAACCAACGACTTTGCCATTGGAAGAAAAAATGTATGGAGGCTCTATCAGTACTATAGAAAGGGACAATAAGTGCAGGCTGGGGGTCATAAGTGAACTTTCCTTTAACCACCCTCCACAGACGGTCAAAAGTTCTAGAAATCATGACTGACTCTCTCTCCCACTGGGATCTTGCTGGCTTTCAGTGAGGAAACGAGTGCTATGGGACCACAGGGAAAGAGTTGGGAGATAATGGACTTGAACTCAATCTACTGAATCATCTTGGCCAGCATTTGTTGCACTTCCAGTTGCCTGGACATCCTGTCTCCTTATTTTGTTGACTTGACTGCAACCTCAGCAGACCTCTGTGAAAAATGCGTATCAAAATAGTGATAAGGACTTTCATGTAATTTGCCAAAGATTAACACTGAATCTCTCTCCTCAGAGGGGCTTGCTGAAATGCATGTGCACATGTACACCCGTGTGTGTGTGTGTGTTCTCTCTCTCTTTCACACACACACACACACACACACACACACACACACACTTTCCTCTCTGTGTCCCTAAGACTGTTTAGCAATATGCTTTTGGTCATTGGTTTACCTATCAGACTCCAGGGCCCATGCTCTTAAGCTGCAGGCAATTCTTTTCCTTTGGCATTTGCTGCAGTGATGCCTTTAGGTTTTCTAGGTGTCAGATTCTGCCTAGGGGCATCTCACCACCTGCACCCTCTAGTCCTTTGGAGAGCCCATTCCCAGTGGTGCATCACCCTATCCTTGGACTCCTGCAAGGGCAGCTTTTAATTTCCAGTCTGGGCCCCGCCTTGCCATGTGACCTTGTATAAGTCAGTCCTCCTTTCTGATATCTTCAGCACCACTGCTGGGAAGCTAGCAGAGGAAATAGCTTTGTGTCCAGATTTAGCAACATAGGATATAAAAATGATTATTTTTGTATACTAAGTGACAGCTTAGAGGCAAAAAAAAAAAAAAAAAATAGACTTCATTTCAAGGGAAAGTCAAAGGAAAATTCGAATGAAGTTTAGAGTGGGGGTGGGCTGGAGAGGTTTTCCCCACTGAATGCCCCTGGGCTCTCTTCTATTGTAGGTTTCAGATGATAAGTCTCCTTGCCATTAAGGTCACCACACATTTTTTTTTTTCCTGTATAAATCGGGTTTTGACCTGTATATTTGGCCTTGTTGCTCTCTGAGCCTCCCCCATCCTACTGCTCAGCAGCTGCTGCTAGGTGGGGGGAGCTCATCCAATCCCTCTTTGCCCCTGCTTTCCTATCAGCTCACTTGAAGGTGCTTGCTGAGGAGGTTGCTGAGCGCTAAGCAGCTGATATGCCTAGTCTATAAGCTGACCCAATTTAGAAGATTTTTTTTAAACCTGAGATGGTTGCTTTCTATGCTGCATTATACAGCAGTACACAGAGACCAAGGCAGCAAGCTCCAAGGTTTTTCAAATCACTCCACCAACATTTATTGGCTCACTGCTGTGAGCCAGACATGTAGAATACCCTGATGAGGAATATTCAGATCTTGTCTTAACACAATCATGTTGTATTAGTGCATGTGTAGTGGGGGGAGGGATAATGGAGATAAATGTAACTATACAGCTCTGGGACAGGATAGAATATGTCAAATGCTGTTGGAGAGGTATTAACAGCCCAAAGGAAGGTGGTCACATGACACAGGGGCTATGCAGAGGGGTGGCCTTCAGCTAAAAGTCTAAGTAGACGAATGTAAGTAGAGGGCACTATGGAGAGCAGGATTGCCACAGGAAAAAAATAGAAAAGCACCTGCTTATGAGGAGTGGAGCCACTGGAAGAATTGTGCTTGAAGACAGTAACCCTTGTATGCCAGGGAAGATGGACAAGAGCTAGGTGAGATGGGAGGCAGGAAGAGCAGCTGGAAGGGTACTCCCCCAGTCCAGGTGAGAAAGCAATGAAGGCCTTCAATTAGGACAAAGGAGAAGCAGGACAAGACATAATTAAGATATAATAAAGCTAGAATCTGCATTACCTGGCAAATGATTATATGGGGAAGTAAAGAAAGAGGGAGTCAGAGGAGACTGTGAGGTTTCATAGTTACATGACTGAGAAGATGGTAAAACTAATAACAGAGATCACTCAGGAGAGCCAAGTTTAGGTGAGATCCTAGTAGTGGTAGCACAGAAAGCATCTTGATTGAGTTGGAGATGCCTGAGGGACAGACATGTAGATGGACTGGTTCAGCAGGCAGTTGATACATAGGTCTGAGTATCAGTAGACATAGTAGTATTGTTGGTCTTTGGGGAAAGTTATTAGATGATGGGTGCCATGGGCTGAACTGTTTCCCCCCAGAATTCACATGTTGAAGTCCTAAACTCCAGTGCTTACAAATGTGTACTTACTTGGAAATAGGGTCATTGTAGGGGCACCTGGGTGGCTCAGTCCATTGGGTGTCTGCCTTCTTCTCAGGTCATGATCCCACGGTCCTGGGATCGAGCCCCACATTGTGCTCCCTGCTCAGTGGGGAGCCTGCTCCTCCCTCTCCCTCTGCCCCCCAATTGTGCTTGCTCTCTCTCTCCAGTTCTCTCTCTCAAATAAATAAATAAATTCTTTTAAAAAAAAGGAAATAGGGTCATTGTAGATGTAGTTGTACTGGAGTACCAACTCATACTGGAGTAGGGTGGACCCCTAATTCAATATGGCTGGTGTCCTTATAGAAAGGGGAAATTTGGACCAAGACATACACATGGAAAGAATGCTGAGTGAAGATGAAGGCAGAAATGGGGATAATGCAGCAACAGACAAGGCATGCCAAAAATTTCCAGCAAACCACAAAAAGCTAGGAAAAAAGCATGAAACAGATTCTCCCTCATAGCCCTCAGAAAGAGGTCTATTGCCCCTTGATTTTAGACTTCTAGGCTCCAACAATGTGAGGCATAGTTTGTTTAAGCCACCCAATTGTGATGCTTTTTTATGGCAGGCCAGCAAACTATCCAACTAGGAGTTAAAGTTCCTAGGAGTTGCTGAGAATGACCAGAGACAGCATTTGAATTGAGAAGTCAACCTAGGATGTAAGGCTTAAGAACCCCTATAGGTAATGGCTGGACAAAGTGAGAGAAGCCAGCAAAAGAACCTGCAATAGAGCATTCCAAAAGGTAAGAGAAAAGCAGGAAAGTGACTTTCAACAATGTAATGTTTCGGGGTGCCTGGGGGGCTCAGTCGGTTAAGTGTCTGCCTTCAGTTCAGGTCATGATCCCAGGGTTCTGGGATCGAGCCCCACATTTGGCTCAGCGGGGAGCCTGCTTCTCCCTCTCCCTCTGCCTCTCCCCCTGCTCATGCTCTATTTCTCTCTCTGTATCTCTCATCTGTATTCTCATTTGAGAATGAATAAAATCTTTTAAAAAAACAATGTAATGATTCATTCTGATTAAATTTCTTGAAAATTCATTAGTTACCCAGAAAATAAAATCGTGAGCTAGGAAATGCTGGAGAAGGAGCAGGTTGGGGATAAAAAGTTCAGATGCCCAGGGTCAAGGGAAACAAGATCTCCTTGCCAGGGTCTGACTTTAGAAAAATGCTAATATCAGTAAGCTTTGTGTTTGAGGACCTTGTATCGCCTCTCTGGAGCCTTTGCCACACCAGCTGCTGGAAAGTCCTCACATGCCCCTCCCCCCTTTTAAAGAAAAACCCAAAAGGCAGACATTAAATGTGAGATTCTGGAACTCAGCAATAATAGGTATGGAAATCCACTATGTTTCAAGTGCTTTATAACACTGAATTTTCATGACCATCCTAATTTCCCTATTTCACAGATAAGGAGACTGAGGCTCTGAGAAGTGAACTGCCAAAGGTTATAGAGCTTATAAGTGGCAGAAGTGAAAGGAGAACTCAAGCCTTTCTGATTCTAAAGCCCTGCCCTTTTCCTCACTTCAAGGAAAGCAAATGGGTTTCTTGTTTGATATAGCCCTTGATCAATTGGGTGGTGGCTGCCTAGAGTGCTTGTTGAGGATTGGAAAGCTGCATTAGTGCTTGTTGGAAAAGAGGGTTATAATTGATTTATTTTATTTGAGAGAGAGTGTGTGAGTCGTGGGGGTGGGGTGGGCAGAAGGAGCGAGCGAGAGAGAGAATCTTAAGCAGGCTCCATGCCCAGCATGAAGCCCTATGCGGGGCTCAATTCCAGGCCCCTGAGATCATGACCTGAGCAGAAATCAAGAGCCAGCTGCTTAACAGACTGAGCCACCCAGGCACACCTATCATTGATTATTGATGTCTGCTTTGGATAGACTGACCAGGGGTAGCATATTTACTATCCCTACACTACATCATATAATGGCCCTTGGGTAAGAGATATGGGAAAAGGGAGTCCTTTTTCCTTATTATGAATAGATGGGCTTTGTCATTCCTGATATAGTCACTTTGCTTCTGGAAGAATTAGATATAGGAAATTAGTGCATAATATCCCCATGCCCCCAGAACATTCTATGGGTACACACACTCACCAACACACATTCATGGAACACAACCTGAAATTGCTTTTCAAGTGGAGAGCCATTGCATCCCCTCTCTCCTCACCATGTGTAGGCCTGAGGATCTGACTCAAAGAATCACCACCCAGAAAAAAGGCCAGTGGTTGAGAAATTCACATACAAAAGATGAAAGGATGACTCTGTGTGTGTGTGTGTGTGTGTGTGTGTGTGTGAGAGAGAGAGAGAGAGAGAGAGAGAGAGAGATATTCAGGTATTCAGATTAGCCAGGCCTTGGGAACTAAACAAAATTAAACTAAAACCAAAAATAGTTGAATTGATAATCACCACCACCCTGCATTCAATCAGAGCTGACCATGTGCAGGGCTGGAGCAGGCAGCTCCTATAAGAGGTGATATATGAGACAAATTCCCCTATATTTTCCCTACACCACCATGAGCAGCTTGTTATGGTGCTGAAATTCCAATGATGAGAATTCATCCAAAAGATAGTTACTGTCTGTAAATGACCCCAGGGAATGAAAGTATATGCTTGGGTGCAGAAAAGCCTGATGTCTGGGATATAGCACCTTAGAAAAATTGTGAAGAAAGTTTGTCTCTGGCATTCTCCCCATTCTACTGATACACTTAAGGGGTGATCCCTCTGATAGAACATTTACATTTTCTTAGTGTCATAACAACCTAAAAAATGCCTTCAAATCTCCTCAAAGGAAGGTCTAATGGTTGATTCTAAGACCAAGTAAAATGCAGGGGGTTGGAGGGCTCTTCAAACCCAGTAGTTTAGCAAAAGGGGAACAGGACTGGCTAGGAGGAAAGGGAAGTTCTAGTCCTGGCTGAGCAATAAACTCATCTTGTGACATCAGAGAGGTCACTCAATTCCACAGTGCCTGTAATCTGGCACAGAATCCCTATCCTGAGCATCTCACTGAGGCTTCTTGGTGAACTTGACAAAAAGGACATTGGATAGTGGTAAGGGTTATCTTCATCAAGCTTCACTGGGTTGACAAATTTTTATTCACACTGTGGGAAGAATCAAGCATTCCAAGATTGCTGTATCAACCCCCTTCCCAGGGCTGCTTTTGCTTTTGCCCCTCTCCCCTTCCCCTTCCTTTTCTTCCTTTTCCCATTTCTTCTTCTCCCCTTCCCTCCTCTCTTCTTCCCTCCACTTCTTTTTTCTCCTCTCTCTCATATGCATTTGCCCTGCTAACCTGGGATGGTGCCATATATACCCTCTTCCTATGCCCTGACTTCCACTTTCTCCACAGTTTCAATGTCCCTTGACCATTTTCCTCTTTCCCCTTTTCATTCTCCATCTATAGTTCCAGTCTTGTGTGGACACGGGCAAGTTATTGTATCTTGTAATGACTTATAGGTCATAACAGATACCCCAGGCTGGCCCACAGCCCCTCCAGTCTAGATATCTTTCAATAAAGACTCTTCAGAAGCAAGGCCTGTGTACCCACTAACAGGAATCTCCAATGTGAGGGACATTGCCAAACAACTTTGTTTTCTTTAGCAATGGGGCTGTCATTTAAGCATTTACCTCAAACTAAGTACCTTTCTTTCTTCCCTTCTTTCTTCCTTCTTTTCTTCCTTTCTTTCTTTCTTTCTTCTTCTTTCTTTCTTTCTTTCTTTCTTTCTTTCTTTCTTTCTTTCTTTCTTTCTTTCTTTCTTCTTTCTTTCTTTCTTTCTTTACTTTTTTTGAAAGGTGGTGGAATGTAGTGGAAAGAACACTATATTAGGAGGAACACTATATTAGGACAACACTGTGCTAATCCTTGCCTCAATGTCTTTCTTCAAAATGTTTGCCCCAGCGTTCCTCACCTATGCCAACTTACCTCACCTTTCTACATTCTTGTCTCATGAGTGATTGATACATTTCATTCTTCACCTTTCACCATTCAATAACACATGCTCAGAGTACTTTGGAAGTTAAAACACAATCTCCAACATTGAAGATATGTTTCTATCCTTGAAAAAAAAAAAAAACATTCCTAACCTTTAAGACACAGTTCTTGATTTTGAAGAGCAACCAATATGGTAGGAGAGGCTAAGAAATCTGTCTTCTGAAGAACAGAGCACTGAACTTGGAGTTACAAACTCTTTCTATACTTCTCCATTCTGCTATTTGAGGTCTATGTGACCTTGGACTAGTCATTTTAACCTTTTTGAGCCTCAGTTTATTCATTTATAAAACATTATTAATGTTAGTCAACAGTGTAACCTACCAGTGTTGTTGTGAGGCTTATATAAGAACAATATTGTTACTAAAACTTTTAAACCAGGGATTCTCAGCCCAGGCTATACATCAAAATCACCTGGGGAGATTTTAAAAATACAAATCCTCAGGCCCCACCACAGAGCAGTGATATCACAATCTCTAGGTGTAGGACCCAGGCATCAGTAGTTTTTAAAGATCCTTAGGTGATTCCAGTTTGCAGCTAGGACTGAACCACTGGTTTAAACAGCAAAGCATATAGGAATAATATCATCCCCACTGACTGAGCACTGGACTAAGTGGCAGGTGTGTGGCAATTTTTCTTAAGGGAGTACCATTGAGATGTCACATGTAAACAATGATGATATAAGACAATATGTGGAGATGTCATAAGAGTTGTATGAACACACAGATTCTCTGGGAATGTAGCAGAGGAAGAGGTTGCAAAAGTCCAGGAAAGACTTCAGGGAGGAAGCAGCACTTAAGCTGGGCTTAGAAGCATGGTAGGATTTCAAAAAGCAGAAGTGGAGGATAACAGACAATGGTTAGTTCTAGCAGAAGAAATGTCATAAACCAAAGTCAAAACTATGTGCCAGACATTGTTCTAAGTGCCTGATATGTACCAACTCATTTAATCTTCACAATATAGCATTTTACAAACAAGGAAACTGAGGCCCAGAGAAGTTAAGGTCACACAGCTAAGTAGTGGAACCAGGAGAGTTGCTCAAACAGGAAGTCTGGCTTCTAGAGCCCACACTCTGACCACAATATTCTACAGCTTTTCTCCCATCCAAGTACTAACCAGGCCTGACCCTGCTTAGCTTCTGAGATCAGACAACATCGGGCGCGTTCAGGGTGGTATGGCCGTAGACTCTACAGCTTTTCTAACATGAGCAGTGCTGTGCCTTGTGAAGATTAATCTGGCCACAGACTGGGTGATGATGATGGAAGCAGTGAGAAACGAGGCAGAGAGATTGGTGCAATCATCAGCCTGGGACATAATGAAGGTCTGAACTAAATACTAGGTCCTTGAGTTATTTGCTACAGCTAAGAGCTGTTCTTCCTCTCCACAAAGGAAAAAGAGAGAGAAAATGGGTTTATACTTTGTCAGGAAGGGTTTGAGTTAACTTGGAGAAAAGACTGCCCAGTGGTGAAAATTGGTGAAGAAGGAAACAGAACTGGGGGATGAACATGACCTCCTAGGGTCTGTCCAAGCCTTAGGGCTTCCCAGATCACCCATGCTCAATTTGTAGCCCACTTTGGTGCTTGAAACACAATGGGAATCTAAAATGAACAGAAATCAGTAGATGAACCAGTCTGCATTAAGAATCTGAACTTGCCAATGAGTCACCAGGTAATCTCTAGGCAAAGAGTCTTTTTTAACAAAGCTGGAAACCCCCTCTTTCCCCCTCTTTGCCTTCCACAAAGAACAGCAGTGCCAGAAGCTGAGCTCTCCCTTCAAGGGGATTTCCCGGAATTATCTGCTTCATACTTTCTCTTGCCTCTTCCCCTCTCCTTCTCAACTGCATTGGCAGGAAGCCCAGGATGCTCCTCCGAGAAGGCAGGGTACCCCCTCACACTTCCAGCCCCACCAGTATATATATACATCCCATCTTGTTGTTTTGAGCCAAATAATCCTTTCCTTTCCCTTTCTTGAAGAGGCCACCTTTCCCCACACTGTTTAGGATTTGCCAAAACAAGTGAGAAACCCCCTCCCCCGCTTTTTTTTCTTCCAGATGGAGTCTTTCTAAACTCTGTTGTAGAAATACTGGACTGGAACTAGAGCCAGAGAACCCTGGGGAGCTAAGGGGAGCTGTTTCTGCTTGAAACAGAAAAAGTAGGCAGCTGTTCCCAGTGGTCTTCCTGACCTGTTCATTAAATGCCTCCTTCAACAACCTGGTGGAATGTGGTACAGGGCAAGGACTATGGGGCAGGGAGTTAGAAGACCTGGGTTTGATAGCTATACCAGCTCTGTTCAACCTCACCCTTCTCTAAATCTGTTTCCTTCATCTATAAAGGAAGGAGATTATAACACCAAAAAACGGAGTCATCTACCATTATGTGCCTCTGGATAGAATGATACAGCAATGTCCGTGAAGCAGTCTTGCCAAAATATTGAATCTCTGTCTGATAAAGCCTCTAGATTTCTCTAATTTATAAGAAATAGAACAGAGGGAACAATTGAAGTCTACCACAGAGATGTGTGTAAAATGTAGACCAAACTGTGGGAAGCACTGCAGGACAAATAAACCAGTTCAGTTTCTTCAATAAATACACACACACACACAGAGAGAGAGAGAGAGAGAGAGAGAGAGATTGAACCAGACTGAACTTAACAGAGACTTAGGAAACATGTCATTCAATTTTAATGTATGGACCTTATTATGATCCTTATGGGAATATAACTGTAAAATAACATTTGTGAGGCAAACAAGGAAATCTGAACACTGATTATTGGATGTTATTAAGGAATCATTCTTAGTATATATTTAGGTTTGATAATGGTATTGTAGTTATAATGTTTAGAATCCTTGTTATTTAGAAATACATACTGTTTTTTGGACAAAATGATAGGATGTCAAGGATTTGCTTCAAAATAATCTAGAGAAGGGTGGTGAGGGAGTGGGTAGAGGAATAGATAAATTACTAAGTTTTGAAGCTGGATAGTGGGTATGTGGGGTTCATTATACTGTTTTCTTTATTTTGTATATGTTTCAAAGTTCCCATAATAAACAAACAAAAAAAAATGTTTAAAAAGAGGATGTATAGAATGTCCAGTGATTTTGATGTGTCCCAGAGTTCTGAAGTCACACCTTGGAGGGGAAAGGGTGCATGTATGAGGGTGGGGGCATTTAAAGTCCATCTATACATCAATCCCAGCAATGAGATTTTGATATGTTTCTATATAGGTTTAACATCCTATCTTTAACAACTAAGGCCTACTTGAGTTTCACTTGAGGGTATATCAAGCCACTTCCACTTTAGACCGAGGGAGATCTACTTTTGAATGTTTAAACACATATAGAAGCAGAGAAAATGGTATAAATAGATTTTCCAATCCCCATTCCCAGACTGTTCTGTGGCTTCCAGGACCCTGAAGTCTCCTGATTCATTGGTCTCTAAGACCTCTGCTCTGGTTCTAGATGCAGGCTACAAGTGTGAGAAATATCATTTATAGTTTTCTTTAGAGAGCCCTCCTTCCTTGCCAGAACTCCCTCTCTAGCCAACTAAATAAGGCCTACCACCCTCCAACCCAAATGACTCATTCTTGAGGGGCTTACCTGTCCCAACCCCCAGCCCCTAGTAGTTTTCCAGACCCATTCATCATAGTGGTATTGGAAATGCCTTTCATATACAATAAAATTAAAAGTCGTAATTTCCAGGAAAAAGAGAGTTAGAAAGACTTTGGGGAATGTCAGTGGTCACAATTTTATATGAGGCCTTCCCTGACTGGAGAATAAAGGACTGGGAGACTTGGAATGTGCTTGGAGTATGAACCCCACCAAATGAACATATGACAAGCAGGCATATTGTTAAATATGGGCCTATTGGGCTATAGAGTGCAGATATGGATCCTAACGTGGGAGAATAGGGTCCCTCTAGAAGATTGGATGGGGCAGAAAATGGTTCTCAGTTGGAGAGAGACACCCTCCCTGTTAGACTGCCCCTTATTTTCTCTCCATAGTTCTTTCCCAACCTATGACAGTTCTAAACCAGAAATGGAAACAATTTTGAGAGACAATCCCAGAATCCCTAAAGGGGAAGCTGTTTTCCAGTTCCTGAGAATCAGGCAGTCAGAAGGGAAATAAGATGCTGGGTAACACCGGTCAACTACCCATTGTCTCTGAACTACACTCCAATCTTCTGAAGGACTAATCCTTGCCTACCCAGTGAGATATGCAGCCTTCATCCCTGCTCCCTGCTCCCTGATCCCAGCCATAGCCCTAGGCTTATCTGGCAAGCATAGTGTCATCTTTATTTTTTTCAGTGTCATCTTTGGAACTAACATGAAAGGAGAGCTTTACATTTGACAAAATACAGCATCCTTTCTTGATAAAAGCTCTCTGCTATGTAGAAATAGAGGGAACATACCTCAGTATCATAAGAGCCATCTATGAAAAACCCACAGCGAATATCATTCTCAATGGGGAAAAACTGAGAGCTTTCCCCTAAGGTCAGGAATGTGACAGGGATTCCACAATCACCACTGTTATTCAACATAATACTGGAAATCTTAGCCTCAGCAATCAGACAACAAAAAGAAATAAAAGACGTCCAAATAGGCAAAGAAGAAGTCAAACTCTCACTCTTCACAGATGATATGATACTCTATGTAGAGAACCCAAAAGACTCCACCTAAAAATTGCTAGAACTGATACAGGAATTCAGCAATGTGGCAGGATATAAAACCAATGCACAGAAGTCAGTTGCATTTCTATACACTAACAATGAGGCAGAAAAAGAAAGGGAAATCAAGGAATTGGTCCCATTTACAGTTGCACCATAAAAAAAACCATAAGATACCTAGGAATAAACCTAGGTATCTAAGCAAAGAGGTAAACTATACTCTGAAAACTATAGAACACTTAGGGAAGAAATTGAGGAAGACCCTAAGAAATGGAAAAACATTCCATGCTCATGGATTGGAAGAACAAATATGTTAAAATGTCTATGCTACCCAAAGCAATCTACACATTCAATGCAATCCCTAACAAAATACCACCAGACTTTTTCACAGAGCTGGAACAAACAATTCTAAAATTTGTATGGAAGCAGAAAAGATCCCAAATGGCCAAAGGAATGTTGAAAAAGAAAAGGAAAGCTGGAGGCATCACAATTTCAGACCTCAAACTGTATTACAAAGCTGTAATCATCAAGACAGTATGGTACTGGCACAAAAACAGACACATAGATCAATGGAACAGAATAGAGAACCCAGAAATGGACCATCAACTCTATTGTCAACTAATCTTTAACAAATCAGGAGAGAATATCCAATGGAAAAAAGACAGTCTTTTCAACAAATGGTTTTGGGGAAATTGGACAGCCACATGCAGAAGAATGAAACTGGACCACTTCTTACATCATACACAAAAATAAAATCAAAATAGATGAAAGAAGGGCGCCTGTGTGGCTCATTCATTTAAGCATCTACCTTAAGCTAGGGTCATGATCCCAGGGTCCTGGAGTTGAACCCGCATTGGGCTCCTTGCTCAGCAAGGAGCCTACTTCCCCCTCTCCCTCTGCTTACCACTCCCCTTCCCCCCACAAAAACTCTTTCTGTGTGTTAAATAAATAAATAAAATATTTAAAAAATGGATGAAAGAGCTGAATGCAAGACAGGAATCCATCAAAATTCTAGAGGAGAACACAGGCAGCAACCTCTTTGTCTTAGGCTGCAGCAACTTCTTGCTAGTCACATCTCCAGAGGCAAGGGAAACAGAAGCAAAAATGAGCTATTGGGACTTTATCAAGATAAAAAGCTTTTGCACACCAAGGAAACAATCAACAAAACTAAGGCAACCAACAGAATGGGAGAAGATATTTGCAAATGACATATCAGATAAAGGGCTAGTATCCAAAATCTATAAAGAACTTATCAAACTCAAAACCCAAACAACAAAAAATCCAGTCAAGAAATGGGCAGAAGACATGAGCAGACATGTCTCCAAAGAAGACAAACAAATGGCCACCAGACACATGGAAAATGCTCAACATCACTCAGCATCAGGAAAATACAAATCAAAACCACAATGAGGTACCACCTAGCACCAGTAAGAATGGCTAAAATTAACAACTGAGGAAAGAACAGATGTTGGCTAGGATGCAGAGAAAAGGGAACCCTCTTACACTGTTGGTGGGAATGCGACTGGTGCAGCCACTCTGGAAAATAGGAAGGAGGTTCCTCAAAAAGTTAAAAAATAGTACTACCTATGAGCCCGCAATTGCACTAGGTATTTACCCAAAGGATACAAACATAGCATAAGCAAAAGATCAATAAGGCCACATGCACACCAATATTTATAGCAGATAGCAGCAATGTCCACAATAGTCAAAATGTGGAAAGAACCCAGATGTCCATTGACAGATGAATGGATAAAGAAGATGTGGTGCATATATACAATGGAATATTACTCAGCCATCAAAAAGAATGATATCTTGCCATTTGCAACGATGTGGATAGAACTGGAGGGTTTTATGCTAAGTGAAATAAGTCAGTCAGAGAAAGACAAATACCATATGATTTCATTCATACGTCGAATTTGAGAGTTTGACTTCTTATTTGCCTATTTGGATGCCTTTTATTTCTTTTTGTTGTCTGATTGCTGAGGCTAGGATTTCCAGTATTATGTTGAATAACAGTGGTGATTGTGGACATCCTTGTTGCATTCCTGAACTTAGGGGAAAAGCTCTCAGTTTTTCCCCACTGAGGATGATATTCGCTGTGGGTCTTTCATCTATTGCCTTTATAATGTTGTGTTATGTTCCCTCTCTTCCTACATTGTGTAGGGATTTTATCAAGAATGGATGCTGTATTTTTCAAATGCTTTTCTTGCACCTATTGAGAAGATCATAATATTCTTATCCTTTCTTTTATTAATGTGTTGTATCACACTGATTGCTTTGTGGATGTTGAACCACCCCTGCAGCCCAGGAATAAATCTCACTTGGTCCTGTTGAATAATCCTTTTAATGTACTGTTGGATTCTGTTAGATAGTATCTTGGTGAGAATTTTTGCATCCATGTTCATTGGGGATATTGGTCTTTGATTCTCCTTTTTAGTGGGGTCTTTGTCTGGTTTAAGGATCAAGGTAATGCTGGCCTCACAGAATGAGTTTGGAAGTTTTCCTTCCATTTCTCTTTTGGAACAGTTTCAGAAGTTAGGTATTAATTCTTCTTTAATATTTAGTAGTATTCCCCTAGGAAGCCATCCAGCCATTTAATCTTGTTTGTTGGAAGAGTTTTGATTACTCCTTCAATTTTGTTGCTGGTTATGGGTCTGTTCAGATTTTCTATTTCTTCCTGAAACAGTTTATATGTTTCTAGGAATGTATCCACTTCTTCCAGATTGCCTAACTTGTTGGCATATAATTTCTGATAATATGCTCTTATAATTGTTTGTATTTCCTTGTTTTTGGTTGTGATCTCTCCTATTTCATTTGTAATTTTATTAATTTGGGTTCTTTCTCTTTTTGATAAGTCTGGCTTGGGGTTTATCAATCTTCTTAATTCTTTCAAATAACCAGCTCTTAGTTTCATTGATATTTAATAATTGGTTTCTGCCCTAATCTTTATTATTTCTCTTCTCCTGCTGGAGTTAGGCTTTATTTGTTCTTCCTTTTACAGCTCCTTTAGGTGTAATGTTAGGTTGTGTATTTGAGACTTTTCCTGCTTCTTGAGGGAGGCCTGTAATGCTATATGCTTCCCTCTTAGGACAGCCTTTGTTGCATCCCAAAGGTTTTCAACTGTCATGTTTTTGTTTTCATTTGCTTCCATGTACTTTTAAATCCTTCTTTAATTTCCTGGTTGACCTATTCATTCTTTAGTAGGATATTCTTTAACCTCCATTTTTTTTCTTTCTTGTAGTTAACTTCAAGTTTCATGGCATTGTAGTCTGAAAATATGCATGGTATTATCTCAATCTTTTTGTACCAGTTGAGTACTGATTTATGACCCAATATGTGATCTATTCTGGAGAATGTTCCATGTGAACTCAAAAAGAATGTGTATTCTGCTGCTTTAGGATGAAATGTTCTGAATATATCTGTTTAGGTCCATCTTGTCCAGTGTATCATACAAAGACTTTGTTTCCTTATTGATCTTTTGCTTAGATTATTTGTCCATTGCTGTGAGTGGAGTATTAAATTCCCTATTATCATATTATTATCAATAATTTTTAAATTTCATTTATTTATATATCTGGCTGCTCCCATGTTAGGGGCATAAATATTTACAACTGTTAGATCTTTTTGTTGGCTAGACCCTTTTATTATGATATAGTGTCCTTCATCTCTTATTACAGTCTTTGGTTTAAAATCTAGTTTGTCTGATATAGGGATGGCTACTCCACCTTTCTTTTGATATGCATAAGCATGATAAATTGTTCTTTACACCCTTATTTTAAATGTGGAGGTGTCTTTGGGTCTAAAATGAGTCACTTGTAAGCAGCATATCAATGGTCTTGTTTTTTAATCCATTCTGATACCCTATGTCTTTTGATTGGAGTACTTACATTCAGAGTAATTATTGAAAGATATGAAATCGGTGCCATTTTATTACCTATAAAGTCACTTTTCCTGTAGAGTGTCTCTGTTCCTTTCTGCTCTTTGTTTCTTTTGGTCTCTTTCCATTCAAAGAGTCGCCCTTAATCCCTTAATATTTCTTGCAGCGCTGGTTTAGTGTTCACAAGCTCCTTTATTATTATTATTATTATTATTATTATTATTATTATTATTTTGTCTTGAAACTCTTTATCTCTCCTTTTCTGAATGACAGCCTTCCTGGATAAAGTATTCTTGGCTCCATATTTTTCCCATTTAGCATGTAGAATATATCATGCCAGTTCATTCTGGACTGTGAGGTCTCTGTGGACAGGTCTGCTGCCAGCCTTATGTGTCTACCCTTGCAGGGTAAGGACGTTTATTCTTTAGCTGCTTTCAGTATTTTCTCTTTATCTTTTAATTTGCAAGTTTCACTATAATATGTCATGGTGTTGACCTATTTTTGTGGATTTTGAGGGGAGTTCCCTATGCCTCTTAGACTTGCATGCATGTTTCCTTCCCCAGATTAAGGATGTTCTCAGCTATAATTTGTTCAAATAAACTATCTGCCCATTTTTCCTCCTCTTCTTCTTCTGGGACTCCTATAAAATGGATTTTATTTTGCTTTATGGAATCACTAAATTCCCTAAATCTACTTTCTTGATCTAATAATTTTCCTTCCTTCTTCTGTTCAGCTTCATTAGTTTCCATAATTTTGTCTTCTCTATCACTGATTTGCTCTTCTGCTTTGTTCACACTCATTTTTATGTCCTCCACTTGGGACTACATTTCAGTTATAGCATTTTTTTATTTCAACCTGACTATATTTTAGTTCTTTTACCTCTACAGTAAGGGATTCTCTAGTGTCTTCTATATTTTTATCAAACCCAGCTAGTATCTTTATAATCACTATTTTAGATTCTAGTTCAGACATATTACTTGTATCTGTATTGATTAAACCCCTGGCTGTGAATACTACATCCTGTTCTTTCTTTTGGGGTAAATTTCTCCTGTTTCATCATTTTGCCGAGAAAATAAAAGAAGAAAGAAAAAGAACAACAAAACAAAACAAGACAAAAACTAGATCCTGTGTGTGTTTCGTTCTGCTTGTTAATAGAAACTAGATCCCAAAATAAAAAAAGAAAGAAAGAAATTATATATATAAAATAAACTGCAGGAAAATGAAACAATATGTATGTAGTATATATAAAAATAAAAATTACAAAAGAATAAAAAAGGATTGAAAAAAGAAAATAACTGGAAAATAATAATTAAGGCTAAAGAATAAAAATACAAAGAATGCTACATACTGTTTTCCTCTAGAGCTGAATCTTTGCAGCTCTCTATGATCAGTAAATTTGGTGTGACCTAGTTGTGCTAGTCTTCTGGGGGAGGGGCCTGTTGCCCTGATTCTCAGGTGGACTTGTCTTAGTGGAAAGGCACCTCCAATGCACAGGGAGATAGGGCTTGGTGTAAGCAGCTCTGGACTCCACTAGGTGGTACTGTTTTGCTGTTTAGCACTGATGGGTGGGATGAATATGGCAATGCCCTGCTCTCTAACCTTGGAGCTGAAAATTGCTCACAGAAGAGCAATCAATCACTCATGTCTCCACCTTTCCATCAGAACTCTGAGTTCACCTTGCCTGTGTCTGAGTTTTTTTATCTCAGGCATGTGACTGAGTTTCAAAACTCTAAATTTTCACCACTCCCCTGGCATGGACCCATCCTGTTGCCCCCACAGAGGGTCTCACCATGCATCTGCTTTTTATTGGACCCATCCCAGGAAAGCAGTTGCACAACTATGCATCAGTTCACAGTTTATAGCAACACAGAGCAGAAAGCCAGCACCTAGACTGGCTGTTCTCAGCTGGCTTCCATGTTCCTATGCCTGGGAAACATGGCTCACTTAGGTGCCGTGCCTTCTTCTTGCAACCCAGGGAATCCTCAGACCATGCTGTCACACCTGGGATTCTGCCCCTCTTCACCACCAGAGCACCTCCCCCACTCTTGTAGACTTCTAATAGTCCTGATTTTTCACTCTGCTGCTTATAATACGTTGCAGTGCCTCTGTAAGCAGGCTCCTTCCCTGCCAGCATATCATCAGCTATATCTCACCTGATTCAAGTCTTCACACCTCCTACCTTCTTAACAGTGATCACTTTTCTACTTGTGGACTTGCAGCATTTGTTTTCTCAGAACTCCACTTGATTTCCTGGGTGTTCAAAATGATTTGACAACTATTTGGTTGTATTCAAAGGATGAGGCAAACTTAGGGTCCCTCTGCTCCTTCACCATCTTATCTCCTCCCTCTGGTTTACTGAATATTTTAAACCCACTGTTGAGACCTACTCAGAAAAAAAAATGATTTCTATCAAAATATGCTCATTGACAACGTACCTGGTCACCAAAGAACTCTGATGGAGATGTACAATGAGATTAACATTGTTTTCATGCCTGCTAACACAATATCCATTGTGCAGCCCATGGATCAAGGAGTAATTTTGACTTTAAAGTCTTTGTATTTACGAAATACATTTTGTAAGGTTTTGGATACCATGGATAGTAATTCTTCTGATGGATCTGGGCAACGTAAATTGAAACCTTTCTGGAAAGGATTCACCATTCTAGATGCCATTAAGAACATTTGTGATTCATGGAATGAGGTCAAAGTATCAACTTTCATCAGGAATTTGGAAAAGATTGTTTCCAACCCTTATGTATGACTTTGAGAGATTTAAGATTTCAGTGGAGGCACTAACAGCAGATGTGGCAGACATAGGAAGAGAATTACAATTAGAAGTGGAGTCTGAGGAGGAGTTAAGATGGTGGAGGAGTAAGGTACCTTAAGTCTGTCTGGTCCCTGGAATTCAGCTAGATAGTTATCAAATCATTCTGAATACCTGTGAAATCAATGGGAGAGCTGAGAAAAGAAATGCTGCAATTCTACAAATAGAAAAGGTGACTACTTTTTGGAAGGTAGAAGACACAGAGATGAATCTTGAGCGATATATTAGAGGATAAGGCAGCAGGAGGGGGCCGGCTTATAGAGGCTACCACAAAGTATTATAAGCAGCAGAGTGCAAAATTGAAACTTTTAGAAGTCTGCTATGGTGGAGGATGTCCTTGGCTTAAAGGTGCTCAGGTGGAAGAGTGGGGCGGATCCCAGGTGGGACAGTGTGGTCTCAGGATCCACAGAGTTACAAGAAGAATGGAAAGTGCCTGAATGTGGCAGAGTTCCCAGGCATTGGAGCAGGGAAGCCAGCTAAAAACAATGAGTCTAGGTGCCAGCTTTCTGCTCAGTGGTCCATAAACTGTGAACTGCTGCACAGTCATGCCACTGCTTTATGGGCAGGGGCCCAGCAAAAGGCAGACCATGGTGAGACCCCCCTCCCTCCCCTTGGAGGAAAGGTGAGGGTCTGCCCTGAGGGAGTCCATAAAATTTGACAACTTGAAACTTAGTTGTGTGCCTGAGATAAAAACTTGGTCACTGGCTGAGTGAACAGAGTTCAGACAGAAACCAGGGAGACAAAAGTGATTGGCTGCTTTTAAAGGAGCTCACGCAGAAGAGTGGGGGGTGCAAACTTTCAGCTCTGGGGCTAGAGATCTGGGTACTACCATTTTCATCCCTCCCATTGTTGCTGAAACCCTCCAGGGAGCAAAAGAGCACCACACAATGTAATTCGGAACTGCTTACATGGAGCCCAGTCCCCAGGGAAGGGAGGCACAATTCCACCAGGGCAAGGGCACCTGAGAATCAGCAGAACAGGCTCCTCGCCAAGAAGATCAGCAGGAGCAACTGGATAGCACCAAGTGTACTGATTATAGAGAACTGCAAAACTTTAGCTCTTGGGGAAAACAGTATATAGCATTCATGGGGTTCTTTAAATTATTCTTTAGAGTTTCAGGTTTTTTTCCAACTCTTTTCTAAATTTTTCCATTCTACGTGTGTGTGTGTGTGTGTGTGTGTGTGTGTGTGTGTGTGTATATATATAGTTTTCATTCATTGTATTTGTATTTTATCTTTATTTATTTTTTTTTAATATATAATTTTTTCCTTCTTTCCTATTTTGGGACCTAGTTTCTTTTTACAAGCAGACCAAAATACACACAGGATCTAGTATTTTGTTTTATGGTTTTGTTTCTGGTTTGATTTTTTTCTTATTTTGTTTGACTTCTGCTTTCTTCTGGTTTCTTATTTATTATTATTATTATTATTATTATTATTATTATTATTATTTTAGTATTGTTGTCTCCTCTATCTTTCTTCTATTCTTTTCTGGAAATACTGAGACATAGAAATTCACCACAAAAGAGAGAACAGGAAGTAGAACTCAATGCCAGGGATTCAAGCAATATGGCTATAAGATGTCTGAACTAGAATTTAAGACAATTATCATAAAGATACTAGCTGGGCTTGAAGAAAGCATAGAAGACACTAGAGAATCCCCTACTACAGAAATAAAAGAGCTAAAATCTAATCAGGCCAAAATTAAAAATGCTTTTACTGAAATGCAGTCAAAAATTGACACTATAATTTCAAGGATAAATGAGTCAGAAGAAAGAGTCAGTGATATAGAAGACAAAACGATGGAGAATAAAGAAGCTGAAAACAAGAGAGAAAGACAACTACTGGATCATGAAGTGAGACTTTGAGAAATCAGTGATACCATAAAGTGAAATAATATTCAAATAATAGGGGTCCCAGAAAATGAAGAGAGAGAGAGAGTGGGGAACAAGGTTTATTTGAACAAATTGTAGCTAATAACTTCCCAAATCTGGGGAAGCAAACAGGCATTCAAGTGCAAGAGGCACAGAACCCCCACCTCAAAACCAATAAAAATAGGTAAAAAACACTACATATAATAGTGAAGCTTGCAAATTTCAGACATAAAGAGTAAATCCTGAAAGCAGCTCAGGACAAGAGGTCTTTAACCTATGAGAGTAGAAATATAAGGCTGGTAGCAGACCTGTGCACAGAGACTTGCCGTGCTGGAAAGGACTGGCATGATATATTCAATGTGCTAAATGGGGGAAAATAGGCAGCCAAGAATACTTTATCCAGCAAAGCTATAATTCAGAATAGAAAGATAGATAAGGATTTTCCAGGACAAACAAAAAATAAAGGAATTTGTGAACACTAAACTAGCCCTGCAAGAAATACTGAAGGATCCCTTGAGCGAAAAGACAGCCCAAAAGTAACATAGACCAGAAAGAAACAGAGACAATCTACATAAACAGCTACTTTACAGGATGGCACTAAATTTATGTCTTTCAATAATTACTCTGAGTGTAAATGGACTCAATGCTCCAATCAAAAGAAATAGGCTATTAGATTGAATAAAAAACATGACCCATTGACGTGCTGCTTACAAGAGACTCATAGTGGACCCAAAGAAACCTCCAGATTGAAAATGAGTGGGTAAATAACAATTTATCATACTAATGCACATCAAAAGAAAGGTGGAGTAGCCATCCCTATATCAGACAAACTAGATTTTAAACCAAAGACTGTAACAAGAGATGAAAAAGGACACTATTATCATACTTAAAAGGTCTATCCAACAAGAAGTTGTAACAATTGTAAATATTTATGCCTCTAAATTGGGAGCAGCCAATTATATAAACCAATTAATAACAAAATTAAAGAAACACACTGAAAATAGTAGGGGACTTTAACACTCCACTCACAGCAATGCACAGATCATCTAAGCAGAAGATCAACAAGGAAACAAGGGCTCTGAATGACACATTGGACTGGATGGACTTCAAGGATATATTCAGAACATTTCATCCTAAAGCAACATAATACACATCCTTTTTGAGTGCACATGGAACATTCTCCAGAATAAATCATAGCGGGTCACAAATCAGGGTTCAACCAGATTTGTGTATAAAAGATTGTATAAAAAGCTTGAGATCATACCATGCAATTTTCATACTAAAATGCTTTAAAACTTGAAATCAATTTGGAAGAAACACAAATACATGGAGGTTAAAGATCATCCTACTAAAGAATGAATGGGTCAGCCAGGAAATTAAAGAATAAAAAATACATGGAAACAGAGGCGGAGCAAGATGGCAGAGGAGTAGGAGACCTGGATGTTGTCTGGTCTCAGGAATTCAGCTGGATAGGGATCAAACCATTCTGAACACCTACGAACTGAAAAGGAGATCGAAGAAAAGAATAGCAACAACTCTCTGAACAGAAAAGCGAACACTTTCTGGAAGGTAGGACGTGCGGAGAAGTGAATCCGAGGCGATATTCAGGGAGGATAGACAGCGGGGGAGGGGGCTTCCATCGGCCACTTCTGGCAAGTGATAGAGCCCCGGAGCACAAAATCGGAACTTTTAAAAGTCTGCTCCACCGAGGGACGTCGCTCCAGTGGCTAAGCGGGGGGTGGAACCCTAGCGGGACAGTGTGGTCTCAGGACCCTGGGGGTCACAGAAAGACGGGGGGTGCCTGAGTGCGGCAGAGATCCCAGGTATCGGAGTGGGGAAGCCGGCTGCAGAGACAGAGGTGAGGTGCAGGCTCTCAGCTTGGGGTTGCTATAAACTGATCCGCGGCACAGTCGGGCCACTGTTCTTCCGGCAGGGACCCAACAAGCGGCAGATCCAGGGAGACTCCCCTTCCTCCCCTGGGAGGAGTGGCGTGGGAGTGCACCGCAGGGATCTGCTGGGTTTGGAGACTCCACACCGAGTCGGGTGCCAGAGATAGAAACACTCGGTCACAGGCCGGGTGAGCACTGAGTGCGGCCAGAGACTGGGGAGATGGGAGTGATTGACTGCTTTTCTCTGGGAGCTCACTGAGAAGCGGGGCCCCGAGTTCTCGGCTCCTCCGGGGTGGAGATTGGGAGGCCGCCATTTTCACTCTCGGCCTCCAAAGCTGTACTGAAAGCTTGCAGGGAACAAAAACTCCTGAGAGCAAACACCAGCAGATTACATAGTCTGGACTGGCAAGGGCGGGGCAATTCCACCTCTGGCAAAGACATTTGGGAAACATGGCAACAGGCCCCTCTCCCAGAAGATCAGCAAGAACAGCCAGCCAAGACCAAGTTTACGGATCAATGAGAACGGAGAACTCCAGAGCTAGGGGAATACTGCACATAAAATCCATGGCTTTTTTACCATGATTCTTTAGTCTTTCAAAGTTAATTTTTTTTAACTGTTTTTTTTTTTTGAATTTTTCTTTGTCCCTTTTTCAACCAACATCTTATCAATCACTTTTTTAAAAAACATTTTTATTTTTCATTGTTAAAGTCATATTCTATCCCTTCATAGTAGTTACCCTTCTCTTTGGCATATATATATAAGATGTTCTCTCTTTAAAATTTTCAGATACAGTTTCTTCTAACAAATCAAAATATACCCTGAATCTCTAGTGTATGGCTTTGTTCTAGTCTCCTGCCTGATCACATTCTCTCCCTTTTTTTTTCTATTTTTTTTAAAACCTCTTCCTTCTTTTTGCAAACAACTTATCTTAAATTCCTTTTATAAAATTTTTTATAATTTTCATCGTTACAGTCATATTCCACCCCTTCATCGTATCAACCCTCATTTTTGTACATATATATGTTTTTCTTTCTTTAAAATTTTGGGAGGCACTTTCTTCTAAGAGACCAAAATACACCCAAAATCTAGTGTGTGGCACTGATCTATGCACCAGCCTGATCATATTTGATCATATTCTGCTTTTTGTTTTGTTTTGTTTTGTTCTGTCTTTGTTTGTTTTTATCTTTTCTTTTTCTTCCTTTCCCTTTCTTTCCCCCGGTTTCAGGTCTTTTCTGGTTTGTTTAGAGTATATTTTCTGGAGACGGTGTTACCTTTTAGCATTTTGTTCTCTCATTCATCTATTCTCCTCTGGACAAAATGACAAGACAGAAAAAAATCACCTCAACAAAAAGAACAAGAGGCAGTACGGACTGCCAGGGACCTACTCAATACGGACATTAGTATGATATCGGATCTAGAGTTCAGAATCATGATTTTAAAGATACTAGCTGGGCTTGAAAAAAGCATGGAAGATATTAGAGAAACCGTTTCTGGAGAAAAAAAAGAACTAAAATCTAACCAAGTCAAAATAAAAAAGGCTATAAATGAGGTGCAATAAAAAATGGGGGTGCTAATGGCTACCATAAATGAGGCAGAAGAGAGAATTAGTGATATAGAAGACCAAATGATGGAATATAAGGAAGCTGAGAAAAAGAGAAATAAACAACTCCTGGATCACGAGGGCAGAATTCGAGATATAAGTGATACCATAAGACGAAACAACCTTAGAATAATTGGGATCCCAGAAGAAGAAAAAAGAGAGAGAGGGGCAGAAGGTATATTGGAGCAAATTATAGCAGAGAACTTCCCTAATTTGGGCAAGGAAACAGGCATCAAAATCCAGGAGGCACAGAGAACCCCTCTCAAAATCAATAAAAATAGGTCAACACCCCAACATCTAATAGTAAAATTTACGAGTCTCAGAGACAAAGAGAAAATCCTCAAAGCAGCTCGGGAGAAGAGATATGTAACCTACAATGGTAGAAACATTACACTGGCAACAGACCTATCCACAGAGACCTGGCAGGCCAGAAAGGACTGGTGTGATATATTCAGAGCACTAAATGAGAAAAATATGCAGCCAAGAATACTATATACAGCTAGGCTGTCACTGAAAATAGAAGGAGAGATAAAAAGCTTCCAGGACAAACAAAAACTAAAGGAATTTGCAAACACGAAACCAGCCCTACAAGAAATATTGAAAGCGGAGTGCCTGGGAGGCTTAGTCGTTAAGCGTCTGCCTTCAGCTCAGGTCATGATCCCAGGGTCCTGGGTTCAAGCCCTACATCGGGCTCCCTGCTCGGCAGGAAGCCTGCTTCTCCCTCTCCCACTCCCCCTGCTTGTGTTCCCTCTCTCGCTGTTTCTCTCTCTGTCAAATAAATAAAATCTTAAAAAAAAAAAAGAAAGAAATATTGAAAGGGGTCCTCTAAGCAAAGAGAGAGCCTAAAAGCAACATAGACCAGAAAGGAACACAGACAATATACAGTAACAGTCACCTTACAGGCAATACAATGGCACTAACTTTATATCTTTCAATAGTTACCCTGAATGTAAATGGGCTAAATGCCCCAATCAAAAGACACAGGCTATCAAATTGGATAAAAAAACAAGACCCATTGATAGGCTGTCTGCAAGAGACTCATTTTAGATCCAAAGACACCCCCAGATTGAAAGGGAGGTAGGGGAAAACCATTTACCATGCTAATGGACACCAAAAGAAAGCTGGGGTGGCAATCCTTATATCATACAAATTAGATTTTAAACCAAAGACTGTAATAAGAGATGAGGAAGGACACTATATCCTACTTAAAGGGTCTATCCAACAAGAAGGTCTAACAACTGTAAATATCTATGCCCCTAACATGGGAGCAGCCAATTATATAAGGCAATTAATAACAAAAGCAAAGAAACACATTAACAGCAATACAATAATAGTGGGGGACTTTAACACCCCCTTCACTGAAATGGACAGATCATCTAAGCAAAAGATCAACAAGGAAATAAAGACTTTAAAGGACACACTGGACCAAATGTACTTCACAGACATATTCAGAGCATTCTATCCCAAAGCAATGGAATACACATTCTTCTCTAATGCCCATGGAACATTCTCCAGAATAGATCACATACTAGGTCACAAATCAGGTCTCAACTGGTACCAAAAGATGGGGATCATTCCCTGCATATTTTTGGACCAAAATGCTTTGAAACTAGAACTCAATCACAAGAGGAAAGTCGGAAAGAACTCAAATACATGGAGGCTAAAGAGCATCCAACTAAAGAATGAATGGGTCAACCAGGAAATTAAAGAAGAATTTAAAAAATTCATGGAAACCAATGAAAATGAAAACACAACTGTTCAAAATCGTTGGGATGCAGCAAACGCAGTCCTAAGAGGAAAGTATATAACAATACAAGCCTTTCTCAAGAAAAAAAAAAAGGTCTCAAATACACAACTTAACCCAACACCTAAAGGAGCTGGAAAAAGAACAGCAAATAAAGCCTAAACCCAGCAGGAGAAGAGAAATAAGAAAGATCAGAGCAGAAATCAATGAAATAGAAACCAAAAAATCAGTAGAACAGATCAATGAAACTAGGAGCTGGTTCTTTGAAAGAATTAACAAGATTGATAAACCCCTGGCCAGACTTATCAAAAAGAAAAGAGAAATGACCCAAATCAACAAAATCATGAATGAAAGAGGAGAGATCACAACCAACACCAAAGAAATACAAACAATTATAAGAACATATTATGAGCAACTCTATGCCAGCAAATTAGATAACCTGGAAGAAATGGATGCATTCCTAGAGATGTATCAACTACCAAAACTGAACCAGGAAGAAATAGAAAACCTGAACAGACCTATAACCACTAAGGAAATTGAAGCAGTCATCAAAAATCTCCCAAAACACAAAAGCCCAGGGCCAGATGGCTTCCCAGGGGAATTCTACCAAACATTTCAAGAAGAATTAATACCTATCCTTCTGAAACTGTTCCAAAAAATAGAAATGGAAGGAAAACTTCCAAACTCATTTTATGAGGCCAGCATTACCTTGATCCCAAAACCAGACAAAGACCCCATCAAAAAGGAGAATTACAGACCAATATCCCTGATGAACATGGATGCAAAAATTCTCACCAAAATACTAGCCAATAGGATCCAACAGTACATTAAAAGGATTATTCACCACGACCAAGTCGGATTTATCCCTGGGCTGCAAGGTTGGTTCAACATCCGCAAATCAATCAACGTGATACAATACATTAACAAAAGAAAAAACAAGAATCACATGATCCTCTCAATAGATGCAGAAAAAGCATTTGACAAAGTACAGCATCCTTTCTTGATCAAAACTCTTCAGAGTATAGGGATAGAGGGTACATACCTCAATATCATAAAAGCCATCTATGAAAAACCTACAGCGAATATCATTCTCAATGGGGAAAAACTGAGAGCTTTCCCCCTAAGGTCAGGAACGCGGCAGGGATGTCCACTATCACCACTGCTATTCAACATAGTATTGGAAGTCCTAGCCACAGCAATCAGACAACAAAAAGAAATAAAAGGCATCCAAATAGGCAAAGAAGAAGTCAAACTCTCACTTCTTGCAGATGATATGATACTTTATGTGGAAAATCCCAAAGACTCCACCCCAAAACTGGTAGAACTCATACAGGAATTCAGTAAAGTGGCAGGATATAAAATCAATGCACAGAAATCAGTGGCATTCCTATACACCAACAACAAGATAGAAGAAAGAGAAGTTAAGGAGTCGATCCCATTTACAATTGCACCCAAAACCATAAGATACCTAGGAATAAATCTAACCAAAGAGGCAAAGGATCTGTACTCAGAAAACTATAAAATACTCATGAAAGAAATTGAGGAAGACACAAAGAAATGGAAAAACGTTCCATGCTCATGGATTGGAAGAACAAATATTGTGAAGATGTCAATGCTACCTAGAGCAATCTACACATTCAATGCAATCCCTATCAAAATACTATCCACTTTTTTCAAAGAAATGGAACAAATAATCCTAAAATTTGTGTGGAACCAGACAAGACCCCGAATAGCCAGAGGAATGTTGAAAAAGAAAAGCAAAGCTGGTGGCATCACAATTCTGGACGTCCAGCTCTATTACAAAGCTGTAATCACCAAGACAGTATGGTAATGGCACAAAAACAGACAAATAGATCAATGGAACAGAATAGAGAGCCCAGAAATGGACCCTCAATGCTATGGTCAACTAATCTTCGACAAAGCAGGAAAGAATGTTCAATGGAAAAAAGACAGTCTCTTCAACAAATGGTGTTGGGAAAATTGGACAGCCACATGCAGAAGAATGAAACTGGACCATTTCCTTACACCACACTCAAAAATAGACTCAAAATGGTTGAAAGACCTAAATGTGAGACAGGAGTCCATCAACATCCTAAAGGAGAACACAGGTAGCAACCTCTTCGACCTCAGCTGCAGCAACTTCTTCCTAGAAACATCGCCAAAGGCAAGGGAAGCAAGGGCCAAAATGAACTATTGGGACTTCATCAGGATAAAAAGCTTTTGCACAGCAAAAGAAACAGTCAACAAAACCAAAAGACAACCGACAGAATGGGAGAAGATATTTGCAAATGACATATCAGATAAAGGGCTAGTATCTAAAATCTATAAAGAACTTATCAAACTCAACACCCAAAGAACAAATGATCCAATCAAGAAATGGGCAGAAGACATGAACAGACATTTTTCCAAAGAAGACATCCAAATGGCCAACAGACACATGAAAAAGTGCTCAACATCACTCGGCATCAGGGAAATCCAGATGAAAACCTCAATGAGATACCACCTCACACCAGTCAGAATGGTTAAAATTAACAAGTCAGGAAATGACAGATGTTGGCAGGGATGTGGAGAAAGGGGAACCCTCCTACACTGTTGGTGGGAATGCAAGCTGGT